>NC_134858.1:47495794-47842294 GCF_049852395.1 Peromyscus maniculatus bairdii
ATTCATAACTCATGATGAGAAGGAGACAGGCTGCGTACTGGAGGCGGGGGGCCTGGTCCCCTCATGCCCTCACACTGCTGCACACATGGCTGGACCTGCTGCATGCACCCACGTGACCTGGAGTCAGGATGGTCTCCACCTGCATCTGAACAGATGGCAACCATCCCATGTGGCAAGCCATTCTCTGTGAGAAGGAAATCAGGCTGCCACCGAGATTGCTTCAGGCAGAGAGATGGCCAGAGGGATCCCAATGAAGAAGACTAGTTAGTGCACTTGAGTCTGACTGACCTAAGTTTGAAGCTATGCTCTCTGTCTTGCTAAGATGCTGGATGAATTATTTAACTTCCCTGAGCTTCACTTTCCCTCTCTTAAAAAAAAAAAAAAAATGGAATGACTCATGCCAATAGGTTTGTTGTGATAACTAAATGATGGAGGGGGAAAGGGTGGAGCTGCTTATACAGTAACCTGTATGTTGTAAGAACTTGAGAAATGACCAATGCTAATATGGTTTTCATTTTATAAATATCAACGACTTTTCTGTTTTCCTGCGGTTGAGGACTGGCCTTTTAATGTGTCGTCTCAAACCCCCCGCTGCTCTAAGTAGGTTTAGAAAAAGGCAGATAAATACATTTTACAAATGAGAGCTTACTATGGTCCCGCTAACAGATGCACACCCCGATACCCTCCTCTCCACTCCCTAAACTCCACACCATTCTTCCCCTCCCCTCCCTCTCCTCCCCGCTCAGCTCCTAAGAGCGTGCTGGCATAAGGATGTGAGTCTCCTGAATTCCTGCTGTCACAGTACCCTCTGTCCCTGCCAAGGTTCTTCCACTCTGTGCTGCTGGTTGGCTGAATCCTAGCAGACCTGATCCCAATGAGCGCCTGAGGCAGAGGCGTCACTTTGTGTATATCCATCCCAGAAAGCCCTGAGCATCCAACAGGGGTGTGTCCACAGCCCTCCACTTCCACCCTGAACTTTCACACAGGTGTGGCACTTGGGATTCACCAGGAAAGCTGCATGATTACTGAGAAAGTGCCCCGTCTGATTGTCCCTTTCTCTGCAAGTGCAGTCTCTCCTAATAGCATCATCCAACTGAATGCCTCCTAATTCTGTCGGAATGCATTTTAATTATCGCCGCTTCTTATGTTGGTGAGCTGTTGCCGGAGTTTTTGATTTGTGATGGAAAATAGGGAAGCCATAAAGTATTTTGGTGACAGCTCCCTGATTAGGCAGCATAGCAGCAAAACAAGTTGTCACAATAAAACTGATTAATCAAGTTGTCAGAGTAAAACAAATTAATGCCACAAAAACCTTTGCTAGAAATTACCTCCGTATCTGGGAGTCTTTGACGGATGGGTTCCTTCTATTGGCGGAGACTTTCATCTCATGAGCTACTCTGGCAAGTCTGCACTTGGGATCTGAGGTGGTCCAGATGCCCTACAGCAAGGGAGCAACTGAGAACCCAGAGGCCTATTTACAGAGCAGCTACTGACGTGATGTCTGCAGATGCTTTCTTTCTGCCTAGCTGCTTTGGAGACTATTAGTACCTGCAGTATATTCCAATGGCCATGAAATATTAATGCAAAATAAATACAAAAGCCCAGCTACCTGCATTCATTCCGACCAAGGAGTCTGGATTTAGTTGTCAATTTATTAAGATGTTTAATCCTAGGGTTCTGGTTGGAGGGGCGCCCTGCAATTCTTCTTATGCATTTTGCTATCTCCAGGAAAGATTTCATCCATGCTGGAGATGACAATGATAGTCTTGCCTGCTACAGTTTTGCTGTGATGCAGATGATGGTGTTTGACTATCAGAACTCCACCCCATGAAACCAGAGCTCGAGTCAACTCGCGCCAGCACGGCTCTTTCACAAGAAACCCACACCCAAATGCTCAGGACAGCTTACACTTACAATGTAGTCAATGATAACCCTGAATGTCTGCCTGTCTCCACGTCCTGAGTGCTGCAATCACAAGTGTGTGCTAGCATGTGGGGTTTAGGTGGTGTTGGGGATCAAACCCACAGTCTCATGGATGCTAAGCAACTACTTGAACTACATCCCCAGCCCCTGATGCAGTCCAAGGGAGCCCCACAGCAATGTCAGCCTTCTCAAACTATATCTACTTGGGGGGGGAGGGGCATTAAAAAAAAAGGAGGTTAAACCACAAAACCTAGGAACTATCATAGTCACAATGGAGTGAAAGGATATTTGTTGCAGAAAAAGAGTCCACTAGTGGGTTCTGGCTCTAGTAAAACTGGCCTGAGCGTACTACTTCTCTTTCGATACCATTCTTGGAAATTGGGTGACGGCCACACTGCTCTCGAGGGCAGAAACCTACATGTTGGAGGGGAGGAAGGAGCAGAGTGGGACAGAGTGGGTGGAGGTGATGCCGTTATGACCTAGCCCAAAACAAAACCCTAGGGTCCTACTTTGCTCTTTCAGCTTTCTGAAGATCAAACGGCTGGTAACTATACAGATGTGGAGTGAAACACAGGAAGTGAACAGATGAGCTCAAGAAGGATAATTACCAAATCTCAAATGTTTGGGTCACTCTAAGCAATGTCCTGTTTCAAAAAAAAAAAAAAGTGAAAGCATGAGGTTTTTAAGTCCTCAGGAAAATGAATGCTTCATCTGCCTGTGCACAGCTGTGCAATACAACACAGAGCACACAGAGCCCTGAAAGTCTGTTTGGAAACCGGAAGACCCAAGTTTAACCCAAACTTAATTTCAGCATTAAACCAAGTGCACCACCTCCTTTAGAGATATGGTGGGAGCATGGATGGAGAGGTACCAGAGCACAGGGAAATTGAAAATAACTCTGGTCTGCACAGCTCATTCTACCGTCTGCCCCACACCGCCCCACGCTTCCTTTTGGTCCTCCTCAGCACAACCCAAAGAACCAGACCCTGGGGTGGTCATCAACTCCACTTTGTGGACAAGAAATAGGTTCCGAGTGATCAACAACTTTGAACCAGAAAGAGACACCTTTTGTGGTAACCAAGCCTCCCCAAGCCACCTAGGCAGGAAAGTTCTCCCCAAAAAAAGAACCATGTGGGACCCTAAGCAAACGCCAACAGCAGCAGCAAGACCACAGACTGACAGCTCCAGCATCCACTCTGGGGGATGCCCTAGGCCAGCATGGAAAGCTGACAGGGCTGAATCCCAGTTACCCAGTTCTACCTCTCCATGTTCAGCTCTGACTAAAATGCAGCTCTCAGTCGCCTCATGCCCCGTGCGTCTTCAGCCTTTCCCCTTCTGCAGCCGGCCTCCTAAAAGTCTGGTTCTCTGAGCCTTTGTTCCATGGTGAAAATCCAAACCCTTTGATGTCTCCTCATCTTCACAGCGCCTAAATGTGTTCTTCTTCAGAAGATGATTCCCCATCATAGAGAAGCACAGGCCCAACTCTTGCTTTCTAAACATAGCCTGCTGTTCCAGGGCACCTACATCTGTCTACATTACTCATCCCGGCTCTAATCCTACCTTCCTGTAAGCACCAATTCCTCTGTCAAATGAATTGTGTCTCTTCTCTGGGTACCTCCTTTGTAGCTAGGCCTGTGGGCTAAAGACAGATGCCCCAACTTTACAGAGGAACTTTGGATGACTGTCCAGGCTGCCAGCTATCTCTGTCTACTCTCACAAGACTCTCAAAAGTTGCTTAAGTCCTTCTCCCATTTCTCAGGTAATATTATATCCTTCTGAGGTCTTTGATGTAGGTGAAGACTTAGATAGTTTCCTTAGTTATGATAAAAGATAAGTTAGATATGAAACCTTAGACTCACAAATATAAGATAGATAGGATATCTTCTTTAATTTTGCCAAATACAAATAGACTAGATATTATAAATAGACTACATATTGTAACTATAATTCTTGCTTGATAATTGTTTTGTTATACATAATTTTACTATGTTAAAGTTAAAACCTTCCTTTTTGAAAAAAAAGAAAAGGGGAAGTGCTGTGGATATCTGTATGCTATGAATGTGTTGCTCTGATTAATAAATAAAGTGCTGATTGGCCAGTAGCTGGGCAGGAAGGACAAAGATAGAGGAGATTTCTGGGAACAAAAAAACTGCAACCATGAGAAGCAATATGTAAAGAGACCGGTAAGCCATGAGCCACATGGCAAGGTATAGATTTATAGAAATGGGTTAATTTAAGATGTAAGATCTAGCTAACAAGAAGCCTGCCACACCCATAAAGTTTATAAGTAATGTAAGTTTCTGTGTGTTTACTTGGGTCTGAGCAGCTGCAGGACTGGTGGGTGAGAGAGATTTGTCCTGACCACCAGCAGGCTGGGACGCAGAAAAACTCCAGCTACACTCCTTTCTCTTTTTTATCTTTTTAAACATTTGTATTGTCATATGTTAATTATGGGGAATAAACGGTTTCATTGTGACTCCAATACATGTGTATAACATACTTGGATCATATTTACCCCTATATTACTTTCTTATCTCCTTTCCCTCTCCCCATGGCCTCTTCTCTCTTCCCTAACAATCTCTCTTCTGCTTTCATGCCTTTTCCCCCCTACATTCCACAGATAAGAAAAAATGTGACTGGGTGAAAGTGACACATGCCTTTAGTCCCAGCACTTGGAAGGTAGAGGCAGGTGAATCTCTGCATTCAAGGTCAGCCTGGTCTACAGAGAGAGTTCCAAACAGCCAGGGCTACACAGAGAAACCCTGTCTTAGAAAGAAAGAAAGAAAGAAAGAAAGAAAGAAAGAAGAAAGAAAGAAAGAAAGAAAGAAAGAAAGAAAGAAAGAAAGAAGGAAGGAAGGAAGGAAGGAAGGAAGGAAGGAAGGAAGGAAGGAAGGAAGGAAGGAAGGAAGGAAGGAAGGAAGGAAGGAAGGAAGGAAGAAGTCTATTTCTGAGTCTGGTTTATATTGTTTAACATAATGGTTTCTGGTTCATCCATTTTCCTGCAAATGTCATGACCTGTGCAGATTGATTTGATAAACAAACTAAACATTCCATCACAGTCATTTGCTGATAAGCCTCTTCTCTCCTACCATATTAGACACTTCTAGAAGGCAAAAACTGTAGCCTATCCATCACCGTGTTCCCTAGCAGTGCCCAACACATAAAACACTTATGATCAATACTCACTGAATAAATAAAAACAGCAATGATGAAGGAAAGAATGTGATAAAGGAGTCTCCTGAGAATCTTCTCATGAGGATTCCATGGTCTTTCCCTCAGTGCCCTTGAGCTGGGATGCCAAAGACTGCAGAGAACAGCCAAGCAAGAAGACAGCACTGTTGTTTTCCCCCAAATGCTCACCAGCCTCTGCTGAGAGTATCAAAGTCCTAAAAACCCAATGGCAGCTAACTCTAGTGTCCCTGCCTCTGACTTCTCATATCACTGTCAAATTTCCCGTGCATTGCAGATGTATTACAGGGTAGCCCAATGTTCGGGGTGGGGGGGGGAGGAGAAATGATGAGACCATTTGGTACCACCTCCTTGTTTTGAGGATGACTCAGAGAAATGATGTAACTTATGCCAGGGCCACAAGCATCTAAGGAGCAGATGCTGCAACCTAGTCACCTGCCAAATGGACCATTGGTCCATCTTCTGTATGAATGGTCTTTTGCGATGTTAGAGGTGACACCATTATCCTGGACTTCATTAAATCCACATACTTGTGCTATGCACAAATGTCACAGAAAGGAACTTTTTCTTTTTCCCAGCCACGGCTTTGGAGTCAGACAGGCCCAGGCTCACAGTCACTTAGTGCCATCTATGTGTCTAGTGACATGGTACTAGTGAGGTAAGCTCTCTGTGCCTCAAATGACTTACCTACATGTATCAGGGGGTTGATCTTAATTGAGTTATTAGTTACTTCCTCTTGCCATGATGAAATACTCTGACAAAAGCAACTTCAGGGAAGAAGGGTTTGTCTTTGCTCACACGTCAAGAGGACACAAGAGCAAGGAAGGCATGGCGGTAGGAACTTGAGGGGGCTGGTCACAATATGTCCACAGTCAGGGAGCAGAAAGCAATAGATGCTCATGATTAGTTTGCTTTATCCTTTTGATATAGTGCAGGACCAAGCCTGGGGCCCACTCTAAGAGTTCATCTTCTCCTCTCAATTGACCAAATCAAGTTAATCCCTCATGGGTATGCCTAGCAGCTCAGCTCTTCCATGATTCTAGACTCTGTCAAATTGAGAGTCAATATTAACCATCAATAGTTAATGTCAAAGCTTTTGGCAGCACTTGGCATGCATTAGGTGCTGAATAAATAAACGTCTTAAATTGGTTTTGAGACATGAGAGCAATCACTTTGAAGCATCCTTTCAAAGGAAGTTTAAAGTCTCCCTTGACAACATTCTGCCAAGAGAGAAATATTCCAGAACTTTCCACCTTTTGTTCTAGACTAGAAAGGTCTCCCATATTTTTCCCCCAAATCAAAGAGTTACTTCTTTTAACATAACAATACTGAACCTGTATGAGTTCCTTCATAAACTTTTGGTTATCCAATGTAATTTCCTCAATTCAAGCAGGAAAAAAAATCTGTTTCGTGAAGGATGGAAGAGAGGTTTGTCTCATAGCTTTAAAACCTCTTTTCATGCTAAATCAATGCCCCACTATTTATAAACTGGTCTTTTTTTTTTTTTTGCCACCACCTGGTTTATTTTCCTGCTTTTTTTTAAATTTAGTCTATTTTTTTAATCAAAGATGTAGACATGCATGGTGTAAGGAGGAAGTAGTTCTATAAAGCTGAATATGGAAATCGGCGTGGCCCCGCCTCCACTGTAGTCCCCACACCATCTCCCCCTCCCTGGAGGTAAGCACTTTCCAACCCCTGAGCTGATTTTCTCTTTCTATATCAGGAAATAACATGCTTGTGTTTCTACTTTTTTTTAAAAAAAAAAAAAATTATTTTCTTGGCATGCCTGGAAGGCAAAGAGTAACCCTCCCCTCCCTCCCCTCCCTCCCCTCCCTCCCCTCCCTCCCCTCCCTCCCCTCCCTCCCCTCCCTCCCCTTCCTCCCCTACCATATGCACACACACCACTTTCCCATCTCCCTGTCCCCATAATGCCAGAGAGCAAACCCGGTTAGCTCAGCACACAGTTTCTACAAGACTGTTATTATGTAAATGCCCATCACGGCAAACCACCGCTATGACTTATTGCTTTTCTATTCTTGTACATTTTGTTTCCCCTGTGTTTAATAATGGTCTTCTTGGCTTCTATATACTTATCACAAATACTTAGACTTTTTTAGCCCCAAACACACCTTGATTATATAAATCTCTTCTCCATACAGCCAAACACACTAGGTGTTCATTGATTTTGATTTGAGAAAGTCTCTCTGGAGTCTCCTGGCCTACTCTGGTTTAGACTAGATACTCTCAGAGCTGCTACACAATGGTCATTTGGGAGAACTTCTTCTCCTCAAAATCCTGCGTGTTTCCTCTGCCTCAGGCTTCTTCTGTTCGAGCTGATTCCTCAGACACCAAGTCTTTCCTTCCCTTGACGTATGTCCTCTCATGTTGGTACAACACATCAAGAAGGATATGCCTAGCAAACAAATCGCTTGAGATCTCGTCTTAAAATATCTCTCTTCTGCCTTCACGATTGGTTGTTTGGAGGCAGAATTCTTAGTTGAGAATCACTTTCCCCGGGGATTTTGAAAGCATTGCTCCATCACTATCTGGCTTCCAGCTTAGCTGTCTTTATGTTTGCAATCTTATCATTGATGTGCCTTGGGGTAGCTACATCTTTCCTCCAGTATGCTGGTCCTAGAAACTCAAGTCATTCATCCTGGGGAGGTTTTACAACATGGTTTTCATCATTATTTTTCCCACTTGATTCTCTATCCCTCTCTTCTGGAGTCCCCCGTTTTTGAATGTTAGATTACCCAGAGGCCTTTTGCTTAGCTCTGCTTTTTTCCCCCTTTTCTATTTTTTTTTTTTTTTGCTCTATTCCAGGAACATGAAAGAGAGTGACTCATTATAATACACTGGCTCATTTATTTAGTAAGCTTTTGAGCACCACTTATGTGCCAGACAATGTCCAAGGTCCCTAAAAATGCCACTTCAGAAGAAAAACAAAATCAAAACTACCATCACTGATCTTTCAGGCTTTGGATTCAGCTACTGAGAAACTAATTTCTGCTGCTAAATTTTGAATTTCCAGAAGTTATTTGGGGCCTCTATGTATCCTTCCTCCATAGCATCCTGTTCTTAGTTTCCCTGTCTTCTCATAGCTCTCTCTTCCGGGTGTTTGGATGGATTTCTTTGGAGTTTCCATCATCCTACACAAGTTCCAATTTCTGTAAGTTAACTTTGCTCATTTTGGTTCACATATTCATTTTACTTTTCTCAAATATATGGGTATCTGTTTGGACTTGACTTGAATGCATCACACCAAAAGGTCTTGTGCTAGATAGAAACTTGGTCCCAAGTGTAGTGACATGAAGAGGTGATGGAACCTTTAAGGGGTGGAGCCTCATCGTAAGTAATTATGTCATCAGTCTCAGGAGGGAGTAATGCAGGGGAAGTTAGTTCCTGCAAGCATAAGCTGTTAAATGAAAGAAAGGAAGGAGGGGAGAGGAAGGAGGGAGGGAGGGAGGGAGGGAGGGAGGGAGGGAGGGAGGGAGGGAGGGAGGGAGGGAGGGGGGGGGAAGGAGGGAGGGAGAGCTAGCCTGCTCCCTAGATCCTCTTGGCTTCCAGCTTCACCACATATTCTCCTCCCACTGGGATGTAGTCTGCCATGAGATCCCCATCTGAAGCCAAGGAGGTGGAGTACCTTACCTTGGCCTTTATTTGGCTCACTACTGGGGGCTAAATAAACCTCTTTACCTCTTTTCCTTATGAAGTATCCAGCCTCAGTATTTTATTATAGCGATAGAAAATGGACTAATACACTGCTCATATTCTAAAGTGGAATGCTACATCATTAGTTCAAGGATCTGGGTTTATGGCTGGGACCCAATGGCCCTGGTTTGTGCAGTAAGTGTATAATCAATACTGCCCCGTATTGTCCTTGCAGAGCGGCTGAGACTGGTCTTGTTAGGTCTTTCCCCTTGGACTGGCCAGGTTTCTCAGGGCTACCACACTCAGCCTATTAACTTTTATTTGGTCCTGGAATTCAAGTCCATGGTGCTACCTTCAACTCCTCGGGTCCTTGAGTTAGCAATTGTGTCATCTTACTGTGGTGGGCACTGTTCTGTCTGCAGAGATGATGTAATAACAATGACAACTTAAAAAATAGTGCTAATGCCGATGCCTATAACAATTACATTAGTTATCTACTGCCAAATAATAAATTACCCCAAAATTTTACAACTTAAAACAATGAACATCATCTCAGAGCAGGATGGGCTATCTAGACACAGCTTAGCTGCCTGCCTCTGCCTCAAGGTTCTCACAAACACGACAGGTTGTCCCTGTGGATGTAGTCTTACCTGAAGGCTCAGATGGGAGAAGACCCAGCAATGCCCCGGGTTTGATTTCGTTCAGAAGTTATTTCTGAAATGATAGAATCGTTTGCCATCTGGAGATAGAGCCAGTTTCCAAGTTCACGAAGTTCTGGCTCCTCTCTGTTCATCAGTACTTCTATGTCTCTCCCTCTTCTTTCTAATTTGGCTATAAGCAAGATAAACCCGGGCAGCACCTCCAGCTGCCTGGGAATCGCCTTATCCTGATTACCCAGTTCATTAGGCACATCTTCTACTTTCCACTTTACTTTGGGCAAAATGCAAAGCTTCTGCCATGACATAACCAATATTGCCCTTCCTGCAGCCTCCATAGCGTATTTCTCACTCCCTATCAGAGGCCCCGGTCAGCAGAGCCTTTTATTTCTACTGGCCGTCTGTTCAACTTCAGTTTTCTCTAACTCTTCTCTGTCTTCATCTCCTAACCATGGAAAGTGCTCCATCTTTAGATATTTTTACAGTATCACCAACTGGTGGAAACAAAACTTGTATTTGATATTTATTGCTATATAAAACACTCCTAAATTTAGCTTCTTAAGACATCAAACACTTACTATGAAGCCATGCCTTTGAGTCCAGAATCTAGATTCTAATTTTCTGGCTCTCTCGGCCTCAGGTCTCTCACAAGGCTAAAATCAGCTAAAGCAATGTTCCCATTGTGAAGCTAGATTGGGGAGATCCCATTCAAGCTTTCTCATACGGTTGTTGGTAGAATTGACATTTCATGAACTATCGAAGCAAGAAAGTTCTCCATTATTTGCCTGCGGCTGGTGGGGTGGGTCTCTGGCTCCCTGCAAATTGAGTTTCTCCAGTGGGTAGCTCAAAGCATGGTAGTGAATTAGAGAATAAAAAGGGGGGGGGGCTTCAGACAGAGCCATCATCTTGTTTATATGACCTAAGCTGGTGTTATCATTTTGCCATATCCTATTAGTTAACAGTGAGACACAAAGTCCAGTCCCTTCTCAAAATGGTTATTAGAAAATAGCATGATATCAAGATGCAGTGATCACTGGAGATTGCCTGGAGGCTGTCTACCAATATATAATATAATTACTATAATAGAATAGTGAGACAACATGACCCAAAACATTGGCAAGTCAAAAGAACAGAAGCACAGAACACAGGACAAAAGCCTTCTCTGAGGATGTTATTTCCAGTCTTTCATTCTTCTGTTGAGGTATTCATCACAATGGACTGCTTTGTAGGCTGATAATGCAAACTTTCCTAGAACTTTAAAGATCTAATTATAATACTTATACAACCATTTTTTCTGATAGCAAATTTGTGTAAGTCAAGTATTATGCAACCAGGGGAATTACTATAATTTGGAGGAGAGAAATATATACTAGGAAATGTAGCCACAGCATCCATGAAATAGGCAGCATTCAAAGAACCTCAATTTCCTGCAACAACCATGACAGGTCCTGCTGTGGCTCCTCTGGCTTCCCTGCTTGTTTCTCTGCCTCACAGTGATGTTGGATTCATCACTGATTAGCATGTAAGTCATTCATCCATTCACTCCTGAACCACAAAGTACCAGCTGAGTACCTGCTGTGTGCTAGGTTCTGCACATAGCCACCAAGGGAATCAGTTCTGGTCCCTCACCCTTCTGGAGCACATAGTCTGTTAGGGGGAGGTAATCAAGTAAAATCCAACTTACAAAAAAACCCTGAGCTGGGTCTCAAAAGATAACTACTGAGTCAACAGGGCCGTGTGTGTGTGTGTGTGTGTGTGTGTGTGTGTGTGTGTGTGTGTGTGTGTGACAAACAGATGCAGTTCAAATATATTTTGTTTCTTTTTTGTTTTAAGTCTTCTTAAGACATGGAAATGAAGAGGACACTCATGGATGGTGTGTGTGTGTGTGTGAGAGAGAGAGAGAGAGAGAGAGAGAGAGAGAGAGAGAGAGAGAACACGCGTGCGCACGCGCCCTTCACATGCACAAATCTCATAAGACTTTTGATTGTATGAGAATAGAGGCCATAGTTGAATAGGTTAAAAGTCATCTATATAATGTTAAAAGAAGAGTTGTCAGGGACAAATTTCTGATTTGAAGCTATCAAAAATCAAACTGGGCAACCTGAAACCACCATTTTTTTTCACTCTGTTGTTTAGCTGTTTGTTTGAAACACATTAGTCTGCTCTCATTTCCTGTAGTACATCCTTGTCCTCCTCTTCCATACTTACTTAGATCTTCTACCTGCCCCACCCTCCCCATTCAATCTCCCTTCATCTCACTAGTTCACACACATCCTCTAGCTCAGCGTGGATGTCCCTGCTTTTGGAACACGTCCCATGAGCACTGACACCCATAAACAGGAGAACCTCCATTAGCCCCAGGGCTCTTCCTGATTTAACACTGCATGGGCATGTGTGACATTTGCCCTTCTGGGTTTCTGTTTTACAGGCTCCCTAAAGGCAGACACCTTGTTTATCTATTCACCACCAAGACTCTAGAATGGAGTTTCTAGCGTAGACATTTGAGGGGTATAAGTGAATGGCTGTATGAATGAACAAAACATCCTATGCCCAGGAAACAGGCTACATGGTCTTGGGATAGATAGGAGTGTCATACAGAAGATTCTGGATAAGGCAACAAGGGTAGCAGCTATAAATGGAACCCAAGAATTAGTAAAAGCATTCCAACTTGGCAGTGCTGGATACAGCAAGGAATAGTATTGGGGAAAATTATAAAGGCCACTCCACGTAGTTAAAAGGAAGATTTATTTAGTGGATGACTTACAAATGAAAGAATGGATAGGTCGCGGGGGTCTGGGGAAGGCGTCTAGCAATCCAGCGGTGTTCTCTGGAGCTCTGCACAATCAATCTCCACCATCCAGGGTCCAGGCGCAGAGAGCGCGCCCCGAGCGAGCGCTTGCCCATCCAGCTCTCAGGTTTCCAGCACCTCCCCTCGCCCCGCCTCGTAGGCGTGACAGTTGCCAGAGTCTCAATGGGGGTTGGAGCTTCCAGATCCAAGCTGGAATGGCTACCCACTACATCTCCCCCTTTTTGTCTAAATAAGAAGGTTCTAAACTAATACAAGACTATATACAAAGGAATGGTTATCAAATATTGTCCAGAAATAATGAGGGATAATGACCTAGATAAGATGTAACTACAACCAATGACAGCAACATCTATCTAGTAGAAGCCAAACATTCTGCAATGTCAGGTATATGGTAACGTCTGACAATGTAACACAGTATGTGCAAAGCAACTCCCTGAACACCACCAAGTATTCCTGAGAGTATGGACCATAAAAGGCATTGTCTCCCTTTTTTCCTAGACCTTTGGAGTTGCCAGCCACGAGCATAAATTGAACAACACGGTAAGACCCAATTGTAAACTCCTGGAGCCTGAGGTGTGTGTTGGCTCTGTTTGCTGTAGGGACCCAAATGAAAATCAGAATGAAGGACCAGTACTTGAGGAAATTTTGATTTTTAAGAGGGGGAGGGATAGATGAAGACAAAGACATTGTCTTACAAAGAAAGCCAGAGTTGGGGGAGGAGGAGGAGATGACTATCCATGGGGAGCTAGGACCAAGATCAGTTTAGTTCACTTCAGGCATGGCCTCCCCGTGATTAGCTGCATGGCAGCCGTGAGAGACTAAGCTGGCTCACTGTGAAGCTGTTTAACTTGTTAGTACTTTAATCAATAAGAACCAGTGTAACATTTGTGCTCCGTGTTCCTCTTATTTACACAGAAGACAAACTGCAGAGAAACCCTATTTCTCCAGCCAAAAAACGTGTCCTCCAGAGAGTGTCGCTCCTTCAAAGTCAACAACAAAATGGTGAGGGAGGCGGGGAATTGAGCACTTGAGCAAGCCTTGTCCTCAGCTCCAAGATGGTCTCTTAGCTCGCTCCTTTCCAGCTGGTTCCAATCTCAGCATACTCCTCAATTAAATTCCCACCAATTTGCACTCTCCTGATGAGGCATCTGGCTGCTGAGAGGAGGCCAGGAGCTCTGGGAACTAAGGTCAAATCCAATTCCACACAGCCTGGGCAGACAGCCCTCAGGTATTGCCACCTGCTGACAAAGTATTCTTCAGGACCGGGGGCCTCTTTCTAGACCTTGCTGGCCAGGCAGAAGAAAAGGGCAGCATTCTCAAATGCTGAGAGGCCCTGCTGGTTGGAGGTTGCAGTCTACCACAGCCTCTGAGCTCCGCTCCGTGGATGACTGCCCCCCCAACACACACACACACACACACACACACACACACACACACACACACACACACACACACCAACCCTCTGGAAGGCACCCTGTTCTCTACCTGACCTTATTTGGAGACTGTCTCTGGGCCCGGATGCCTGACATATCTCTAGTGTGACCCTGGACACAGTTTCCTACAGAACCTTTTCCTCCTGCTGCCCATGTGGTAATCAGACATTGTGCTAGGACCATGCTTCCACAGATGATAGCTAAGACTTGTACTAGGAGCTTTATAATAGGAGCATGATGTTTAATGCAGATTTGGTCATTTCCCAGCTACTGACCTCCCCACACCCCACCCCACCCCCGCCCATCCTGTATATCCCCTGTTCTCTGGAATATATAGTTGAGCAGATTCACCAAAGCTGTCTCCCAAAGAGCTATCTCCATCATGCTCACAGGCCATACAAAACTCTCTGTCGTTGCTTCTGTCCCTTGTCCTTGTGGACTGGTGGCCAACAGGCCAAGAGGATAAAGGAGACCCCCACACTCATCCCCGCTCTGCTTCTTACTTCCTGTGGTAGTTACTGTCCCCATTACTGTGACAGCCTACCCTGATAAGAAGCGACTTAAGAGAGGAATGGTTTCTTTCTGCTCATAATCTAAGGGGATATACTTCATCACAGAGAGAAAGTCAAGGCAGTAGGAGCCTGAGGAGGCTGCACATTTCGACACAGTCAGGGAGCAGAGAGCAACAGATGTTAGTCCTCTTCTTCACTCAGTCCAAGACCCCAGCCCATGGAAAATACAGATCTTCTCACCCCAATGAACCTATCTAGACAATCCCTCACTGGTGTTTTTCGAGAGTGACTGTACCATTGTGTGAATGAGCATCTATGACATGAACACAGCCATGTCAAGGACATCAGGGCCTCAGACTCATGGGAATGGCAAGACCTTCCCCTGGTCCTAACTCAGGTGTTGATAGTGTATGCAGAAAATACCCACCACAGCTTCCTCTGCCCAGATAACTGCAGTCTGAGATGCTCCCCTGCAGAGACCCCCTACCCCTACCAAGATTAGCCAAGTGGCCTCCTCATTCAATTGTCTGTAGTAAAGTGCTGAGTTTCTCGGCTGCCTGTGTACTTCCATGAGAACACATAGACCACCCAACCCAACTTTTCTTTAGTGCGTTTCTCCTTTCTTCATTCCCGGTCACACACACACACACACCACCACCACCACCACCACCCCCCATCAGGTCAATCCTAAAGGGGAGCAGGTTGCAGCAGACATGCCTATGGTCTGTCTCCTGGGTGATTCTAGACTGTGTCAAGTTGACAATCAAATTAACCGTCACACTGCCCCTGCCCCCCTCACCCATTAGTTAGCCTCTCTGAACCCCAGCTTTGTTGTTCGTAAATGGGAGCATCCAATGTGACAGGCTAGAATTCGGTGACTATCAGCAATCACATTTGAACTGCCTCCCCCGCCCCACCCCAGCTCCCACAAAACACTGAGCTATGCACATGGCTCAAGCACTTAGCACACTCTTCAGATAATCTGACAGATGTCCCTTTTGGCTCTGCACGGAAAAGCCTTGCCTCCAACTCTGAACTCATTACACTGGGTCCTCAATAAGTGTTTGGCAAATAATCGCAGTGGAGAGCGTGCTAAAGGGTCAGATCATGCCATCAGTATGGGCTCAGAAGAGGTCCGTGGAACCCACCCAGACTTTGGAAATTTCTCTGTGCATGGTGTTCTTGGTGCTCTGTTCTCTCCTTGATTTGTCTGTTAGCCCCTTGGCTCTGTAAAATCAAATCAATCACTTAGGGGGAGGAGCCCGGAGCCCACTTAGGACTTGTGGACCAGGCAAAAGCTTCAGCAGTCCAGTGGATGAGAAATTAACATTCACAAGGATAACGACTCTCAAGCCAGTGGTCCCCATGCCATCCTCATCTGCATGGGCGATAACACACCTCGTGTTGTCTTCCAGGCAGGAGCAGCCCAAAGAACCACTCAACCGGCCCCAGGAAGCTGCTAAATGGCAGGTCAAATTACCCATAACTTTGACGAGGAGGATGGCTGGATGATTCCAGCACCTCTTTAGGGAGGAATGAAATTCAGAATTCAAGCATCAAGAAAAGGAATCATAAAAGAAAATAATAACAACCCACCCCCATGAGGAATTTATATCCTGCCATAAAATGGGAAGGACTTGGGATTCAAAGGCATCTTGTATTAGCAGAGGACATTTGTCAGGGAACAAAACTCCCCCAAGCTGGACCAGACTACTTGCCTTCAGATAGTTCCTGTCCAGGCCAAACAGTCCAGACTTTTACAATTATAGCTTATCGGTTTGTTTTTAAATTATTAGGCTGTCAGAAAGCATTGCCTTCTTGCCAGAACTATGCTGCATGGTACTCTGGGGTGGCCACTAGGAGATGTGGTAAGATCCCCATGTTGGCCAGGCTCAGGACGAAGCACAAAGGAGGCGTAGGCCTGCATGCACAGCCCAAGCTAAGCAGAGCAGGAGAACTGGCCCCTCACCCATCCCAAAAAGACCCTGAATCTCCTAGTGCCCGGCAACGCCTCTTCCTGGCGTGTGTGCAAGTTGCTAGTGTTTTCTTAAACACTTAGCTAAGTGTTCCTGCTAGGCTGTTGGGGAGGGCTTCATGGTTGCTGGGGCCACAGGAGAAGATTTGTGTTTAGATTTGAGCACATTGTGTTAGTTACTCGCCTGTGACTGTGATAAAATATCACAACCAAAGCAACTCAGAAAACAAAGGGGTTTACTTTGGCATATGGTTACAAAGGGCTATCCCCTTCAGGGCAGGGAAGCATGTCAAGGAGGAGTGTCAGGCCAGCCCGGCAGGACGCAGAGGAACCACATTTCATTCATACCCAGGAAGCAGAAAGAGAAATCAGAAAATAAGGCCAAGACATGAAACCTCAAAGCTCACCCAAATAACACACTTCCTCCAGCCAGGCTCTACCTTCTAAAGGTTCCATAGCCTCCCCCAAACAGCACCACCAATTGGGGACCAAGTGTCAAATACATTAACCTAAAGGAGACATACCTCATGCGATCCACCACACACATGAAGGGCTGTGTGAAGAAAGGAATCCAGAAATCTGGCTTCCCGGTCTCTCAGATTAGGAGCATTTCATCTCATAGGGAATCTACCTTCTCATCTGCCTTGCCTCCTCATCCATGCTTCAAGGGCACTGATTTGTCAGATGGAAGACATGGGCATCACAAAGGAATGTTAATATTCTGATCCTTTTCTCAGAGCTGGGCTGCCCCTTTTCTCCTGTTCTCATTCGGCCTTGGGGTCTTTCCCCTGTCACACTCTTCTTTGCCTTCTCAGGAGACAGCTTAAGAAATAATTATTTCTATATAAGTCATTCAGGATTATAATCTGATGGTATTCAAAGATCAGTCCCCCTGTCCTTGCTGACTTCATTAAGCTGTAACTAACTGGAAAGCCCATATATTCAGATTTAAGTCATATATATGCTATCAAAGTTATAAATACATCTAGCAGATTTTGTTCCCTCAGTCCTTAAACACCTGTAGAGATATGAGAATATGGCATTTAATATAAAAGCTTTTTTTATGATAAAGAGACATGTCAGCTCCTGGCAGCATCCTGTGTCTCCTCCAAGAAGACGGATGGCCGCAGAAGAACTTCCACCCGGAAGCTCATGTCAAGGCTGGTGAAGGGTTTACAACACGGTGGCATTTACCAGGTGGACACTTCCGCCTAGCCATTTCCAGATCAAGGCGTCTCTCGTAGCTAGGATACCCGGTGGGCCCGGATATCTCCGCCTAGCAAGTTCCGGGCCAAGGGGTCTCCGGTGATCAGGGTCCGTGACGTTACATAGTCACGTAAGGGCGCAACGTGACCATGTGATCTACGCACACACGTGGAGTAGTGACGTGACCTGGCCACGCCCCCAGCCGGTTTTAAAAGTGGAATGCCATGTTTCCCAGTCTCTCTTCACGCACCTGTCTCTCCCACAGGCCTGCACACTCTCTATCCCTGTATTTCTAATAAACTCTTATAAGCGGATTCTGTCGCGTTTCGTGACGTTTCCTTGCAGGGTAAGAACACAACGCAGCTAAATAACTAACAGCTGGCCACACAGCAAAAAGCTGAGATCCTGTCCAGACTGTGAATAAGTGGAACAATGGAGGATCGATTGCCCCACACTGCAAAATCAGGGTGGGTCAGTCTCCCCAAATTTCTACTCCACAGAAAAAGATCTGTCAGATCTTCTGGGCCTATCGCTGAACAAATGCTGCCTTTGGAACTTCTGACCCCCTCAACAACCACAGAGTGACTTGGGATTGCTGCCTAGGTAGCTGGAAAGCTGTACTACTTCTTCTTCTTAAATTTCTTAGATTTGATGATGTTTGATAACTAGGATATCAGTTCAACAGCATATATATATGCTCCCATAACCTCTTTTTATAATAATCAAAACAGAGGAATGTTAATATTCTGATCTGTCCCTTGAAATCCCACCCCTTGGCTCCACCCTGCCTCCTGATGTAAAAACCTCATTCTAAGGAAAAAGTCCTCCCCTTTCTTTCTCTCCTTTTCCTCCCACAAGGTATTCTCTCTCTCTCTCTCTCTCTCTCTCTCTCTCTCTCTCTCTCTCTCTCTCTCTCTCCTATCTTTCTCATCATCTCTCTCTATTATAATAAGCTCTCCACGTGCACCTGGGTTGTGAATTACTGGCTGCCACTGCTGCCGCCATGCCCATATGGCATGCATCCACTGCTGCATCTGCCCAGCATGTTTCCCTGAATGTGTGGGATATCCTCGGGCACCCCCCACCCCACACAGTAATTCATAACAACTCCATCATGCCATGTCATCTCACTGGGGTGTGCATAGACTGACCGGCATTTTGACTGGAATCTCATGAGAGTCCTGAGCCTAAAGCATCCCTCAATTCCTCATTCCTAGGCACTGTGAAATGAAAGTATTTATTGTTGTTCTAAGTCACCAGTTTTAAGAGAAATGCACTATAACTAATATATAACAAAATCAATACCCATTTTCATGAGCTTTATATCCAGCTCTCTATCTGAATGTCTCACTTCTGCACTTGAACATCTCAAAGACTGATCAAATCCAGCACTTCTGAACTAAATGCACTCTGCCCTCCATGGCCTCTTCCCACACGTGTTCTTGCACTTGCTCCCTATCTCACTGAATAGCAGCAGCTTCCCTTTTCCCAAAGCCAGAAACTCAAACCCCACCCTTGCCTCCTTCCTTCACCCCCAAATCCTAACCACCAACTGAGTCTCCCTGCTAAGCCCATGTCTCAGATCCACCCACCCACATTTCTCCTGAGTCAGGCCATTGACATCTCTCACATTACTACAAAGCCTCTGCTTTTACCTCCCTCTTATCAGGATGGTTTGAATAAGAAAATAAATCAAGCGTGTCACCTCCTTCCCGGTGTGAAGCCCTTCCACGATATCGCAATGTCTTTAAAGTAAAGCTCAAGCCCACAGTAGTAGATTACAAAAAAAAAAAAAAAAAAAAAAAAAAACACCAGCCTCTCTTGGTCTGTTTCCTCATGCTCTGCCTGTACATGCTGGCTCACTTCTCTACCTGCTGAACTATATGAGTTTTCTTTCTTTCCCTTGGAACAAACACCCTCCCCTCCCCCGCCCCCAGACACCTAGCTGTCACCAGACTGGCTCTCTCAGGATTTCAGCCTGAAGGGCACTTCCTCAAGCAAGTCATCCCTGAACTACATCAAGCCCTGCTGCAAGTTGGGTTCCTCAGGAAGCAGAGGCTGATGTGGGCGGTCAAGAATCAGCAGGGAGCGCTCTTGCAATCAACACCGGTGGGAGGAAGGAAGCAGGATTAACTTAAAAAGGGGGGGGGGGGTAAGCTGTGGTGTAGCCTACCCCCTCGTGAGGGGTCTGAGTCTTCAGTTAACTCTCAGACCCCAAATGGAAAAAGGAAGGGTGGCCTTCTACACTGTGTCCCCAGTCACAGGCAGCCCAGGAAGAAGGAAGAAGTCTTCACCGGATCCTGGGGGGCTGAAGAGCCGCCATCTGTCTCTGCCAAAAGCACTCCCAGCAGCTGCGCACTCAATTCTTCTTCCTAAGGAGGGCTCTGTGGTGTAGACGCTCCTGGAAATGCTGTTGTTTGGTCCTGCCTACCTGGCACGCACACCTCTAATGGCAGAAGTCTAAGCTTCGAGTTCTCCGAGTTCAGTTTGCATTTTTTTTCTCTCTAGCCTCAGCACCTAACACTGCCTGGCATACAGTAAGTGTTCAGTAAGTCGGTTGCTTGAATTTGAGGGACCACAAGTGACCATCAGAGGCGTTGGCTCCCACCTGAAGCATGACTGTGTGGCCCTCTGGAGGAGGAGGTGTTGCAGGAGTGAAGAATAGAGGGTGGGCACAAGCCACACCCACTAGGTAAGGGCTCTGCTGCCAGAAATACAGAGCTGGAGCAACCAGATGCCCCAAAGGGATATTTTTTTCTTCTTTATTTTATTCACACTTATTAATCTTTAAACAGGCCTCAAAGATTCCAGCCTAACGCGGAAATCAAACACAAGCAAACAAAGAGCTTGTTTTCTATTAATATGGTAGAGCAGACGGCCCTGCTGCTGCAAAACTGTGAATGATGGCGGAAATTAACTGTCTGGCTGCTCTGTAGAGATCCTGAACTCCACCGGCAGCAGCCCCAGCTGGGCCCAGCACTCCTCACAGAGGTCAGGACTCCAAACCCCAGGAGTCTGAGTCACCTGCAAATGTACTCCCATACAGGCGGCCCTCAGACAGATGCTGGCTGCCCAGAGAAGCCAACTGGGTCAAGAGACTGGGCCCAGAACAGCTCATTGCCAGTATAAGTTTCCTGATGCCAGCTACATGCCCTGGGACTTGAGAACCAGATAGAGTCCTTAAAGATTTTTCTATGAGAGGCCGAAGAGGAGACTCAGGAGGTAAAGAGCTTGCTACACAGACATGATTACCTGAGTTCAGATCCCTCACTGGGTGTGGCAGCATGCTCCTGTAACCACAGCACTGGGTGGGCATAGGGTAGTAGAGACAGACAGATCCCTGAGGCTCTCTGGCCAGGCAGTCTAGCTGGAGCAGTGAGCTCCAGGTTCAGCAAAAAATAATGTGGAGAGTGGTAGGAGAAGATATCCAACTTCGGCCTCTGACCTCCATATGTGCATGCATGGACACACACACCCTCACTCATATATACATGTGCATACACCACACACACAAACTACCAACACCACTAACAACACCAAAGAATACTAATGAAAACATAAATACCCTCCATACAGAGAGCCCCTAAAAGAGAGCCAGGGATGGTCTACCAGGATGCCCCAGGTTCACTAGCGCCCACTCTCTACCTTCCCTACCTCAGCTGCACCCCAGCCCTAGATAGGAGGTTTTTCAAAGCAGCCTTTTAGACAGGCTTTCCTGAGGAAGTATAAAAGCAAGTTGGGCAGACAGACCATGCTTTTTGTATTTTTTTTGTGTTTGATATTTTTAGACAGGGTTTCATAGAGCTCAGGCTAGCCTCCAACTCACTATGTAGCCGTGGCTAACCTTGTGTTCAGTTACGGGTCTAATAGTGTGCATGCTTGTATGTTTGTATGTGTGCTTGTGTGTGTGTTCACTTGTGTGTATAATAGTATGCCAGTGTGTTTACATGTGTGCCTATGTGTGTACTTATTTGCTGTTGTAAGTGTGCTTGTGTTTAATGCTTACGTATGGGATATTGTGTGTCTATACATGTCAGTGTGGCATTATGCTTGTGATTGAGGATCGATGTGTGAATGGTTTTTATCCTTGCTACAAATGCCTGAGGAAAACAGCTCTAAAGGGCAAAGGGGTGATTTTAGATCATGATCTCAGAGGTTTGGGTCCATAGTTATCTGGTGCCATTGCTGTGGGCCTGAGGTAAGTCTGAACATCAAGGAAGGGTGGATCTAGCAGAGGACAACTGAAGAAACACAGACAGGAAGTGGTCAGGGACAAAATAATATTTCCAGGCAACAGCCCAGGGACCTACTTCCTCCAACTGGTCCCACTTCTGATTTTTCCACCATTTTTTAAAGGAGTGCCACCAGTTGGGGACCAGACTCTCTATATGTAAGCCTGTAGGGAACACTTCAAATAAAAAATGTAACAGTGGTTGTTCATGTTTGCTTTCGTGTGTGTGCTAGTTTGTAAGCTACATTTATGCACTAGTGTGTACTCGTGTGTATGCTCCATGTATGTGTTTGTGTGTATGGACTTGTTCATGCTTCTGCAGAAAAGGTAGTGTGTTTTCATACAGACTTCCTTCCCCCATCTCAGCCCAAGGTGAAAAACTTGGCCTCCTGTTATTTCTGGCTACCAAGTTTTGCCATCCCCAAGAGGTGGCATGTGACAGTCTTCATACTTCAAATGCAGGCGCCTCAGAGTCCCCATACGCAGGAAATTAGCTAGTTCTACAACTGCACAAATTGAATTTTACCCTACTTTCTGATGCATTTCCAAACATAAAATGTGGCTTCTACTCACCTTAGTAAACAAAATAGTTCTTCACTGCCATGTACACATGACGTCACAGCCACCCGAAGCTCCTTGCTTTTTCTTCTGCGGTCTTCTCCAAGTCGGCTCAATATTTACTAAACATCAGTGTGAGAAGCGCGTTGTGCTGGGTCCAAAGAGCATGCAAAGATGGGAACCCACCCGCCTGCTCTTGAGGTGCTTCTAGGGAAAGAATGGGGGAATGTGGATGACAAGGAAGCAAGACAGACAAAATTAGTAATAAAAATAAAAGGCGGTAAGGGATAAGGAGGAGACAGATGGGACATGCTGGCATATCTGGACTTCCTCATGAGGGTGGGAACATTTGGGGGTCAGCTCAAAAAGACAGACCAAAGTTAAGGGCTCCTATTAGTAGAAGCAGTGACTTGTAATAGACTTGAAAGAACTGGTTATCTTGCACTTCCTTTTTTTATCGTTTAGGTTAGCGTATGAAGGAATGGCTTCACGAGGGCATTTTCATACATGCATGTCTTTGTTCTTTGTTCTCCCTCCCAGAACCTGCTCTTTCAAATCAGAAACACCTGAGGTCAAAGCCTGGCCATCCCGCTCACCAGTTGAGTAATTATAGCCAAGTCCTTTAACCTGTGTGCCTTTAATTCCGCACTAAACTAATCATCATGGCCCCAGGGTCACAAGGTGGCCACAGGGACCAAATCAGCTAACACTGGTGAAGAACCATGTCCAGCACACAGTGGCAGCAATGAATATTAATTCATTAATTCCAGACAGTTCACTAACTTGTCTTGGCATGAACTCCACACCTCCCTTCTGATTTGCTGAAGGGCTAGAAGCTGAAGAAGGCAAGAGGAGAGCGGAGGCTACAGCCGGACAGTGAAAAGCAGACATTGTCACAGAGCCAAACAATGATGGACTTCCACTTCCTTCGCTCAACATCCTTCTCCCTGGAGTTGATGATACGGAATTTAAAAGAAAACTGAAGTCAACATCTGGATCAGAAAAGGCATACTCGTGCATACACACACACACACACACACACACACACACACACACACACACACACAGCTCTTTGTAAAGAAGGTTGCCATGGAGACGAAACAGAGAAACAGCAAAGACAGAGCCACTGAAATGGCTATAATTAATTTAGGAATTAAAAACAATTAAAATTGTATTAAAGGAAGTTCATTTGAACAAGGCATAAATTGGGTGAGCGGATCACATGAAGCATGAACAACACAGAAGCATTGCTTTGGGGTGTTGGAACAGACACTCTGGCTGTCTTCAAAGAAGAGAGATAAATTATTGCACAGTATTCAGGCACACTAAAATATGTAACCTAATTTATCTAATGTTTCTAAAAGCAAGGCAGTTCTCCAACACTTCTGTTTCCTGTGGTGCCTTGTGCCAGGCTGAAAAACAAAAAGGAAGCATACTTCTTACTCAGGTGAGTGCATCTGGGTTTCCTTGTCAGTCACTGTGGCCACAAACCACTCATCCACGAAGATGAAGGGATGAGTATCAGGGACAGCACATTGTACAGCATTCACAGTCCTCAGTGCTTGTCACCCTTCATGGCATTTAATACTATCACAAACACCGTAAGAGAAGCATGGGGGAAAGGGGACTCTCTGTTCCCGACACTGAACTCAGAAACATTCATAACTCATGAAAAATCCCACAGCTATTTGGTAGCAGAAAAAGCACATGAACTCAGACCTGCTCCTGACTTGGCTCCTTGTCCATGCCCTTACCTCCATACTACCCTAATGCTCATGGAAGAGATCAAAATGGTGCCACCAGACAATGTGTTTGACTACCCACAATTTAGCAGGCCCTAGGCTACACACTGTGGGGTTGGCATTGAATTGATCCTCACCAATAACATCCATTTCATACCAAAGGAAACATCAGCTCTTGCATGGTGCAGCTTGTTGACTACCTAACCCGTTTTTCTTTTATTATTGTGGTTATGTGTCCGTGTGCATGCATATGTGTATTTACAGGTGTATATGCACATATGTATGTAGATGTGGAAGACAGAAGTTGATGTCAGGTGCCTTTGATTAATCATCACAAGTGTGTATGTGTGTTTGTAAGGGGTGTGTGTATGTGTGTGTGTGCACATATATGTGAGTATGGGCAGACACATGACATCAGAAGACACCCTCAGATGTAAGTCCTCACCTTCTACCTTGTTTGAAACAAGGTCTCTTGTTACTCACCACTGCATATGCTAGGCTAGCTGGCTGTGGTGGTTTGAATAGGTATGACCCCAATAGACTCATGTGTTTGAATGCTTGACCCATAGGGAATGGCACTACCAGGTGTGGCCTTGTTGGAGTAGGTATGTCATTATTGGAGGAAATGTGTCACTGTGGGGGTGGGCTTTGGGGTCTCATATGCTCAAGCTACACCGGGTACTCACTCTCTCCTTCTGCTGCCTGTGGATCAAGATGTAGAACTCTCGACTACCTCACCAGCACTGTGTCTGCCTGCACACCACCATGTCCCACCATGATGATAACGGACTAAACCTCTGAAACTGTAAGCCTGCCCCAATTAAATGTTTTCCTTTAAAAGAGTTGCTGTGGTCATGGTGTCTCTTCACAGCAACAGAAACCCTAACTGAGACACCTTTGAACTTTGGAGTGTTCTGTCTCTACCTGCCATCTCACTGTAGGAACACCGGAATTATACATGTGCACTGTGGTTTTACATGGGTCCTGAGGATCCAAAACCAGATCCTCACATGCATGTAGCAAGCGTTTCATGCACTGAGCGCTCTCCGCAGTCCTCCATATTTTTTGGACACAGCATTTCTTACTGAAGCTGAGGCTTGTAGGCTGAGCTAGATGAGTCCCAGGGACCCTCCAGTCACCACTTCCAGAGTGCTGAAATCACTGACAGTACACCCCATTTTTTTATATGCTCGAGGGAATCAAACTCAACTTCTCATGTTTGCAGAGCAAGCACTTTACTGACTGAGCCATCTCCCCAGCTCCAGCTAACTCTTCATCACGTGACCCTACATGGGCTACCTTCCCCTGAACTCCTGGCGCACTGAGGTCAACTGTTGGTATAACTTGCCCTAGACGGAGTAGCGTTTTGGCAAGGGGGAGTGGGCGAAGGGAGGCTAGATATTTTGTTAAGAAGACTGAGGATAAAGCTTTGCAAAGGGGGCTTGAACAAGGAGAGCCTATTCTTGTCCATGAGCCCACATGAGTCTGGACACTTGCATCCCAGGTTAACAGCACGCAGTGCCAGGACAAGGAACACAGGGACTTGCTGCAGGAGGAGCCCAAAGCCCCAGAGTCTGCATGGAGCAGCAAACCTACCTGTCCAAAGAAAGTGGTGTTGGTGTCAGGGGGAGGGCTCGGTGGGCAGGGTGGGTCAGAAGGTCACAGGAGATCAGTCAGGTGAACAAGGAACCAAAGCTGACATGCATTGGAGCCTTTATCATATGGTGTCTCCCAGCTCATCCGGGGAGCTAGGCAGGACAGGCACATTCCAGCAACTTCTCCAGCACCCCACAAGCACCGTTACTAGCTTTAGCCCATACGCAGAAAAGTGTCTGTCCCTCTCACCTAGTGAAACACATATGATAAGAACTTAGCAAAATCCTTAACAGACCTAGGATCTTGATCAAAACCATGAGATAGACCCATGAGATGATCTTGGTTTTAACAGCAAAGGTTTTCGTGGACTTAAACAACAGCCTGAAGGAATCCATCACGGGAAAGGGGCCTAGGAAGTTGGCATGAGTGCAGGAAAGAACCAAGAATATGAATGGTGGCATCTGCTCTCTCGATGCTCAAGGAACTAAGCTTGGATGTATTCCCTATGGGTAGAATTTCTGTGGGTCACAGAGGGAAATGCCAGCCCATAAGCTGCCGAGGAAGAGGCCACCTAACTCAAGGTTTAATTAGCTCACTCCCTGGATACATTCAATACAGATGGCCAGGTTCCAAGCATAGATTTATTGATCATATGAGAACTCAGGGGTTTGAGGGAGGCCTCAGTGGCAACAGATGCCCTCTGCTGGCAGGATTGTAAGCGAGTGAGAGGGTAATGAATACCCTCCCGCTCCTGACAAGGAAAATAAAAGATCTGTCTGGGCAACTTGTATCTCTAGAAATATTTACTCCTTCACGTAATTCATTAGTGTACACAAATATGGTGCGATAGCAATATGCACTCTGTGTTATAATTTCCAGAAAGATAATTCCCTAGGTCTTGACTGAAAGCAGGCCACCCACCACAGAGCAGCCTGAGCTAGGAGACACTCAAATAGAAAAAGAAACAGGTTAGATCTCAAGAGGTAGAAGATGAGCTATTTGGGCGCGTAAGGGTCTCTCATTCATTCAGCAAATAGTTTATAGTCGTGTCAACATGCCAGGCTCTATTCCAGGTACTACAGAGGCAGAACTGTAACTACCGCCCACATTGACAGCCCACGTGTTTATCTCCTACACCGCCTCACTCGAGGATGGACAAAGGCCCCTGAATGACCCCTGAGGCTGTGAGGAAAGGGCCACACTTGGTGCCAGAAGATGCCTCAAGCCTAAACTCTGCCACCCCCAGCTCAATGACACTGTGGAAGTCACTGCCTCACTGAGCTTCAGTTTCCTCCGTTGGTGAAACAGAAACTTTGGGTCCTTGAATTAGCAACTTTCTTCGTCACCACGACAACAAGAACACCTGACAAAGGAGACTTAAGGAAGGCAGGATTTGGTGATGGTGGTGGTGGTGGTGGTGGTGGTGGTGGTGGTGGTGGTGGTGGTGGCGGTGGCGGTGGTGGCGGCAGCGGCTGTGGTCGTGGTGTTGTTTGTTCGGTTTTTGGTTTTGTTTTGTTTGGTTTTGTTTGGTTTTGTTTTTTGTCTTTTGTTTTGTGTTGCTTGCTTCACAGTTGGAGGATACAGTCTATCATGATGGGGGAGGCATAGCAACAGGAGGATGAGGTCACATTGCATCTGTCATCAGGAAGCTTTTTCCTTTTCCCTAGCCCCTGGGATAGTGCCACCCACACTCAGGATGGGTGATCCTACACCTCACTGGAAATGTCCTCACAGACGCACCCAGAGGTCTCCTGGGTGATTTCAAACTCCATCAGGTTGACAGTCACGGTCTTCACACTGTTACCTTCTGAATAACTGAAGTAATACGTTACAACACATAGCAGGGTCTTCATGCTAGCTCCCGTGAGGTTAATAGCATTCTGGTTCCTACACTGCAATTATGAGTATTTGGGAGGTTTTTTTTTTTTTCCTTCCAAGATCAAATGTAGATTCCTTAGGAAGGATGGGAGGTTCAATTCATTCAGACCTGAAAGTCAGACGGTAAGGGAAAGGACACTGGGAACAGACGAGAAGTTGGGGGTCTAGAATGGCGAATGATGTGAATCCTTCCCAGGTCTATAAGGAGGAAGATGCTGTCCGTTCTCAGGGTGCAGCCAAACCACAATAAATGGTCTTATTCACAACACAACTTATGCCTCACAAAGTGCTTCCAACACATGGCTTCACTTGAGCCCTAAAAGAACCCTTCAGTTAGCTGTTCCTACTGCCCCCGAGGCTTAGCCAAACCATCTGCACAGATGCTACACTAATAAGCAATAGATCTGAGTTTAGACTCAGCCTAAGTCTCAACCATCACTACCCAAAAGAAATGCAGTATGAACCACAACTGTGGCTTTCAATTGCCTGACCACCGCGTCTTTAAACAGTAAGAAACAAGTACAACTGATTTAATCTTCCTGTTAAAATTTTCAAAATTTCATATATGAGTGTGGGTGCACATGTGCCATGATGCATGTAAGGAGGTCAAAAAAGGAATTTGCAAGTGTTGCTTCTTACGTCCCCATTTGTTTGAGGCAGGGTCTCTCTTGCTGTTTCTGCCACTGTGCAGCATATCCCAGGCTGGCAGCCTGCCCGCCTCTAGCCAGTTCTCCAGTGTCTGCCTCACATCTCACACAGGAGTGCTAGGGTTACAGACGTGCGCCACTGTAGTCGCCATTTTACATGAATTCCAAAGACCAAAGTCAGGCCATCGGACCTGTGCAGCGAGCGTTTTCATCCACTAAGCAATCTCCCTCTGTCCTCCTAATTCCCTCTTATTTAACCCCATATACACAAAAATGTTGTCATTTTAGCATATCATTTAAAGGAGGATATTTTTCATTGTCTTTGCATATAGTACTTGAAATCCAACTTGTAACTGATCCTTATCCTCCTAATGTGATTTTAGATCTAACAGGTCTCAATACGAGCCACATTTCAAGGGTCCAATAGCCATGGAGGCCACCACATTGGACACATCTAGACCAGGTGTCAGATCATCTCGTAAGACTCAGATACCTTGGGTTTTCAGGCCACATACATCCTGTATTGCATTTTCCCCCTTTTCTTTCTTTTTTCTAACCCATTATAAACGTAAAATCTTTCATTAGCTAAGGAGTTGTACAGAAAGAGGTCATGAACTAGCATTGTTCCATCTGTAATTCCTGCTCTAGAGCCGAAGCTCGCAGAGGGCGGGGCCAGGTCTACTTCATATACCAGTGCTACATCCCCGCCCCCCAGTACCTAAAACACAGCAGACACTGGCTACGTATTTGTGGGATTTAGTTTAACTGAAGGAGGTCAAGCGAGATTTATTATTTCCACTTGAGAAGTGACAGAAATAATATCAGAGAATTGAAGTGATTTATCCAAAGCACATAGCTAAGTACAAGCCTCAAGCTGGGTTACTACCGGCCTCTGCTCCGTCCCGCGTCACCCGCTGCTTTTAATACCTGCTGACACCCTGCTTCACGGAGGCATTGGCTATCACAATGACCCCCAGTGTCTCTGTCTCTTTGACTCGGCGTTTGATCTCAGGCTCTCCAGCAGCATAGACAAGGAGTCAAAGATCCTAGACGTTTTAGAAGCGGGCCCCAGCTGCATTCCCAGCAAGTAATGCTGTGCATGATGGAGAGCCCATGTCATGCCCTCTCTCTCCAGGGCAGGGTCTCTCCAGAAATGAGTGCTCTCGAAAGTTTAGAGAAAATGCATTTCTATTCTCCTTTTCAAGCTAAAAGCATCCTCCTCCTTCTCAGGGAAGCTAGTGAACCAGTTATAATTACACACCGTACACTGGGGAGCGTGAAAGTGACATTTAGCAACACTTAAGCCTTAGAAGTGTGGTGGCTGCAGTCAACATTATATAATTGCTACAGCATCGATCCCAACAATTAGCACAGGGGAGCAGAGATAGAATGGAAGATCTCCAAGAAAATGCCACAAACTCAGAGTAAAATGGAGCCTAAAATCTCTCTTGGAGACAGCTTCCCCTCCTCCGAATGTTGAGACTTTTTCCTTTCTATTAGAATTGCCCTGGGATACAGAGGGCCTAGAAGCAGAGACACAGGCGGAGAGGAAAATGCTGGAAGTTCTCTGATGCGCTGTCTACTCCCCAAGTTCTAGCCCAGGTGGTAAGTAAATGTAGGCTATGGTAAGGTTAGCGCAGCTGCATTAAAGGAGGCGAGACAGAGAGGGTAAGGCTGGGAGGATTCGGACCATTCTTGCTGCAGACCATGGAGCCTTTGGAAGGGGTTGTAAAGACAGAGGGCCCGGCCACGTTGTGTTTCAGGAAGAAATAGGGACAGAGAGAGACTGCAATGGCTGAACTAGAATGAGCAGGCATAGACATATGTGGGGGATCTTTGAGAAGCAAAATTGGCAGGACCTGATGAGTGACAGGCTATAAGGGTGACAGGGTTCTTCCCAAGCTTCTGGCTTTGTGTCTGGAAGATTGAGGTACAGTTGGTAATAACTGTCAACTAGGTATGATTTAGATTCAGTGTAGGAGATATGGTTCTGGGTGTGTCTGTGAGGAAGGTCATGGTCCCAGAGACAATTAACAGAGGTGAGAAGACTCCTCCCAAAGGGGATAGTAGCAACCCATATTCTGACAACTGTTCTTGAACCTATGACAGAGCTGAGTTCTTTGGTGAAATAACTTGAACCTAAAGAGAGGCTTACATGAAGCCCCACCTGGACTTTTCATTCCCATCTCCCCCAAAGGAACAGATGTCTCCAGCTAGTAGGCAAAGCCTTTCCTGTTACTCTGGGGCCCTGGGCAGAGCTCCAATACAGCTAGGGAAAGATGTACTAGCCCACTAGGGTTGCTATAGCAACACTCCACAGGCTTAGATGGTTTAAACAACATTTACTTTCCCACAGTTGTGGAGTCTGGAAGTCAAAGATCAACCTGGTGACAGATTTGGTCTGAGATCTCTCCTCAACTTGAAGGTCATGAGTTCTTACTGTGACATCACATAATGGGTGTGGGGTGTGTGTGTGTGTGTGTGTGTGTGTGTGTGTGTGTGTGTGTGTGTGTGTGTGTTTGCACACATGAATCCCTGGTGTCTCTTTGGATCCAAATCTCTTATATAAGCCGAATTTCATTAGGGCACCTCAAGTTTCTCATCTTAATGGTCTTTTTAAACAACCATTCTCCAATTACATCCACATTCTGTTGTGCTGAGAGGTTCAAACTTAGGATAGAGGTGGCATGATTCAGCCTGTAATGAAAGAGAGACAAACCTTTAGCCTTGAGGGAGGAGCAGGGAAACGTCCTCAGCCTTGGCCATTAGACATCCCCTGCCCCTGAGGAAAGGATGGGACCACTGAGGCTGTCTTACTATCAAGATCCGTGGACACAATACCGGTTTAGTTCAGGTTCTGTCCATTCTCTTAGAGTGACATAAATAGGATGGAATTTATTTGTCTGGCATACAGAGTAAGGACTGAGCAGTCTAACAACAGCCATCTGCACAGTGGGGAGAGAGAGCGCCCGGGAGCTGCTCAGTCCAGGGAGCTGCATCCCTCAGCAGCCCCAATCTGATGCTGAAAGTCTGGAGGATTCCTCGGGAGCTGCTGGTCCTTTGACCCACGCTGGAAAGCTGGAGAAGCTGTGTTCTGACATCCGTGAACAATGGCAGTGACGCAGCAACAGGATAGACCCAGGCGCGCTCACCAGCAGGAAGCAAAGGCAGGCACCCAGCACTGCTGTTTCTTTGGAACTTTTTACCTTTTGGCTGCCAGCGGCAGCCACTCTAGGCGAGGGTCTTCTCCCCTCAGTAAACCCTTCCTGAAAATTCTCTCCTTTTTGCACCAGTCAGCACATCGTGCTTGGCAGACCTGTATTGTAATAGCGGAAGGATCCAGGGCTGGGTAAGAGCACTGGTCTCTCTTCTCCAGCAACCTGCATCCGTACCTTTCAGTGCTGGGAAAGCTAGCCATCAGGGGAGTTTCCTAGTCAGATCAAGATGCATTTCTCTGCGTCCTGTTTTTAAAATAAACAAAAGAATGGCGTAGATGATTTGTGTGGCGAGAAACACAAACAAAAAAGATAGCCAACAACATCATTAGCCACCAAGGAGACACAAATTCAAGCTGCGATGAGACACTATTTCACAGCTAGTGCAGTGGCTAACGTGATGTTTCGTTGCCTTCTACAAGTGCTGGTGAGACGGAAGGGCAACCGGAAGGTATACAGACGTGTGTCCGGCTCGAATGCAAAGTGGCACGACCACACTGGAAAACAGTTTGGTGGCTTCTCATAAGGAGAAACGTGACCCTCTCAAACAGCTCAGCCTTCCCACCCCCAGGCATTTATCCAAATGAAATGAAACTTACACTTAAGGAAAACCTGTATGTGGACTCAGTCTTGTACAGGCACTGGGTAAGAAATCGTAGCTGTGAGTGTCAAGACAATGCTATGCCCAGAAGCTAGCGCCACATCACCCTGCTCCCCATTATTCAACTCTTACATCCCTTTGGTCCCCTCTTACACAGTGTTCCCTAAGCCTCAGAACAGGGTAGATGGTGACCACACCACAGCCACTTGCGCTCAGCACCTTGACCAGCCGTGAGTCTCTGCGTCAACCACCAATCTCTGGAAATAGCCACTTCTTTGATCAGGGTTTAGGGAAGCACTCGTCTGTGGGGATAAACATGTAAGAGGCAGTTTAGCACCATGGCATTTCGCAAAGCAGAGGTGGTGGCTTCACCCCAGTGCCTGTGACCTCCCCAGACACGGAACTTTAGCCAGGTTCCCATCTCCTGCCAGCCTCAGAGCAACTACCCATGGATGAGATACGGGAGTGTTTAACAGAGGACTTTGACGTCACCTTCTGTAATAGGACTCGACACCAGAACTCAGTATCAGCATCAAGTTGAGCACACATTCCAGTCCCACCGTGTGACGTCACAGCTTTCAGTCTAGAAAGGTACTTCCTCCTCCTCTTTGATTTGTTGGGAGGGTTTTTTTTCCCTTTTTCCTTCTTTCCTTCCTACCTTCCTTCCTTTCTTCCTTACTTTACTTCTTTTGAGACAGGGTCTTACTATGTAGCCCAGGCTAGCCTGGAACACATGACCCTCTGCCTCTGCTTCTCAGGTGCTAGGATTATAGGTCTATACCGACATACTCAGTTCTTACTTCCCTCTTGAGAGCTCTCCTTTAGTTTCCAGCACATTCCTGCCTCTCTGGTATGTGTCTCAATCTCTTTTGTGCCCTAGTGGTCATGTGCCTGCTCTCACTTTAGCCTTAAAACAGGACCAGGATCTCATCACTTTCTGACAGCAGCCTTTGACACGGTTGTCCTCTGACCTTCAGGTTTCTCCTCTGTAAAATCTATGGGTTGAGATTAGGGCTACATCTCAGCGGTATCTAGTATTTGCAAGGCCCTGGGCCACATAACACACACACACACACACACACACACACACACACACACACACACACAAGATAAGAGGAGAGGAGAGGAGAGGAGAGGAGAGGAGAGGAGAGGAGAGGAGAGGAGAGGAGAGGAGAGGAGAGGACAGTGGAAGGGAGAGGAGAGGAGGGGAGGGGAGGGGAAGGGAGGGGACAGCCAGGCATGACGGTGCACACTTGTAATCCCCATGCTGGGGAGGCAGAGACAGGTGTATCCCCGGGGCTTGTTGACCAGCTAGCCTAGTCTACTCCATAAACTCCAAGCCAGGGAGAGAGATCTTGTCACTATAAAACAAGGTGAACAATACTTGAAGTACAGCATCCAAGGGTGGCGTCTGGCCTCCCCCTGACTGCACACATATGTGCGGGTGCACCTGCATACATACGCACAATCACAAGTGCACATGCACACAAAGGAAAAAGAAAGGAAAAACTAAATCTATATAATGATTTCTACCTCACTGGATTGAAAGAGACTATGCACACAGAGGGAAAATTCCACATAATCTTTGGAATAGATCAGAGAGGCAAATGTAGCTCCTGGCAGTATAAAAATGTTTCCAGTAGTAATTCTCAACAATAAGGACGTGGCTAATAAGTTAAGCTATATATGCCATGATTTATTTATAGAATGCTGTATAATACAGCCATTAAAATAATGCTCTGAAGAATATTTAATGGCACAGAAAAATGATCACAATATAATTTTAAGAGAAAAAAATGAGGCTATAAAACTCAGGTCTTAATTCTGTTCTTAAAAGAAAAGAATTTTGTGTGTGTGTGTGTGTGTGTGTGTGTGTGTGTGTGTGTGTGTGTGTGTTGTGCCTGCATCTAGAAAAAGGAACTAAGAGAAAATACAGTGAAATGTTGATTGGCAATCCTTCCTTTTATACTTCTCTTTCTTATTCTTCTGCATTTACAAGTTTTCTCTAATACATCTCTATTATTCTCATAACAATACATGTGTTTTTAAAAATTCAGATATCAATTTGCTTATTCAACAAAGGTTTTTTTTTCTAGCACACAGTGTAAGTCAAGCAATTTTCAGACTCTGGATATACCGTGTTGAGAAACTTAACAGGCACAATCTTCTCAAGATGCCCTCTAGCCTGGCATTGAACTTCTCTTAATCATTTTTTGCACAACTTTCTTCTGTACCTTTAATTCATTGACTCCCCATGGGAAGGAACCGTGTGGTCCCCTTCCCTGGTGCCCTATAGCATTATACCCCTTACATTTGACAAAAATTCAGCAACAGATTTTATCTTAACAATCGGATGTCGTTTGACCATGTCCGGTTTCCTACCAGTTAATACAGGAAGAGCAGATGAGAGATGCATCCCCGTGCTGGTTTATTCCTGTGTCCCTTTCCTCCATTGGCATGGAAGTGATGGGGTTAAATATTCATTCAACGCCACAACCTGTGGTGGAGCTATGGTTTGGATATCAAATCCTTTCACACACACACCCTACTCCAAAACTCGGGTGTTGACGAGTTAGTCTCCAGCAGGTGGCACCACTGAGAAGTGACTGGACCGATGGACTGCTGGGAGGTGCTGGAAACATGGGAGGGAGACGGGCCTGCTGGAGGAGGCGGGTCCCCTGAAATGTGTCTTTAAGAGGTATCTTGTCGGGGCTGGAGAGATGGCTCAGAGGTTAAGAGCACTGCTTGTTCCTCCTGAGGTCCTGAGTTCAATTCCCAGCAACAACATGGTGGCTCACAACCATCTGCAAGAAGAGGCTTCTTGCACATTAATAAATAAGTACTATACATAATAAATACTATACATAGTAAATAAATCTTTAAAAAAAAAAAAAAAAAGAGGTATCTTGTCCCTGCCCCTCTCTCCACCGGCCCTTTCTCTCCCTACAGCATTCCCTAAGCAGCTCTTTCCTTCCATCATGATCTTCTCCTGAAAACAATGGAACCAGCCCCAACTGTGAACCAAAACAAAACCTTCCTCTTTGAAAGTTATGTCTCTGTCTCTAGAAGCTAGCTAGAGCAGCCAGGAGTTCCTGGAGAATTCCTTTCCCCAAACTCCACAAAGTAGACAACTAATCTGGGCTTTCCCACCTCACCTCACACAGCTTGAGGACTTGGCAGGTAGTCTCCACTATGTTTCTGTCCCACATACCTCAGGCAAAAGGCAAAGCCTGTGGACCTGTCTTAGGATAATATTTTTCAATGCATAAAACAAATACATAGGACCCCAAGGAAAACTACTTACATTGAAGTACAATCTTGAAATATTATGTTTCAAACATATGTATTATACAGGAATAGATCTGCTTCTTTGAAACACATTTTTAAAAAAATAACACTGCCCTTGAAAAACAAGCAATTAAGTTTTATTTTTAAAAGACATAAGGGCTGTTTTGCCCAGCTTGAATATGAACAAGAAACAGTGGGAGGTAATACATTTGCCATTTTGTACAATCCAATTGATTTTGACTTTGTGAGTGCCCGAACCGTGCTAAAAATTCAATCCTTAAAGATACATTATTGCAAACAGAATTAAGGCTTTCGTGATTTTTACAAATTAGAGATGGAGCACAAAAATTCTCCCAAACTTTTTAGTTAAACTCTAGTCAAATCTGTTTATTTGTTATTACTGTATGTGTGTGTGCCTGATTTGGGGAGGGGGGGGCATGTTCATGTAAGGATCAGAGGACAACTTGGCAGAGCTGATTCTCTTCCACCTTCGCATCGCTTCCAGGGAATGCACTCGGGTCCTCAGGCTTGAGAGTCAAGTACCTACTGAGCCGTCTCACCAGCCACCAAGTCGGCTTTCGTCAGCCGATCAATGAGCGTATGTGTGACAAGGTCGGCACCTTTAAGAGTTTGTATCAGTAAGCGAATGTGACTCTGTGGTTCAGGTTCAATGCTATGAGGAGACAAACGCTTCTTGAAAGAGTTCTGGATTTCAGGGTGGTTGCAGGTCTTTGCTTTTGAACAACCTGACAGAATCTTGTAACTCAACTCTGATGAACAGAGTGCGTCTTCCAGCCTTCCCAAGTTTTCAAGGATGTCTGTCTCAACCCTCTTTCTTTTTTCTTTTTTCTTTTTTTTAAGTTCGACACATGGTTTCTCTGTGTAGCTTTGTACCTTTTCTGGATCTCACTCTGTAGCCCAGGCTGGCCTCGAACTCACAGATATCTGCTTGTCTCTGCCTCCTGAGTGCTGGGTCAACCCTCTTTCATGCCAGCAGCTTAGCCAGGAAATCTAGAAATGTTTTTAGGAGCCTCCATAATGGCTACACCAAAGCCTCAGATCAAGATTCATCTCCCACAAATAATCAAAAATATCTGCATGTCAGTCAACCGGGAGATATACTTCTGCCATTCAAAGTGTCCTAGAGCTTGGTTTTCTTCTTTCATTTAAAAAAAAAGTACAAGGTCCTCTTTACAGACAACTAACTGCTTCTCTGTTGGGAATTCTTAGCAATTGTAAAGGGATCCTAACCCCAGATTCTGGTCCCGGGTTCCACAATCTTCTGTAAATCCAGTTCCAGAGGATCCAAGGCCTTATTCTGACTCTGTGGGCAGCAGGCACACCTGGTACAGACATATACATGCAGGAAAAACATCCCCATGCACAGAATAGGAAGGAAGAAAGAAACGTGTAAAGGGTGTTCCCTGCGATTTAACTGCTGCTACATGAAGCCTTCATTTTCTGCTATTGTGTCCTGACAAAATCCTTAAACATTATTATTCAAGACCGACTTTTGAGAAAACTAATGACTTTTTGAACAAAAGTTTCTCTTGGGATTTATGGGAGAAGCAATAACAAATGTTCATTCGAAACTATCCCCAATAATCCATTCTAGGGCATCCCAGGAGACTCCAAATTGGCCCCATCTCCTAAAGGTCCCACCATCTCCCAAGAGGATAGGGACCAACTCTGTAAGCATACGAGCCTTTTGTGGGCACTTAGCCAAACCACAACACACTCCAGGTACACCAGCCATTCTTCATACACCATGACCTTTGACTGGGAAACCACTTCGGGTTTTTCCCCTTGTTTAGGCTGGCAAATCCACTCACAACTTCCTGTGCATGTTGCTTGTGGTCAAATTTCTTTAGTGGTATGGGAACTTCTTTGTTTAGCATCTGGTAGCAAGTTTCAAGAGTCTGCCCAAAAAGGTTTTCATGAAGTTGCAACTACTTGTAGGAATCATGTGGCTTTTCCATCACACACACATGCTTCTAACGCGTCCTTTTACTTGGGTGTACTTTTCTAAACAAGCAAGAGACATCTGGTCTCTGTGTCTTCTTGCTTTCAAAATTCCATTCTCAAGATTTTTCCACGAAAGAAGAAAAAAATCATTTTGGCTATTTTTTTCCTTTTTGACCCTATCACTTCATTAATGTAAATGAAACCAGACACATTTTCCACAAGACCTTCCTTTTCTTTGCCCACACAAGATAAATTGGGTCTGTAAAAAATAAATAATAAATAAGGCTGAGACAAAATATTTTATTCTACTGACGTTCTTTGGAGCCTAATACTTTGTTTGTGGTTCATAAAGTAATTTGTTTGATAAATTTACATAGGAGGGAATAATTTATATGTTCAGTAAAGTGTAAAATATTCATTAAATTCTGTAACAAGTGAGTAAAGTAAGGCCGATTTTACAAGTCAGGAGTTCAGCACTATTATTATTGTTTAGCCTTGGTAAGATGGAAGATCATAGCAATTGTAAAAGGGCCCTGTCTCTGGAATCCAGCTTTTGTGGCAAGTGGCCACCCGACTTTCTAGAAATCATATTGTCATTTCTGATATTGTCAGCGTCTCTCACAAAGGTGTCTTGTAAATATGTAGTATTTTCAACAAATAATAGCATAAGAATATCAATAGCATACTGTGTCAGTAAGACTATACAACATAACACAAATGCTGTATAAATAAAGAGCAAAAGAGGGGGAAACGCAGAGAAAGGACTTCTACTTCACTTAGGGCTGATTACACTGTGTGTGTCCTGGATCACTGTGCCATCTGTCAGCAATCGCAAAGCGTTGCTTTAAATGTCACGCTGACAGCCCAGCGGTCAGAACATTACAGTCAATCTAATTAACTCGAGTCTACACTGCCCACTGAGAGTTAAAAATCCACGTCTCAATGAATATGATTTGCAGAACTTTAGGGAACTTTAAAAATGACTCTACCCACCCCACGTGTTGAACTACAAACAACTTCAGGGAAGGAATGTTGCAAGATCTGAGTTCACTGCTGTCTTAGGGTTTCTATTGCTCCAGCGAAACACCATGACCAAAAGGCAAGTTGGGAAGGAAAGGGTTTATTAGGCTTATACTTCAGCAGTGCTGTTCATCACTGAAGGAAGTCAGGACAGGAACACAAACAGGGCAGGATCCCGGAGGCAGGAGCTGATGCAGAGACCATAGAGGAGGGCTGCTTGCTGGCTTTTGTTTGTTTGTTTGTTTGTTTGTTTGGCGTGTGTGTGTGTGTGTGTGTGTGTGTGTGTGTGTGTGTGTGTGTGTGTGTGTGTGTGACTTGTCAGCCCACCTTATAGAACCCAGGACCACCAGCCCAGGTATGGCACCACCCACCATGGGCTGAGTCCTCCCTCATTGATCACTAGTTGAGAAAATGCCTTACATCTGGAACTCAAGGAGGCATTTCCTCAGCTGAGGCTCCTTCCTCTATGGCTCTAGCTTGTGTCAAGTTGACACACAAAACCACCCAATACATCAGCTCTCTGGCTGCCCCATTGGTACACAAAGCCGCCAGCTAAGGGCCAGCCATCCATGCCTAGGAAAGTTTAAGAGGCCGAGTGATCTCCAGCTGCTTCCCAGCCAGTCTCTTAGCTGTTACAATTTCAAAATACTGGTAGGTGTAAATAACATTCCAGATATCCACACCAACTGTAATGTGATATGAAAATATTTGTGCTGTCTATTGATGATAGGATCACAGGCCATGCTAATCCTACTGGTTTGTTTCTACACTTGCAAATTGAAGGGAACACTACTTTTTACAGAGAGGTTGGTAAAAAAAAGAAAGAAAGAAAGCTGGAGGGGCTAGAGAGATGGCTCAGTGGTTAAGAGCACAAACTGCCCTTACAGAGGACCTGGGTTTGGTTCCCAGGACTCACATGAACCTACTCATAAGCACCTATAACTCCAGTTCCAGGGGATCCAATGTCCCTGGCCCCAGAAGCACCTGCATTCACACACACACATACACACACACACAGATGCACAGAAACACACTAGAAAAAAATAACTCAATGGGTGGTAGTGGTGCATGCCTTTAATCCCAGCACTCGGGAGGCAGAGGCAGGTGGCTCTCTGTGAATTCAAGGCCAGCCTAGTCTTTAAAAATGAGTTCCAGGACAGCCTGGACTACACAGAGAAACCATCTCTCAAAAAAACATTAAAATAAAATAACATAACTCTTTCTTTACAAAAGCTCTCTCTACCTCCTACTTGTAGATCAAGATGTAAGCTCTCAGTTACTGCTCCAGCACTACGCCTCTTTGCATGCTGCCCTTCTCCCTGCCTCGGAAGTCATGGGCTGTCTTAGTCATTGTTCTGTTGCTGTGAAGAGACACCATGATCATGGCAATTCTTACAAAAGAAATCATTTAATTCCAGGCTTGCTTACAGTTTCCAAAGTTAGTCCATCATCATCGTGATGGGGAGGATGGTAGCATGGCAGCACATATGGTGCTGGAGAAGGAGTTGAGCGTTTTACATTCTAATCTTCAGGCAGAAGGGGAGAGAGGGACTAGACGCAGCATGGGCTTTTGAAACCTCAAAGCCCACCGGCAATGACACACTTCCTCCAATAAGGCCACGCCTCCTAATCCTTCTAATCCTTTCAAAGAGTTTCCACTCCCCTGTGACTAAGCATTCAAACATATGAGTCTATAGGGGATATACTAATTCAAATGTCCACATGGACTCATCCTCTGAAACTGTAAGACCCAAATTAAGTGCTTCCTTTATTAAGAAAGAGGGGGACAGGAAACAAATAGGCAAGCTTGAAATTTCATGGGCTCTCTGACTCCTGGTCCACTAGCCCATTGGAGAGAAGGTCCAGGAACCCCAATTAAGAATCACTGTTGAGGCCGGGCGGTGGTGGCGCACGCCTTTAATCCCAGCACTCGGGAGGCAGAGCCAGGCGGATCTCTGTGAGTTCGAGGCCAGCCTGGGCTACCAAGTGAGTTCCAGGAAAAGCGCAAAAGCTACACAGAGAAACCCTGTCTCGAAAAACCAAAAAAAAAAAAAAAAAGAATCACTATTATATGCTTCTTCATGGTTTGTGGAATCAGTTCCATATTTCAAATAAGAGAAAGAGGGAAACAGTAAGCTTTTATAATGCTAAACTTGGATATTTTTTTCTTTGCTTTTAAAATGTTATTTTGAAGGAATGAGAGTAGCAGATAAATTTTTAAATAACTTTGCTAGATAAACATGAGAAGTCAATGGCCCCGTCAGTTCCTCTCTCTCTCTCTCTCTCTCTCTCTCTCTCTCTCTCTCTCTCTCTCTCTCACACACACACACACACACACACACACACACTACACACACTCACTTTTCCCCTTTTGGTGCTGTGGGTGGAACTTAGCCCTCACACATACTAGAAAACATTCCACTGCTGAGCCATGCCTAGCACTGGCCTAAAAAACCAGGACTGCCCCTGAACTCTATAATGAACCCACCAAACTCCATTGTCTACTCCCCACAATAAGACATAATGAGTGCACTTTCCAACTCTTCTGGGAAAGTGGCCCCTCTCTAGAACAGAGTGGAGGCTGTGAGCAACCATTCTCTTGCCAAAGATGGATGTGTAAGATGAGAATTCAATCCACCCAGTTGAACCAGCAAAGGATGAGATTGTGTCTGGTGTCTGGAAATGCTGAGATCACCTGCTACCACAGAGGAAGCTGACTCCCAGATAAGGACGGCACAGTGAAGATGGAGGGACCCTGGTCCTTGGGGACACTACAGAGCTGATCCGACCAGGAGCCATGCCACCACTGGATTTCTTGCCGTGTAAGATGATCACCAATTGTTTATAACCATTGAGTTTTTTGATTGACACATGATAATTATATGTATTTAAGGTGTACCACATCATGTGTCAATTCATGTACACTCTGTGAAATTGCCAAATTAGGGTAATTAGCATATTCTTACTCCAAACTCCAAATAACATTTGTTATTTCTTTCTGATGAAATATCAGAATCTTCCAGCTAATTTGAAGTACTCATTGTCTTATTGTTAACTGCCTTCACCCTACTGTGCCATAGAATAAGAAAAAACTTACTCTTCCTCCTATCTAATTATAGTTAGACCCAAGTTTGTGACAATTACCATTTTACTCTCAATTTCTATGGGACAAATCTTTATGGATTCCTCACATGCTATAAAATGATATGATATTTGTCTTTTGGTACCTGCCTTGTTTTTATTTCCTTTAATGTTCTTGAGGTCTGTCCACATCACAAGTGATAGGATTTCAAACTTCCTTTTGGCTGAATAGTATTCGTGCTACATACCATGTTTTCTTCATCTGCTTGTCAGGTAACAGACACTTAGGTCAGTTCCCCACCTGGGCTATCTGTGTATTGCAGCGGTGAACACAGGAGTGAAGGCACCTACAACGTACTGATTTCATTTCCTCTGGCTATACACCCAACAGCAGGATTCCTGAATCAGACCATACGGTGGTTTGAAAAGAATGACCCCCATAGGATCGGATGTTTTGAATACTTGGTCCCCCTTTGGTGGAACTGTTGGAAAGGATTAGAAAGGGTGGCCTTGTTAGAGGAAGCGTGCCTCTGGGTGTGAACTTTGAGGCTTCAAATGACCCCATTTCCAGTGTCCTCTCAGTGCCTCACACCTGTGAATCAAGATGTGAGCTCTCAGCTGTTCCTGCCACCGTGCCTTACTCTGCCATCACAGACTCTGACCCTCTGAAACCATAAGACCAAGTAAATGTTTTTTGTAAGTTGCCTTGGCCATGGTGTCTGTCAAAGCAATATGAAAGTAACTAGGATAGATGGTAATTCTGGTTTCGATTGTTGGTAGAACCTCTGTACTTTGAGGGAATTCTTTATAGTACAGGTGAATGTCATCATACTTTACACAGCTGGGCCCCTTGGGAAACATTAAGAAGCAGCCCCTGCCTTTTCAAATGCCTTCCTGCACCAAGTACTAAATGTGTTAGACCATCTCAGTCCATACAGATCACCTCTCCTATAGCCCCAACTCAACCCACACACTTCACCATGTCCTGCTTTATTTACCCTCTAATCATGCCACTAATCCTTCCTGCTGTTCTGTCTGTACTGATGGCTCCATCCCAGTCACTGCCAGCCCTTCTCCGGTCTAAGTCATCAGCTCCCCTTCCTTCTACTGGGGACTTTTCTAAACAGAAGACAGGAAATTTGTTGTGACAAAGATCAGGTCACGTGACTTTCCCCTTTAAATTTTTGCCACGGTTTTCTATTGCATGTAGAATATGGAGAAAACTGCGTAAATGTCTACAAAAATATATAGAAATCTAGCCCTATATGTAGCTCTCGGCTCCCACCATGCTCCCTCCCACTTCCACCCCATCCCCATGTCCAGATAAAGCATCCAGATCTCAGATCACAGCTTAGCCTTCAGACTTTCTCGGGAAATCCTCTCGTGGTCACCCCATCACCTGGCTCATAGTGTGTATTCTCACAACACTCCACAGAGTCTTCCCAATGATTTAGGACAGCCTTTTCGCTCACTATTGGATGAGCAGACATTCAAAACATACTTGTGGAAGGAACAGATAAATGCTCACAGATAAGGAATCAGATGCACCCCTTAGAAGGGCTTGTCCCCAAAAATCTAGCTTCCAGAATTCCTATTCATCAGCTCCATGTGTCCTCCTCACAAACACAGCAGCTTGACCCTGACACTCCCTCTAGCAGAGTGTGAAGGAAAAGGAGCTACTTACCTCCCAGCGTGGTTCCAACGGTGGCCTAAAGCAAGCCCTACTTTCTCTCCAAATCATTGAAGGAGGAAATATTGCACAGTGCACATTACATACTGAATGGGTGTATCCCTCAAAGTTTTTACGTTGAAGTCCTTATCCCCTACCCCCTGCAGAGGTACTAGGAGGTAGAGTCTTTAAAAGTAATTAGGTATAGATGTAATGAGGATATTTAGGGGTAAGTAGATGAAGTCCCCATGATAAAATTACTGTCCTTCTAAAGAGAAAAAAATCTAGGCTCTCTCTCTCTCTCTCTCTCTCTCTCTCTCTCTCTCTCTCTCTCTCTCTCTCTCGGACCTTTCAGCCTCCACAACTGTGAGGAAATGAATGTTTGTTGATGAAACTACTAGACTAGGTATTTCGATATAGCAGTCCATATTAGTCACTTCTCTGTTGCTGTGATAAAATACAGTGGCTAATGGCCACTTAAGGAAGAGTTTATTTTCATTTATAATTCAGAGGAGGAGATGTCTACAATGTCAGGAAGGCAAAAGATCACGTCTCAACTGCACACAGCAAACAGAGAGACCAACTAGAAGTGGGAACAAGGCTATAAACTCTCATAGCCCACCCCTAGTGACATACTGCCTCCAGCAAGACTCCTATCCTAACCAAAAGTTCCCTAACATCTTCCAAATAGCGCCACCAACTGTGAACCAAGCATTTCAATACATGAGCCTATGGGGGACATTTCTCATTCAAGAAACCACACATCTTACTTAAACTAAGCCAGTGCACAAGGAGAGTGGACTGCGGAATCAGAAACTCTTTTACTGTTGCTCTTGCCAGCTCTGTATCATTCTAGTGCTGCCACTTACCAACTAGGCATATTACAGCTCTCAGCCCCAGTGCCTCATCCATTAAATGGGATAATGAGAGCATGAACCACACAGAGTTGCTGTAAAGATTAAAGGAGACACCGTATCTAAAATCCTGAGCAGCCAGCCTAACACATACTGTAAGCCTCCAGCCGTGAGTGTTTATTCCCATCTGGATTCCTGGGGCACCAGCCTTCCAGATCAGGGAGTGAGCAATCTGATTTCAGAGATGATGAAACTAGTCTAAGGATTCTCTGGAGGCAGAGTGAGCAGAAAGAGGCCAGGCAGCATCCATGGGTGCTGGTTTCCATCATATCCTATGCCCACTCTGGTTCCCTGGACCCCTCTAGTCTCAGAAGATGTAGCATCAGACATTTCCCCCTCCTTGGGGCTAATGGTGAGTTGAGCTACTTGTAACTGCAGAAAGAACCTGTTTCTAAGCTCCACAAGGACATCCATTGCTCCAGGAACAGAGGCATAGCCCAGAGGGAAGTCCCAACCAATCCAGTAGCACCCATCTCTTTCAACAGTCGCTCCTGCAAAGGACACCCAGAATGTACAGTGTGTTGTGAGGTGTGTATGTGTTTGCACTGCTGTAGACCAATGGCTTTGGACATGCTAGGCAAGCCCTCCGCCACTGAGTCACATCCCAGTCTCCATGAGATTTCTTTCAACACCGTGGCAGCTTTCTCCCTGTCCTGGGACTCCAGACTGATTAATTTCATGGCATCCTCATGAGGCTGATAATCAAAGATTGGCTTTCTTGCAAGGATACAATTCAGAAACAGCTTCACAAGGTGCACATATTTGAACAACAGAAACAGCAATGTCTTCTTGATGCCTGCCTGGTATTTTGCTAAGAGCTGCTACTTAACCACAACCAAGAGGAAGAGAAAGAAAAAGTGTAAGTTGTGAGCATACTAATCGGCCAACTCAATCAATCACTTCTAAAGGGCACACTTCCCCCCGAGAACAAGTTTAAGGAAATAAGCACACAGACTTAATGGAAATTTTTCAGAGTATATTGATTGAAATTTGTTGCATTTTCTTCCTATTTGAGAACACATCATTTTTGCATTAGGCAATTGGTTTATGACTTAGGTAAATAGAAAACCCAAAAACTTTTCGGAGATGGGGGACTTTAGCAAAGATATCTCATTCCATCACTCTGCGGCTCTTGTATCTCCCTCCCTGTGGTCTTTCTGATGAGTTTCCTCCAAACTCCTTCAGAAGAATGCCCCACTGCTGATAACAGTAATCATGATGACAACAAGCAGCTGCTCCCACAATGCATCACTCTCCTTTGTCTCCTTCCTCTGCAGAAGCTACCCCCTCCATCTGCCCGGAGCCCTCCTTCCCCTTTCCTAGCCTCGCTATCCAACCCTGTCCACCGCCATCAGCCTCAGAGGCAGTCTCCAATACCATCTTCTACAGGAAGTCCTGTCTGTGCCCCCCCAGAAACAGTAAGAGCTTTCCCCAGTGGGTTCCAGTGGTGCCTTACCCCCTCTCCTATTGTGACAGTGATCACACTGTTCTAACTACCCCTTCCAAACATTTTTTTCATGAATTTTTGTGTTCTGATAAAGCTAGGTCCCCACCCTATTGTGATAATGATCACTCTGTCCGTATCGCTCCATTTAAAACAGTTTTTTCATATTCGAACATTTCTAAAATCAGGTTGTTTTGAAAATAATGTGTATATTGAGTGTGGTAGTGTTTGTGATTTTTTTTCCCCTTCTAAAAAGCTGTTATTATGTTAAGAGCACACCTTCAAATCGAACAACTGTGTTTCACGTGTCTTTTGACTGCAAGCTCCCAGGGAGCAGGAACTGTATTTTAGTCCTCTGTGCATCTCTGCCCCTCAGAAGAGCACCTGCCATGCAGCTGGTGCCCCGTCACTGATGGGAGGAGGTGGAGAAGGGACGATCTTAGTCCTCTCTCTGCTCCTGTAGTGGGTAATTACATAGAGAAATGCATTCCCTTGTAGCTCTAGAGCTGGGAAAGCTAAGGTCAAGGCACTTCCAGATGCAGTGTCTGATCAAGCCATTGTCCTCTTCCATGATGGTGTCATGTAGGCTGTGTCCATGGCAGAAGGCAGAAGGGCATGAGAGAAGACTCTCTCCAAAGTCCTTTTATGGGGACATTAATCCATTCTTGATGGCAAAGCCTTCATGACCTAGACATACATCTCCAGTTAGGTCCTGTTCCCAACAAGGTTGGCTTGAGGAGTTTTCCAGTGCATGAATCTAGGGTGCACATGGAGACCACAGCAAGAGAGGAAGACAGGAAGGGAGGAAGGGAATCCTAAACTTCCCATCACCCTGGAAAGTACAGGGACTTGTCCAAGAGGATCTGCCTCCTTGCCACTCCCTGCACTTCCTGGAGGGAGGTGTGTCAAGACAACACAAAGGTAGCATACAACACAGGACACACCGGTTCTTCCTCTTATCTTCAGGAGACTTCCGCAGGCAAGTACGATCTCAGCTACCTCTACCCTCTCTGGGCGGCTTCAAGAAAAGAATCAAAACTGTCTCCATTAGGGCTTTCTGTTTTTTTTTTTTTTTTTTTTTTTTTCTGAGACTGAACCGAGAACTTTAAGCTTGCTGCTCCAGTCCTCCACCACTGAGCTATATCCCCGCGGGCCTTTAACTCACTTCTTTTCTCTAAGATCTTTGAGGTCTGGCAGCTGACTGCCTTTGAGGCTCATTTTTAGAAGTAGCAGCCATGCCTAGTAAACATTTATTATCTCGTCCCGGCTCCTTGCACAGTCCTTCCTGTTTCAGGAAACAGTGCCTTCATCCCAAAAGAGACCGAGCCAAGGAGGCATTCCTGATTCCGCGTCCCTCTTAGCCCCGCAGCTGGGCTTCAGTTGCCGTGTCTTGCCCATTGACGCTGCATCCTGAGTTAATTTTGTCTCTGGCCATTGTTCCTCTCCAAACAGCCTCGCCTTTGCACACAGTTCCCCTGGCCTCTGCGTCCTTCCATCCTTCACCTACTGCTCTCCCAGCCTTGAGACCTCTACTTAAACCGTATTTCCTTCAGGAAGGCTTCCCTGCTCTGTAGCTTTAGGTCAGGGCCTCCTCCATCAGCTCTGTCATGTCCCCAAACTCCGCATGCTGTCTGCTTGGCCACTCTTGCTTCCCAGCTACATCTAAATGATATGGGGATAGGGAAAGAGTCTGCCTTGCTGATAATAGCTCCAACATATAAGAGCTACTCAATATGTATTTCTCGAATTATTGAGTTCAATAAAGGAACTGTGGACTTGATTGGGCAAGGTTTAATTCACTGGCAAATTGTTTGGCTCAATGCCATGAGACATCAGCTGGAGGGGAGAAACCAGCTCTGACAATGCAGGATGGGACTTAGGTCATTCCATGAGGCTTAGGTTCTTCCACTGAAGAATGAGGATAAAGATACATCATATGGGTCTGTCACAAGCCCAAGGGGGAGTGTACATAGTAACGTGTTTCCCAATTACGGTGATTTCTGTCTGGGTGTATCCATGGTCTCCTAGTCTCTCGGTGACCCCGCCATGGCTGCAGCAGCTATAACAAAGGCCACACAGGCTCAGCCCATGGGCCTCAACACCAAGTTCAGCATGTCTATTCCATCTCCACCTCTTCTGGTGTCTCACACCACAAGGCCACTTCCAGAAGCCCTCATCACTGCCCCTTCCAGTACACTGTCTTGGTGGAGGGTTTAATGGGCCTGAAAGCCCGGGAAATACACTGAATTAAAAGACAAAAACGGATAGCACTGTGCATTTTAGTGCAACAGCAATTAGGAGCAGCAGCCACCACATACTCGGGAGGGCAGGAGAGATGAGGAGAAAAGGGATAAAGTGACCTCATAAAGACACTTAATTTCATTACCACCAGACACAGTTTCCCATTATTGCTCTTGGTGTTTAATGGTTTTATGATTCCATCTATTGATGCTTAGCTAGTTCATTAACTGTGCTGCTAAAAATACAATTATCTCCAACAAACCTTTCATCACTAATAAAAAGAGGTGGGGGAAACTCCATCATTATCAGAAAGCAATGGGGTGGACACATTGGTATAGTAACACCTTGGCCCCAAACTAAGAAACTAAGACCATGCTATCAGTTCAAAATTTCAACCATGCAACTTCTTCATTTTGTTTTGTTTTTTAACTGACTCCAACTAAACTGCTGAACTGATTTTGCATACCCAACTGGCAATGACTTTGACTGAGCCAGCTGAGTAAATCTATCATCGAGTTAGTGATGAGGCTGAGATGTGAGAGTCTACTTAATGGCCTATTCATTCACCAAGTGTTCACAAAACCTTTCCTGGATACCTTGCTTTGGTCAGACAGATACCATATACCATAAAGGAGGCATGGGACATGGGGGTCCCATCTTCAAAGAGCCTAAAGATGAGCAGAGAATATATATTCTAAGACTGGGGAAGGGAGACCCAGTTATTGAGCTGAGGGTCAAGATTCCTTGAGGGTCAAGACCTCCATTCTTTATTTGGAACACAGAAGGAGAAAGTGGGACACTGAGCAGAGCAGGAAGTGAGTGTGACTCTCCATCTCACTTATCATAAAAGCTGAAATCAACACAATGAATTTCCATAGTATGGTAGTTTGAATGAAAATGGAGGCTCATGGGAAGTGGCATTATTAGGAGGTGTGGCCTTTTTGGAGGAAGTATGTCGCTGAGGCTATGCTTTGAGGTTTCAAATGCTCAAGCCAAGCCCAGTGTCTCTCTCTTTTCCTGCTGCCTGCTGATCTGGATGTAGAACTTAGATACTTCTCCAGCACCATGTCTGTGTGCATATCATCATGCTTCCCATCAGGATAACAATGAACAAAACTCTGAACTGTAAGCCCACCTCAATTAAATGTTTTCCTTTATGAAAGCTTCCATGATCATGCTGTCTCTTCACAGCAACACAACTGTGAACATAGCCTACAGGGTCTGGTCTGGTCTCGGCCTCTTCCTCCTCTTGCTACTCAGTCATAGCTATTATCGCCACTTTCTGTGGGAAATAAGCTCTGGGTCACTTTAAAACTTCATGTTGCCATCCCAGGCGTCTACTCCCATCCATCCCATTATGAGGGTTAAATCCCCTCTCTGTTTGAGGTACCCAGAGTGGTTTCTCCTCCTGACTGCATCCTGGCAGATACAATAACTATAAGACAGAGGTAGGAGTCAAGACGTAAGCATGGCCTCAGGGGACCCAGATAATCTGGGGATAGGACAGCACCCCAGTAGAGATGATCCCACCCTCAACTCTGAGAGGAATAAGGAAGCCCCAAAGAGTACAAACTGGTCCACCAGCAGCCAAATACAGACTGACATCCCTTGATGGTGGACTGACACTGATTCTCTCTCTCTCTCTCTCTCTCTCTCTCTCTCTCTCTCTCTCTCTCTCTCTCTCCTTCCTCCCTCCTTCCCTCCCATCCTTCCTTCCTGTGTGTGGATGATATGTGACTGGCCAGCTTCCTGTTCCTGTCACCATGCCATGCCTTTCAGGCCATGAATGCTCTCCCTCAGGAATCATAAGCTAAAATAAACCCTTTCTTCTTCAAGCTGCTTCTGGTCCAAGTATTTTATCCATCTACTAATATGAGCTGTGACTCAGACTCACTTGAGGGGGCTCTGAGGGCATCTGACCTAGGGATTGTCTTAGTTAGGGTTTCTATTGCTGTGAAGAGACCCCATGACCAAGGCAACTCTTATAAAGGAAAACATTTAATTGGGGCTGGCTTAGAGTTTCAGAGGTTTAGTCCATTATCATCTTGGCGGGAAACATGGTGGCTTGCAGGCAGACATGGTGGTACTGGAAAAAAGAGCTGAGGTTTCTGCATCTTGATCCAACAAAATCAGCACAGAATACCTCAAAGCCCACCCCCACAGTGACACACTTCCTCCAAAAAAGGCACGCCTCCTAATAGTGCCACTCCCTATCAGGGCCATTTTCTTTCAAACCACCACAGGATGCTTCCCAGGCTTGAGGTTAATACCTGGCTTTCTGCTGGGCCTCTGCTTGCTGCCAGGAAGGAGCACTAGCTAGGTTGAAAAGCCGTGCTCCCAGGATTCCAGAATCCCTGGTCCTGAGGCTGTGCTTCCCATGTCAATGAACACCCCCCTCCCTGTAAATGATTTTTGGATTCTGTAATTACTCAGGAAATGTCATGTTTGCCACTGTGCTGTTAGTATAGCAAACAACTCCACACCAATGTAAATATTTTTCATGGCATCATTCCAGCTCTCTGACGCATGAGCTTCCAGATGATCACACAGGAGACCAGAGCACAGCCTCCTCTGTTAAGAAATACACTTACAGTGAGCCTACCCCAAAACCAGTGCCACTCATCTGGGAAATCTGGACCGGGCCCTACATTAGAAAGCATGTCTACCCTCTCTCACTAGAGACTGCTCAGTATCTGTGTGGATTGGGAAATGAAGAACTGGTGTCTGAGAGTTTTTGTAGCAGCCATTATTAATGCAGATGTCATGGGGACAGAAACAGTAGGGAAGCCAATTGCCTTCTAGCAAGTCACTGGACTGCACGGGCCTCTGTTGCCTGATCTGCAAAATAAGAATATGGATTTCATCAGCTAATCAAAATGAGGTTACTGTCACGACTGACTGTCCTCTGAGCCAAGCAACTGTCATCTAGGGGAGTTGATCTGGGCCCCCTTGAGAAGATCATCCCCGCTGGGCTAATTGACAGTCTTCCAACAAACAAATGGATAAAGAAAATGTGTTGCTCATATATGCTGGAGTTTCACACAGCCATGAAAAAGAGCAGAATTATGTCATTTGAAGGAAAATACATGGAACTGGACATCACCATGTAAAAGAAAATAAGACAAAGTCAAAGGTATTACATGGTTTTCTCTCATATGTGGAATCTAGATTTAAACATATATGTATATATGTTTGATAAGCATACTGGATATATATTGTATATTCTATATATCATACATAAATGATACAGCATATGTATCATATCATATGTCATATGAAAGTAAAGAGAGGACTATAGTGAAGAGGAGCAGAGGAAAGTAATGGGGCCATCAAACATGAGCAAAGTACAATGATGCATATGTATGCAATGTCATAAAGAAATTTGATGTTTTACATGATAACTAAAAAAATGATTAAAAAAGAAATAGGTCCAAAGCTTGCTGGGACATTTTACTAATGAAAATGTAAGAAACAGCCACATCATCCAAATTCTAGTGGGAAGGAACATTATCTATACTCTCAGAGCAGTTTGGAAACTTCCAGAAAGCTTCCAAATTCAGGGCTGGGAATGGAGCATGTGGGCATGTCTTTAAGGCATTTTCTTAATTGATAATTTAATTTGATAATTGATGCAGGAGGGCCCGGACCATATGGGTGGTGCCAGGCATGAAGGCCTGGGCTATATAGGAAAGGTTAATGAGTAGGTGGGGGAAGGAAAGCTGGTAAAACCATTCCTCCATGGTCTCTGCTTCAGTTCCTGCCTCCAGGTTCCTGCCTTGGGTTCCTGCCTTGGCTTTCTTCAATGATGGTCTGCAATCTGTCAGCCAAAAATCCTTTTCCTTCCCCAGATTGCTTTTGTTCAGTGTTTTATCATAGCAACAGAAAAGCACATTAAAACAGACTTGAACCTGGCAATTCCACATCTAATTATAGAACTTTGAGAAAAACTCATCAAGAAAGAATAATATTATATATAGAGGTTTGGGGGGTTTTGTTTTGTTTTTGCTCTGTTTTTGAGAGAGAGAGGGTACTAGCTATTTTTTTTTTTGTCAACTTGACACAAGCTAGAGTTATCTGAAAGGAAGAAACCCCAATTGAAAAAAATGTCTCCATAAGATCAGACAGTAGGCAAGGCTGTGGAGCATTTTCTTAATGAGATAATTAGTTTCTTAATGACGTGGGAGGGTGCAGCCTGTTGTGGGTGGTGCTATTCCTAGGCTGGTTGTCTTGGGTTCTATAAGAAAGCAGGCTGAGCAAGCTAGTAAGCAGCACCCCTCCATGGCCTCTGCATCAGTTCCTGCCTCCAGGATCTGCCTTGCTTGAGTTCCTGTCCTGACTTCCTTCAGTGACGGGCTACTATGATGTGGAAGTGTAAGCAAAATAAACCCTTTCCTCCCAAATTTGCTTTTGCTTATGATGTTTCCTTGCAGCAATAGTAACCGTAACTAGGACATGGGGGTTGTTTGTTTGTTTGTTTGTTTGTTTGTTTGTTTGTTTGTTTGTTTGTTTTGTATCCGCAAAACTCTGAAGACAAGCCAAAAGGCTATGATGCAGAACTATTTAACTCAGCAGCTCCTATACCCAACCCCATGCAATAGAACAGCAGAATAGATCTTACTGTGAGCTCATACATAACACAACTGTCAATATGCATTGCTAAATGATGCACACTTGGAAAATGCACACGACAGTGGTAGTATGCTGCAAAACGTGTGGAAAGACTCTGCAAAAACATACAAAAGACCACTGTGAGTCTGCATGCCGATGGCCTGCCTGTCTGACAGGAGGCAGCTGTGGACAGGAGACTGCCATTTTTTTCTCTCACTTTTTGTGCCTTTGAACCTTGCACTAAATATGTATTTTACTTACTATAAAGCTCCCAAGTAATAATTAATGGAAAGCTTAGCCCAGCCCTGCATCTGGACCTTTCTAAATGGTATGTATCCTTTTCTACCTATGGCATCATAATTTATGAACAATTTACAGTATTTTCTACATTTCACAGTTTGTGAGTGCAGGATTCATATAAAACATAACTAACATGCTTGAATACTTATCTTGGGCCAATCCCCATCCTTAATACTTCACGTGCATTATTTCACTTGTTTCTCTATGACCTCTTATGGTAGAGACAGTTATAGCCCGATTTCATAGGTGGAGGGGGAACACTAAGAGTACCCATCAGGAGCCTCCTAAGTGTCACTCCTAAGGTCACTAGCTGCAGGCTGGAGATGCTGTCTGATCCCAAGATTGTTTGACTCCAGTTCCAACTGCTTCCAGTCGCCCTTCACTGCCTTGCACCGTTGCTCACTCTCCCAAGCCCCTCGGCACCCCACACACAGTCCCTGGAAATTTAGGAAGAACTCAATGATGTTTTTTGAATGGATGAAGAAGTGAGTGAATGAAGCCGACCCCACAACAGCCGGCTCACTATGCTTCTAGGTCCTTGTGCATGCTGCTCCCAGACATGGAGAGGAAGAGGGAAGAACAGGCCTGCTTATAAATAGCCATAGGTTTCCATTACTGCCTGGAGAAAAATATGAAGAAGGAATTTGCCAGCCTAACGAAGATGAAGGGGCTGGCGGTTTCACACAAGAAAGGATATTTTTAAGCAAAGGTGCTAGAGCTTAAACAAAACCCCAAGGGCCTAATCTGTCACTTCCACATGAAACATAGCTTGCTTCTTCGTGCTCAGAAATGTCAAAGAACTAAATGCATGGTCCCTGCCATGCAGAACCCACAGACTCCCTGCCCCCAAAAGCAGCAGCCTCGGCAAGGTCGCCCTATAGCCAGACAGCTGGACAGTGGTGGATCCCACGTGGGACCCCTCCCCTTTTCAGCCAAGAAACAGAAGTTTCTGATATCCATGAGACATCACCACCCCCAAATAGCCAATGTGTTCACATATATGTCTCTTTTACAGACTTAAAGCAAATGCCCCTCGGCCTTCCGCTGGCAACTTAAACCAAGGCCACGATTCTCATCTTACATGATTTATGTGGGGTTTAAATAATAAATTGCATGGATGTTGTAGAATTTATAGTGCTCCAAGTAGGTCATTAAATAAATCAGTGTATAATTTATATAAATGAACCTAAATCGTGTAGTAGAAGGATTTCGTTAGACAATGTATCCTGTGGGCAGCTAAACAAGAGGACAGTGGGAACGGCTGTTTTGGAAAGGTCCCTTCAGCCATGATCAAAGTGAAGGTGCTCTGTGCTGCAGGGCGCTGAGGCCAGCTTCCTCCTAACCTTGCAGTCTTCAGGAAGACCCACTTCCACCTCTGAGTTCCGGGATCTTGTAGCACAAGTCAATACAGCCTCAGAGACTGAATCAGCTCCAAGCCAAGCCAGCTTCCTACCATGTACATGGCAGATCCCTGGATCACAGAGGATGCCTTGTGCATTCTAAATGAGGGGACCCCTGGAGTGCTTCTGCAGACTACAAGTGAGGTCTCCTACTTAAATGCAGGCAAAAAAAAGGGGGGGGGGCCAATCCATGATTCTTTGACTGCCAGGTAGATTCATTCACCTTGCCATGGGCAGATGTGTGCCTGATGCTGCCGACTGCCCCGTTCCAGCCTCCTCCTCCTCAGAGGTATAAAGGACAGACTGATCCAACAGGCAAATCCAATTAAGGCAGATTATGTCCCTTCAAGGTCCTCTGCAGCACTAGTTAGTGACAAGAATTCCCAGTGTCTTCACCCCACTGGGAAAGGGACATTGTTAACCTAAGCCTCAATTAACCAGGGCTTGGATCCTGAAGGCTGGCCCTCAGCATGGATATCATAGGAACAAGAATTTCAAATGAGAGAAGAGGTCCCTGTACCCTTTTCTTGTTTAAGGAACTTTTGTTTTTTGAGACAGGGTCTCACTAGGTAGCCCTGGCTGATCTGGAACCCACTTTGTAGACCAGGCTGGTTTCAAACTCCAGAGATCCACTGGACTCTGCCTCCTGTGTGCTGGGATGACAGCTGTGTACCACCAGACCCATTTAGTCCTCTATTCTTTTAACTGTTGCTTCAGAAAGATTAGTAAGATGGACCTAAACAATATAAAAGATGAACACAATATTCCAACAAAGCCCTCAAGGAAAGCAGAGAGACAGAGACAGAGACAGACAGAAAGAGAGAGACAGAGAGACAGAGAATCTTGTGAATCAACCAATCCTTTTAGCCTCTGTCTTAGTTGGGGTTTCTATTGCTGCAATAAAATATCACGACCAAAAAGCAAGCTGGGGAGGAAAGGGTTCATTTGGCTTACACTTCCACATCACAGTTCATCATCAAAGGAAGTCAGGACAGGAACTCAAACAAGGCAGGAACCTGGAGGCAGGAGCTGATGCAGAGGCCATACAGGGATGGCTACTTACTAGCTTGCTTCCTATGGCTTGCTCAACCTGTTTTCGTATAGAACCCAGTTGTGGCCAGATTTTTCTTTGGGCAGCCAGCTCACAAAAAATGGAGACTTATTATTAATATGAAAGCTCAGCCTATAGCTTAGGCTCTTACAACTTCAATTAACCCATTTCTATTCATCCACATGCTGTCATGGGGCTCATGGCTCTTACCTCTCCTCCTGCGTGTCTTGCTCTGTGTTCAGCTGGTGACTCCCCCTTTCTTCTTCCCCAGACCTCTCTGTCCCCAGAAGTCCCACCTACCCTCTTCCTGCCTAACTATTGGCCATTCAGCTCTTTATTAAACCAGTCACAGTGACTGACTCATCTTCACACAGGGTAAAGGAATATTCCACAACACCCAGGACCACCATCCCAGAGACGGCCCCACCCACAGTGGGCTGGGCCCTTCCATATCAATCACTAATCAAGATGTTCTACAGGCTTGTCTGCAACCCGATCTTATGCAGGCATTTTCTTTATGGAGGCTTCCTCTTCTCAGATGACTTGAGCTTGTGTCAAGTGGCCTTGAAATAGCCCCGTTGCTCCCCATGCTTGTCTGCCACGCTTCCCTAAAACGATGGTATCACAGACATCATCGGTGGCATTGCCACAGTCAGCTCCTAGCCATAGCAGTGACAGAACCATCGGCCATGCACATCTTACTTCTATATCTTTGCAAATGATTTGTCCCTTCTACAATACCCACCCCTCCTCTCCAGTATTCTAGGACCCTGCTTACCCCTACACCCTGCCCAAATCCATTTCCCCTGGAACGCTTTCCTGATGAGCCTCATCCAAATCTAAGCAACATGTCCACTTCAACCCCAGCTCAGTGCCCTGTTCCTACAGCAAGCTACTTCAAGAGGACTTACTCAGTCACATCAGTCCTGGTACAGCCTTCAGACATACGCCCTGACTGTCCGATGGTCTTCAGCAACAGAGATGCAGTGATTCCCTCTCTACAGCGTCGATGACAATGACTTTCCCCACGGTACACACTCGATAAATGTAACTGTCTGACTGACTAATACAGAAGACGCCCTAAGGCTGCATCTGAACCCCTCCCCACAGGCCTCTAACCACCCCCCAAATGGCAGGCATCAGGAGATGCAGGCCTTCCACTTACTCCCAACCCCAAATTACAGTGCACTATTACATGACCTGAGTGGGAACCAGGTGAAAGGCAGAGCTAGGGCTGCAGGGAAGGATCTCAAAAAGTCAGGCCCATCACAGAACGCATCATGTGCAAGCTCTCAACTGAATCCCCAAAGAAGGATGGGAACAGCTTCGGATCAGCCCTGGCAACAGCATGCCATGAGGCCCAGGACCTCCTACTACAAACCCCGCCCCTGCTGTCAGCATCAGGGACTTTTCCTGTTTCCTGCCTTGATCGCCCTCCTCACTGCTTTCATTTCAAGTGTCCTCCAAAGGCTCATGTATTAAGGCTTAGTCCCACATGCTGCGTCAGGAGGGCTAGGACATTTAAGAGAAAGGCAGATTTCTGGAGGTATGAGATACATATATACTTTCTCTTTAACCAAAAGTAAAAACTAACTTTGACAAAGGCTCATATTTTGTACCAAGAACTATATAACTCTTACCTCATTGAACACACACAACAATTCCATTAAGTAAATTAGCACTGTTACTCCTATTTTAAAAAAAAAGGAAAACCGGAGGCTGGAGAGATGGCTCAGCAGTTAAGAGCACTGGCTGCTCTTCCAAAGGACTCAGATTCAACTCTTAGCGCCTCCATGGCTGCTCACAGCTGTCTGTAAGTTCCGTTCCAGGGGATCTGATGCCAATGCACATAAAATAAAGTTAAATACATTTTTTTTTAAAGACAGGGAAACTGAGGCTCAGAGAGATTAAATACCTTGAATTAGTATTCCTAAAGCCACACAAATGGAAGGAGTATGTTGAGATTGGAATCTACGTACTGTTCACACTAAAGATGAGTATTTTTTATACACCTTGCTGTGTCTTGAGACAAGGAGTGTTTCCTCAAACAGGAGAATGAGAATGAGTCCCTCCTGGATGGTAGGAAGTCAAGGAGATCAGCAGAGGGAAGCTTGGCACACTGCAGAAGAAACTGAACACTGAGGGAGACTGCTAAGTGATTACTAAGACTACTGATGATTACTAATCCCCCACAGGACTGGAGAGGAGACTCGGCAGGTAGGGGCACACACTGCTCTTGCAGAGGATCCAAGTTCAATTCCCAACACCCACATTAGATGGCCTACATCCATCCACCTGTAACTCCAGCTCTAGGGGCACTCCAAGCCTCTGGTTTTCTTGGGCCCCTGCACTCAGGTTCACAGATACATGCAGGGAAACACATAATTTAAAAATAATAAAATATTTTTTAAAAGACATTAGCGACATTTACCAGACTCTGACCTGTCCACAGGTAAGACGGAGGAGCCGGTTAGTGGAGAACAGCGGATTCCCTGACAAAGCTGTAGCCATTAGCTTTGAAAGCGACCATGTGGTGCAGTGAGAAAGGAGAAAGGACCCAACAGATTGACTTTACCTCCACCACCACCATCATCGTTAGCAAATAACATTCACTCTGTACCTGTTGGATGTGATGTATGTGGTGTGGATTATCTTATTTGGGGGGGGGGATGTGTGGGTGTGTGGGTGTGTGCATTTGCACATGGGGGTGGTACATGCATGCAGAAGTCATAGGAGGGCACCAATCAGTGGTACAGTGGTGAGCACAGCTGCATTCCAGAGGAGGGCTTGTGTGTCTTCTATCACTCTCTACTGTAGATGTAACCAACTGTCTTATTAAATAAGAAACACAGAACCAATGTAAAGAAGAAAGCCAAGAGGTCAGAGCTCAGAGCTAAAACCTTACCCTTCCTCCTGCGGTGGTCCTACCTCTCCAAAAGAGACCTACTTCCTGTGTGTTTGTCTTGATATAGTCTTTCTGTTCTGCCTTCTCATTGGTTGTAAACCCAAATACGTGACTGGCTCGTCACTGCCTGTAAGTACAGCCCTCCAGGTCTTAAAGGCGTATGTCTCCAATGCTGGCTGTATCCCTGAACACACAGAGACTTACCTAGCTCTGTCTACCAAGTGCTGGGATTAAAGGCGTGCGCCACCACTGCCATGCTCTTGCTATGGCTCTAATAGCTCTGACCCCCGGGCAACTTTATTTATTAACATACAATTAAAATCACATTTCAGTACAAATAAAATACCACCACACTCTACCTTATTCTTTTGAGGTGGAACCTCCTACAAAACCTGAAGCTCACCTCTTTGTCTAGGCTGACTGGCCAGTGCGCTCCCAGAATCTACCTGTCTCCTCCCCACGGCATGTGTTCTAGGCACACCTGGCCATGCCTAGATTTTACATAGGTGCTAGAGATTCAAACTCAGATCCTCGTGTTTGCACAGCCATCTCTCCAGCCCTGGTTCATCTAATTTAATCCTCACAACAACCGATAAGGGGTATCACCAACCCACCTTCAACTGGAGACTAAGACACGGAAGGCTGCAACAACTCTCGCCAAGCTTCACAGCGAACTAGCAGAAGGACAAAAGTGAAACCCTCAGCTGCTACCTATGGAACCTGGGTCTACAGACACAACCCCAGAGAGGATTCCCTTAGCACCCTGAGTGGTTCTGAGGTCCCACCATGGGCTCAGGATATTGGGATGTGGGTAAGCATGGAAGAACACCTCCCACAGAAGACAAAAAAGACTGAATAAAGAAGGGTGGTCAAGTGTCAGCCCTGGACAGTTTAGAGGAAGCAGAACAGAAAAAAAGAAAGCATCCTGGCATCAGCTTGTAACCCAGGGGCCTCTGAAGGGCCAGCAGCATCTGGAGACTGAGCCCTGAGTCATATCTGCAGCATCGTGGGTCCATCCATTGCTCTTCTCAAATAGTCACTATCGTGTGTGAGCAGAACTCTCTCAGAGCTGTGGGGTTCTCAAGATCAAAACTAGCCTCAGAGCCAGGGAGAAATCTTGAGCAGTGTAGCGCAGTGCAGCAAACACAAGCATGGAGACCTGAATATGATCCCCAGCACTCACAAAGAAGCAAAGGCCTGGATCGGGGGACTACATGCACTTATAGCTTCAGCATGGTTAGGGAGGGAGGGGAGCTGAGACAAGAAGACCCCTGGAGTTCCCTGGCCAACGAGCTTAGCCGAATCAGCAAGCCCCAGTGAGAGAACTTGTCTAAAAGACAAGGTAGATGGCTCCTGAGAAATGAGACCTGAGGTTGACTTTGGCTTCCACATGTGTACACACACACACACACACACACACATCTTGGTTTTTAATTCCATCTTCATGCTACACAAAACTCTTCTTGTTTTTGTCTGAGGAGGTTATTTGGCAAAGTGTCTGAAAAGCTATCAAGAAAAAGGTTTAGAATTTACACCCCTCTCCACGCCTCAGAAAGAACTGTCAGTGCAGTAGAAAAGGCTCGAGAGAGAGCTGATTGCGATGCTGGGTGCGTGCAGGGCTTGCTGGCTGCACGAACAGTCTGTTTGCATTAGGACACGGGCCTGTTCACCAGAGTAAGTGCTGATGACTGCAGAGAAATCATAGTGAAATTTCAGCCTGGAAGATTGAAGTTGTAATTGATCTCCATTTTCATATTCTGTTGGAGATTGCTGTAATATAATTATCATGAAAATTTCCACAAATACATATGAAGCATTTGCAACATCAAATAATTGTGCTAGTGTCTTAAAAGTACACCAGGTTTGTGATACAATAATCGCCCGCTGTCCACAGGGGACATATTCCAAGACTGCCAGGGGATGTCTAAAATAGCACATAGTGTCAAACTCTGTGTGTTATGCTTGTGTACATAGATCAACTATTATCCACTTATAATTAAACAAACAACAAGTAATAAACTAAAACAATATTAATATAATATTGAAATGGCCATCGTTAGGTAAAATAACTTGAACCCAGCCCTGTGATACCATGACACGCTGCTAGGTGACTAGCTGGTAGGCAGCACATATACCACAGATACATTGGACAAAAGATAAGTCTCACATCAGGTAAGATGAGATTTTATCAGATGTCACATGATTTAAAATGTATTATTTCTTTCTAGTGTTCCCCTTTTAATCATTCAGACTGCTGTTAACCAGGGAAAACTGACACCGTAGTTTGTGTTGTGGTAAATAGCATATTGCAAAGAGCCGCCCTTCCCTATATGGCATCCATGAGAGCGCTGAGGCCTCCCTTTTTGTCTATGGCAAGATCAGATGAAGACCCCCCAAGGTCCCATTCTTTGCTTCATACATGAGCCACTGAACTGTTTCATCCCCGACTGTTCAATTACAATAGCAACAAAATGCTTGTTAGAGAAACCTGAGTTATAGCTAGGGATGTGACTTAGTTGGTAGCATGCTTGCCCAGCATGTACAAAGCCCTGGGCTCAACCCCCAGCACCTCATAAACCAGCCATGGTGGTCTACACCTGTAATCTCACCGTTCAGGAGGCAGAGGCAAGAGGATCAGAAACGCAAGGTCATTCCTGATAATCTAATGAATTCAGGGCCAGCTTGAGCTACACAAGACCATCTCAGAAAAAGAAAAACTTGAATTAAGAAGTTTTTTTTTTTTTTCCTTTTCCCAGGCCCTTGCACTTAGGCAATCCTCAGCCTGAGCCAGCCAACAGCTCTTCAAAGACAGTGTGTTCTCTAGGCAGATCATGTCTAAGCCACCGTCCTGATCCTCTGAGCACACAGCCAGCTCCGTCTAGCCTTGTTCATGCCTCTGTAAAAGAAATGTCATTTTGCCTAACTTCTGAGACACTTGTGTGTCAGAGTGTCCTCCCTGTAGCGGTAGGCCCTCTCCATCCTCATGCCAAATCCTTACAATAATTCTTCAAATAATGCCCAAGGCTGCATTTTATTTAACAACCACAGGTACCAATGACCTGTGCTGGCCATGGGATGACCCTGAGGGATCTCAGACTCACAACTGTCTTCTGAAACTCCCTGGATCTTAGAAAGCACCTAAAGGCACACATGTGAAAGTGGGTAACACACCTGTGCTCCCGAATAGTCATCAGTCAGGATGCCCCCCAGGACCAAACCTGGGCAGATTGCTCCATGTCCCCACGGACAAGGCTAACCAAGCCTTCCCTTACCTGTGCCTTCATCTTCAAGCATGCCTGTGGATTCAGATCCCTGAATGTCTGATTGGTCATCCCAGGGCACGTTCTTGGGTCCAGAACAAGAAGATATCCCTATGTTGGCATCCTAGGAATGAAGCAGGACTCCACATCCCACCAATATTACTCACAGGTGAAGAGAGCTTACATCAGAGAGAGGGTAGGGGAAGAGGTCTGCCATAGCTTCCTATCTAGAGCCTAGATTTTCGCTTGTTCTTCAGTATTGTGCTTAAATAATTTGCACTTAATCCACGACGTTGATAGAAAACTCACAAATGACAATGTGTATCTAAGGATTTCCCAAAGCAATATACCGATTCACAGATGGCACTGCTCTGAGCTGCCCCGCCTCCCTCCGTCCCTTGTTCACACCTTTGCCTTTGATGAATCGGCCAAGGTGCTGAGGCACGAAGGATTATTTTGCTAACCAATGAGGTCTTCCGCTCCTGAAACTCTTCCCATAAGCCTCAGCCACTTGTCACAGAAGATCCAGGACCCATGAGACAGGAGGAAGAGAAGGTGTCAGCATTAACCCGCTACCCGCTACCTGCTGGGACTTCTGCCAGAGGCCAGTGGGGATGGGTAATAAATCGTGCAACATGCCAACATAGCAGCTGGTGACCAGCCATTAGAGTAAGCCACCAAGCATGGGAATTTCAAGGACCCCTTAGCACACACCAAAATGAGAGTTATTGCAAAGCCAGGTGTTCGGGTCTAATTGCACGAAACAGTTTGAAATGTTAATCTGCTCTTGAAAACTCCTCTTCTCTCGTGGGGAGTGTAGAAGAGAGACTCCAGGCCAAGGCTTAACGGGGAAGAAGAATGACTTTGCTCCCTCATTTACTTACTCCTTTGAGGTTGTTTGACAGCTTTTGAGCCACAGATTCACAGATTGAGGTGGCTAGAATTGACCTTGAGGGCATCAGCTCTATGTCCTGCTGGAGCCCGGCAGCAGTCAAACTGTGCCAACCTGGCCCCCAGCAGGGTGAGTGCCTGCTTCCAGAAACCTGTCCAGTGATGCCTCTTGCATGAAACAGCAGCAAGGCATGCCTCCAGTTCTCCCAGGGACTCCCCTTACTGCAGGATGAGTTGAAAGCACCTGTTCTAAGAAGTGGTAAGCATTAAGTGAAGCTCAGATTCAGACACAACTGATTTTCCATTCTCTTTCTGTCCCTGCCAACTGCATGACCTGGGGCATGAGCTATAGTCTAGATGTTGAATGTCCTTCCCAAAGTCCCTGGTTAAAGGTTCAATTCCCAGGGAGGTGTTATCAAGGGTACTGTAGGTATCCAGAAGGAGAAACCATGTAGCAAGTCCTTGAGTCATTGAAAATATACCCTGGAAGGGAGTTGTGGGACTCCAGCCTCTTCCTGCTGTAGAATGAGCTGTTTGCTGTTCCATGTGCTCCAGCCATGATGCTGTGCCTCCCCACAGGTACAATCCCTGACGGGGATCCACCTTAGATTAGTACCTCCAAAACTGTGAGCCTTTTATCTTCATGAATTCATTATCGTGGGTATTTGCTTACAGCAATGGGAAGCTGAGTAGTATGGCAAAGGTCTTAACCTGTCTGAGTTTCTTAGGGCTTCCGTTTCCTCCTATATGAGAATGGGGATAATGACATGAGCCTCATAATCTAAGGTAAGTATCAACTCAGTTACATAGGCAAAGCACAAGATCTGTGGTTCATGAACCCACAGCATAAAATAAGCAAGGCATCTTTATAATAGGGTTCTTTTTCCACTTCTCGGCCATTGTTTCTAACTGTATTTAAAATTGCTTGGTGGACATGTATCTTGTTATTACAATATGAAGCTATCATAACTCTGGTTTCTGCTGGGGTAAAGAATATAAGGGAGAGTGAAATAAATCGTGGGTGTCCTTTCAAACACATTCAGCTCTGTATAATATTGTTGGCCAACTCCTAGGACAAAGAGAACAGGGCAGAACCCAACAAATCTCGTAGGGCCACAGGTGGACTATGGTGGTGGCTGCTCCCTGTTTACTTTGTCACATGGGCACAGTAAAGCGTAACAGGACTCCCGCTCCTGCTTGCCACTGCCTCTTTACACAGTGTTCTCTGTGGCTTAGAAGGTGCTTTCCAGGAAGGATGATAAAGTAGGAGATGTACTGCTTTGCCTCTGCTCATAGAAGCTTTGTTATATTTCTATTCTGAGACAATGAACAAAGAACAAAAAAGCTGGGTCTGTTCAAAGGTGGCTAGCACAGCAGACCACCTCAGCAGTCACCAAAACAGAATTTCTTTATAAAGCAAAAGAGCTGAGAAAATGGTTCCATGAGTAAAGTGCTTGCTGCACAAGCCTGGGGATCTTGGTTGGGTCCCCAGCACCCACATAAGAAAGCCTGTACATTTGTAACCCCCGAATGGGGGAGGTGAAGACAAGAGACCCCTGAGGCTCCCTCGCCAGCCAGCCTCACCTACTCACTAAGCCTCAGGTCCCAGAGAAAGATCCTGTATCGAATAAACAAGCAAGCAAGCAGAAAGAGCTGGAGAGAAAGCTCAGGTGTAAGGGATGCTCAGGCTTGATACACAAACCTGGCGACTTGACTTTGGTCCCAGAGACCCATGGGAAAAGAGAGAAGCTACCCCACAGAGTCATCCTCTGACATGTGTGCTGTGGCAGGCATACCCATACATACACATCGTGCATACACACAACAAATTTTTTTAAAACCAAGGTAGGCAATGCCTGAGTAGTCATACCCAAGGCTTACTGCTGCATTCACATGTACAAGTACATGTATGCATGCACACACACACACACACACACACACACACACACACACACACACACACACTACAGGGGGGGTCATTCATACAAATACTGAAAACAGGAAAAAAAAAAGGTGGAAAAGAAGTCACAATGAATTAAGTCATACTGACAGCAAACAGTGTCCCTCCAGGGCCACAGTGAGACCAGAGTCATTGTTCTAAGCAAAGAATCCCCTTCCCCATTAGTGTCTGGAGACCTGGAGCAGGTGAGGGAGCTGCCATCGAGGCCCCTGAGAAGGGAGGCTTCAAGGCTCCATCTCACCTGCATCTGAGAAAATCACAATTCTTCCCAGATGTGGGCAGGATTCCCCGGTGTCTGGAATCCCAGTGGAGGGTCATTCAGATTGTCCACCAGCTCAGCCCGTGTGTCACTTACTTGTCTTGTTGCTCTGACCCAACAAGAAACAACTCACAAAAAGAAGGGTTAATTTGAGTTTACAGTTTGAAGGGATACATTCTGTCATAGAGGGGGAGACGTGGTGGCGGCGCATTCCATAGTGGCAGCAGTGTGGGCAGGGACTCCATACTTGCTCACGTCTCGTTCCATAGCTGCACAAGTAATAGGAACACAGTCTAGGACAGTCCTGCCGGTCGTAGTGCGTGTTAATGCAACAAAGGCCCTGAGAAGTCCTGCAGCAAACAGACCTGCTTCAACCCATAAGCCCCCATGAGCTTTGCCCACTCTCACCCACAGCCCCTCTAAGACATTCCCCATCTCCCACCCCTGACGCCACTGGATTCTAGGAAAGGCTAGAGATTCAGTTTGCCTCAAGCCACGGTTAAGAGTCTTCATTGGTTCCTTAGCTGAAATACAGTTCTCCAGATAGGAGCAAGGCCCAAGTGTCCAAGCATGGACCTGACTATCAACAGCCAGTTCTCTGTCAATTGTCCTTAACGTTTCGTGGGTAGCACACATATGGCAGAATCTTCCAGAGCCTAGGATGCAATGGACCTACCTTTGCAGCCTGTGAGCCCTGCTGAAACCCTTGGGACTCCCGACAGTGTGTCAGAGTCAGCATTGCATGGGGCATCCCATCCTTGAACCTGACCTGTGCTGGGGAATCCAAGAACACCGGCCCTCAAAGAGACAACTAACCCTGCAGAGACATCTGAAACACAGCCTGCCACATGGGGATGGCTTTAGCAGGGGCTTCTAATATCACCACTGGCTAATGAGCCCACCTTTGACCTGCACCCACACCTACCCACACCCCACTCATGCAAAGAACTTCCTCGTGGTTTCAGAAACTAAACTTTTTTTTATTTTATTTTATTTTTTCAAGCTGCTCTTGGCCTGCACAGGATTTGACAGAAAGAAAAGAGTTTGGGGCACAAAACTCGCAAATCAAAGGGCATGCTTGGCGCGGGTCGCCTTCTGTCTCTGTGACATCTTCATTCAACAGCTGCAGGCCCTCCAGCAGGAGGCCGGGATCCCACAGTCCCTCCAAATGGCAACTTCTGCCGCCCCCCACCACCACCTGCAGCGGCCTGCAGGCTGTCACCTGAAGCCTTGCTGGCCTTTGTTCCCTTCCAAGGCTGACACAGGTGCCACACGAAGGAGCTGAGAAGGCGAAAAGTGAGAAGTGGAGTAATGCGCGAGAGCCTGCCGGGGTGATGGGAACAGGAGCCCTCCGTCTGTCCCTCTAAAACATCCTGTCCCCCGGGAAAGAGTTCAACTGCTCTACCTGAAGGCACAAAGTGCACACCACTGCCTCCTCCTCCTCCTCCTCACCACTGCCTCCTCCTCCTCACCACTGCAGCTGTGCGACCCAGTCACTCCCCCTGCCTCTCCCTCCCTCCCTCTGCAGCCCTTCCCAGTCAGCCATTGTTCTCTGCACTTCCTGTGAGGTTTAGGCCCATGAATCCCTTGAATGGGAAGGAATCCTTTAAAACAACCCTGAAAGGGTTCCTGGGGATACAGTGATACAGTGGTACAGTTGATGGAGTCCTTGGCTGGCATGTATAACACCCCGGGGTCTATCCCAGCTTCACGCCAGCCAGGAACACGTGCCTGCAACCCCACCACTCCGGAAGTGGAAACAGGAGGAGCAGAAGCTCAAGGTCGTCCGTGGCTACATGGAGAGGTCAAGGTCAGTCTCCTTCACAGAAGACCCTGTCTCAAAAGAATTAAATAAAACAACCCAGAAAATACGAGTGATGGAAGAGATACAGCGAGTTGTTAATAAATATTAAAATTGATCACAAGAATACCTTGGGACCTGGTCCCAGCTTCAGCAGACTTATTTAAAAGAACCCCTTTCTCACTCACTATGTGTGGAACCATTCTCCATCAAGTCTCTCCAGTAAGGCCACCCTTTGAAGTACTATGAAGTGTGATAAATTGTCCAACCCAGCCCAGGGACCCAGTATCTTCTCTTTCCAGTATGTTCTCTGTAAAATCATTTCAAAAAAGAGTCAGTAAAAACAATGAACATACATTCTCTTTCATGACTCAGGCGTCCTTGTTTTTCTAGTTTTAACTCTGCTGGGTTTTTTTTTTCTTTTTCGAGATGGATAAGTACATAAACATATAATTAATAGAGTGTACACCCCCAAGTGAAACACCGTGGCTTCAGAATGACCATTCTAACTGTATAGGAGTTCATTGAGATGTATAGAGTTGGGGACTGGGCAAGTGTTTGTTTGAGTGGCTAAGTTAATCTAGCTGTATGATGTTTCGATTGGTGAGTTCATTGCAATACAGTTGTCTTTATATTTAACAATCAGAAAAAAATGTAACTGTACCATAGAAATATCAATTCCTAAAACGTTTAGGAATCAAAGTCCCCTAAAAGAATTAGCGTAATGCATATAACAGAATAGATGTGGAGTGTCAAAAGGATGAATCAGATCGGTGGAGCTGAGACAAAAATAATCTCCAGGATATACTATTTAGCTTGTGGCAAAAGTCCAGTTGCCCTATGGGGACAAGGTCATCCCCTGCCTAGCAAGGAAGAGCTACCGATTAATCACCAGAACTAATGCTGGCAGAGCCTGCCCCTCGGCTGACAGCCAGATCCAAATGGTTAAGCACAGTGGGACAGACTTTGGGAACAGTTTTGTTCCAGGAAAAATCAAAGCTATTTGCTTTTGAACAGAAACCTGACCACAGTTGAAAAGAATAAAGGCAGGCACAATTTTTGTGTGTATTTATGCTTCTTGGGAGATAGGAGGCTGTTGACTTGAGATCAAAGCTAGAAGTTTCTAAGCAAATGACATCTTTGGGAGGTGGGGACTACTACGCATGTTCATGTGTGTGTGTGCGTGCCTGTGTGTGAAGGCACATGACAACCTTGTGTCATATCCTTGAGCGCCATCACCTTGGTTTTTATAAGATTTGTTTCTATATACTTGTTTACTTATTTATGTAGATATCTCTCTCTCTCTCTCTCTCTCTCTCTCTCTCTCTCTCTCTCTCTCTCTCTCTCGTGTGTGTGTGTATGTGTGTGTGTGTGTGTGTGTGTGTGTGTGTGTGTGTGTGTGTTCACCCACATGTATGCAATGTGTGTACAGACACCCTCAGAGACCAGAAGAGGCATCAGATCACCTGTAGTTACAGGCAGTTGTGAGTGCTGGGAACCAAACTCGGGTCCTCTGGAAGACCTACCATAGCTTTCCACTCCAGCCCACTTCCTGGTGTTTGAGACAGGGTCTCTCACTAACCTCTGAGACTTATGACTAGGCTAGGCTAGCTGGCCAGGAAGCCCCAGGGGTCCACCTGTCTCCACCTGCTCGGTGCTGGGATTTCAGGTGGGTACCACCATGCCTGTCTTTTTATGCAGGTGCTGAGAATTGAACTCAGGTCATCATTTATATGCAGAAAACACTTGGCCATTTGAGGTCTCTTCCCAACCTCCAGTCGTCTTTATTTCCTTTTTTCTACATCTCTTTAATTAAAAAAAAAAAATTTAAATTCCCATTCCTAGAAAGGACAGAGACAGGAAGCTGCTATGTTATCTGGACCTAAATTTCAAATGGAGGCTTTGTACCCCCAGGGGAGATTGAGGATGAGACCCTGGGCAGAAAGGTGCTCCTAGGGCCAAACTTTTCCCTTTCACTTGAATCCAGATATTCTTCTTGCAATTCTTCTGTGCTAGAAGTCCTATGGCCCCTCAGCAGGGTGTGACATAGACTTCCATACCCTTGCTTTGGACCTTGTATATTCTCTAATCTTTGCCCAGGAAAATGGGTGTGTGGAATAGAGACCATATTTCTCCGTATGCCTGCTAGTAGGTATGGAAAAGAGGCAAAATCAAAAGAAAAATAAGAGTTGGTGAGATGACTCAGGGTGTTAAGACACTTGCTAATTTCATGAGTTCAGTCTTGGGATGGAAACAATGGCTGGAGGATGAGCCGCCCCTTGGAACCACATATCACAGGGCAAGCACTATGGAATCCCTGCTTCAATTAATCGAAAGATGAGCTATACGTATAAACACAAAACTACAGCCATTTTAAGAGTTGGCTTTCGTCCCCATCTTTTCATTCTTGAAAAGACAAAACTGTGGTTTTGGAAAACACGTTATTAGTTCCTAGGGCCCTCAGGTGAAGGAAGGTATGGCTCCAAAGTGGCACCATGAGAGAGAGTTTGTGGGGTTGAAAAAGACAGTTCCGTAACCTTGTGTTGGTGATTCCATGGATGTGTGATAAAACCCATACATCAGAAGCCCAAGTCTACAAAATAGTAACTTGAGTTAAATTTCAAAAAGTATCTTCTAAGTAATCAAAAAACAAGCAGGCCCATAGAGTAGTTCATTGCAAAACGAACAAGGGATCTGTCGCTGCTCCTTCCAGGTTCTGTATGCATCAGAAATGCTGATACCTGTACCCACAGAGACTGCTGTGTCATTCAGAGATGGCTATGGAATTGAGTGCTTAGGTTAAGGGACAGGGGGGCGCGGGGGAGAGGGGGCAGGGGGGGGGCGGGGGGGGGGGGACAAGTCACTGGTAGCAGTTGGACAAGACCAAATCACAAGAGTTCTTACATCCTGTACTGGGGCATTCACTGTACATGGCATTTCATGGGAGACTTTCAAAGTGAACAAAATTAACCAGCGAAAGAGAAAAGGAAAAAGAAAATGCTGCTTTTCACTCTAACTAGTTGATCATAATAATTCTCCCATCAATCTCCATCACCCCCAAAAAAAGTATAATGTAAGCATGATGGTCTATTTTCTATACATACCTGCCCAAAGACTTCCAATGATTGCCCAAAACCTAGAAGCAAGTATGGAGTTAGGGAAGAAGTGAGGGCAAAGCAAGAGACGTTCATGAGATGAACTCCTCACAGGCATTGGACAATGAGAACAGAGTCAATGTTGGGGATTGATGAGCAAGCCAAACTTGGGGTTTTCTTACTCGCTTATGTTTGGGGATTGAGATTGGTGCTCGCTGTCTCAAAACTCACCCTGAGTCACTCCTGTTGACTGCATAGATCCCTCCTCCCACTCCTTGCTCCAGGAATAGAGCAGTTTATGACTTAGACCACTTCTCAGCCCACCAAAAACTTCAGCCACAGCTCTGATAGATGGTTCCCATGCAAAGTCCAGCTGGCCGCTTGAAGCACCCTCCTTGTCTTGCTTATCTGCCTCTGGGCCTTTTCCCCTCAATTCTAGGAGCTAAGAACTCAACTACTCTAAAAGTAGAGAGCAGCCCTCAACCATCAGAATCAAGAAATAAAAGGGGTCGCTGTCTGGAGAGATGGCTCATCAGCTAAGAGCACTGGCTGCTCTTTCAGGGGACCTGAGTTCAATTTCCAGCACCCACATAGTGGCTCACAACTGTCTGTAACCAGTTCTGGGGATCTGATGCCCTCCTCTTACTGCTATGGCTACTGTATGCACATGGGGCACATGTATACAGATAAGGGAGATACCCACAGGTGTAAAATAGAAATAAAAACAAACAGGGAGAGAAAGAGAGGAGCAAACACACCAGCTCCCCAGAGGGGTACTGGGAACTCGCAACAGGTCCCCAGCAGGTCTGAGCACTGTACCACCTGAGCTATCAGCGACATGCTGCCTGGCTTCCTCCAGCTCTTCCCACAGATTAAATCCGCTGATCCCACGCCCTTATATTAGGCTCAGCCTCCAAGAAAACATCAGCTAAGACACCCAGCTGGATTACTCCTTGCTACTCCATCTCCTCAGCCCTTGCATCCTGAGAACCGGCTCTCGGAACATAATTGGACCTTTCCATCAAAAGCCACTAGCTGGAAAAACGGAAACTTCTTAATGCCAGTAACGAGGCTAAGGCACTTTGGCTGTTTCTAATTAGGAGGCTGCAGCTAGTTCTCCTTGCCACTTCAGGAAGCCGCAGGTTTCCACTTGGTCCATGCAAGTCCTCCAGCTGGGATTGCCCGGGGCCCTCAGCTGTAAGCAGCGGGTCCTGACCACCCCCCTCCCCCTACTGTGTTTTGTGGAAGAGGCTCCAGGAGGCTGGCGCTCTAAGCCTTGCAGTGGCCATCACAGGGCTGGTAACTCTCTCACTAACGAAAGAGGTGGAAAGGCTACACAGAGCAGCCTTTACCCACATCCAACTCCAGCCTGGCACCAGGCGGTCCCTCCTTCTCCCCTCCCTCACCAGGTCTGTGCCAGCCCGCCACCTCCCAGCCACGACTGCTCAGGTTAAGATGCATCAAGATGGAAACTTGCCACTTGATTAAGATAAAAATAAAATAATCAAAATATGTACCATGTTCCTCCTCTGAACAGATGGCCGGGGAGCTTGCCTCATAACACTGAGCATCAAAAATGAATCAGAGGCTCATCTTCCCGCATAATCAAGAACTTGCTCACTGTTTGTGCAAAAGCCAGTCAGGAGTCGGGGATGCTATCAGCAAAGGTTGAGAAATGACAGGGAAACGACTAGTATCGTAAGCCGCTCGGTCTGTGGGGTGACACTAGTCTATGTCAGACACCCCCACCCCCACCCCGCCTCCCGTCAGTATGTGCAGGAGGCAACGTGAACATATAAAATGAATGACAGATGATTCAAGAGGGCCCGAAGCAACCCTTCATCACGCCGCACCCATTAATGTTCTCTCCAAAGAAAGAGTATTCCCACTCCTCTGTGCTTTTTATCTCATGGAGACATCCCAGTCTAGACACTTGTCACCTCGCCCGGCGACAACACCCAAACCCATTGTCCCACGATTTATGTGTTTGCATGTTTTCACTCCCTCGAGCTCTTTGAAAGCAGAGACCATTTCTTATGTAACTTGATAAGCCAGGGCCCAGCAAAGAACTAAATCAATGTTTGGTGAATAAATGAATAAAAATAATCGGAATTATTCAGAGTCTCTTAGTTCGTATGGCTTCCTCTGCTGCTTCCGCTGTGTTCCACTGGGCCACCAACTTAAATCTTTTCAAAACCTTCAGTAAGACAGATCTATCTATGCTATGAAATTATCCCTAAAATATATGGAAAGGTTAAAAAAAGATACAGAGTAGTGTGTGCTAAAGACATAGATAATTGATTTAGAATGAGGGGAGAGATATAGCATACACATACACACACACACACACACACACACACACACACACACACACACACACACACACACTCAATATTCCTGGGCTGTTCAAGGAGTATATGAGAAAGTCACTCATGTGCCACCCTCTCCTTCTTGTGTGTGTGTGTGTGTGTGTGTGTGTGTCTGTCTGTCTGTCTGTCTGTCTGTCTGTCTGTGTTCCTCAATATTCCCAAGATATCTAAGAGACTGAAAAAATAATTATGAGAGAGGTCCTAGGAAAAGAAAAAAAACCTTGTTTTTTATTTACATATCCCTCTGGACCCTTAATTTTAACCTTGCATATGAATTTCTCCTTTTCAATTTAAAAGCCAGTTAATAATAATCATTTTAAGAATCACTGGTTAAATTACTCCCCTGCTCAAAAATATTCAATGATTGCCCATTTCCTTCAAGTCAGTTAAGCTCTTAAACCCCAACTTGATTTATTAACCTTGGCTTGATTAAAACTCTCCAGAGACCCTCTCATTAGGTAAGTAAGTCACTATGCCATGGGAACACGTGTAGCATCAGAGCTGTTCACAAATAACCCAGTTCACCTTCCAGGCATGGGGCACGGTTGTATTTCTCTGCTTCTCTAGAGCTAACAGTGTCCCACTCCTGCTGGGCACAGAGAGATGGTGGGAGCTTACAGGGCCTACAGTAGATACCTAGGATGTGTCCTTGACCCTTGCCTCCTGGCATCTGTCCATGTGTGTGGTCTCCTCTCCTTGAGTGTGGCCTGGACCTGGTGGCTAGTGCATAAGGTACAGACCACAGCAAAAGCAACACTGGCTCTTCCTTCCTCTCTCCTTTGCCCTCCTCTTTTTCCTCTCCCCTCCCTTCATTATCCTAATGAAGGTCACCTAGGGTGATCTCCAGCCCTCCATGCATCATTTCTTCCAATGACCACATGGATAAACTAGTGGATCCTGGACCCAGTTGGAACTTGAGATGACCATGGCCCCAAGAGACACTTTGACTGTGGTCTTATTAAAGAACCCGAGCCAGAAATCTGGTTAAACCACATCTGGATCCCTGACCTCAAAACAGTGACATAATAGTACATATTACTTAAAGTCTCTATTTTTAGGCTACTATAGTGTACAGCAATAGAGTCACTGAACCTTGCTTTCCCCATGATGTGGGGATAATCAAAATAGACATCCTTGACTGGACATGATGACTCATGCCTATGATTCCAGGACCTGAGAGACACAATTAAGAGTTCAAGGCCAGCCTACACTACACAGAGAGACCTTGCAGAAGACAGAAGAGCAAGAGTGAGAAAGCTCATATGCTTAGATGGACATTTTTAAGAGAACAGAGAAACGAGCTTACAGTTAACTGGTTCCAGCGCCGGGCGCCAGGCCAGATGCTGTGCACGCGTTCTTTACTTTCAAACCAGTCTCCCAGGTTCTGCCTTCTCACTTTGCAAGTGAGCACGCTGGAACATGGAGAGAATTTGAGTGACTTGTCCGAGACACAGCAGGCGTAACAACAAGCGCAGATCTGGCCCTCTCCGAAGCCCATCTCTGCATGCAGCACACACGTGTATGTGGAAGGCTAGCCCTCCTGGCATCCTTGGCAAACAGACTTAGCTTCTCTTGCCTCCATTTCTAAGTTGGGCTTAATCACAGTGTGTAGTGCATAGGGTTGCTGCAGCATAGGGTTGAGAGCACATATGCAACACAGCTCCGGCTGCATCTGGGCACACCTCCTGTCATGCAATGATGAGGGAAGAGATGGCACACCGAGACCAAAGGCATAGGCAGAACATTTAAACAAACCACCGTAATTCTCCTTTGCTACTGTGCGTTCCTCGAGTGTCCTTCATTAAATTCAAATCCACACTGTTATGGATAAGGAAACTGAATCTGAGAGTGGTGTTTGGAGGCGTGGCCTTTAGGGGATGGTTACATAAGATGATATTGTCCTGGGTTGACACCTCATTAGTTAGGTCACAGTGGTTTAGAAGAAGAGAGAGGGTGTATTAGTTACTCTTCTGCTGCTGTGATGAGATACCTTGAACAAAAGCAACGGAAGGAAGGGGTCGTTTAGGCTGATAGTGCCTGATGAATCCATAATGGTGTGCAGACCTGGCAGCAGGTGGACTGCAGCAGGAGGCAGACTGGTCACATCCCTAACCACAGACACAAATCAGAGACAGCAGGAGAAGAGGGACAAGGCTATAGACCCTCAAAGCCCGCCCCTGTGATGCGCTTCCTCCAATCAGGACATGCCTGCCAGTGCTCCATACATAACCTTTCCCAACAGCACCACCACCGGGCACCAAGTGTTCAAGTCCATGAGCCTCTAGGGAATATTTCTCATTCAAACTACGAGAGAGAGAGAGAGAGAGAGAGAGAGAGAGAGAGAGAGAGAGAGAGAGAGAGAGAGAGAAGAAAATAACACACATACACACACACACACACACACACACACACACACAAAATCACGGTTCCTGCCCCTTGCCTTGTGATGCACTGTCAGACCTTGGGACTCAGCCAGCAAGAAGGATCTCTCCAAATGCTGCCCCACGGTATTAGACTTCCAAATGCATGAACCAAAATAAATCTCTCTATATATAAGTTAAAAATAATAGTAAAATAAAGGCCAGACAGCATTAGAACTTTTCAAAAGAGGCTACTAAAAAGAAGATTTGGGAAACTGATGTTGTTGTTAAGGCTTTTTATTTTTATTTATGTGCGTGCACACATCTATGAATATGTGTGTGTGTGTGTGTGTGTGTGTGTGTGTGTGTGTGCAAGAGTATGCAGAGATCAGATGAGGGTGCCACATTCCCTGGAGCTGAAGTTACAAGCAGTTGTAAACCACCCTTGTGAGTACTGGGAACTGAAGTCTGGCCTCCTGCAAGATTAGCAGGTGATCTTAACCTCTGAGGTGTCTCTCCAGCCCCCACAAAAAGCCTTTTCTCTTCCCCAAAGAGAATCTCCATGAAGGCCCCTTTGGCTGCTGTCTTCTTTTATGTGGTGTCCCTACAGTTTGGGCTCTATGACTGCAAGAACAAGGGGTCTTCAGGGACAAAAATCACATGGGAAACTGAGGGTCGGGTCTCACCTGTGTGTCTCCCCAACTTCCTCCTAGCTCCACACACACCCAGCCTTCCTCCACCCACAGCTCCAAGGAGGACATAGGGAAGCCACTCACATACAGTCTCCTCCCTCAGCCAAGGTCCATCCTGAGCCATCCTCACACAGGAAAGGCTCTGCTTTCCAGCAACAGTACCAACTGAGAAGGTGGGGTCCTGGTTCCATAGAAGCTCAGACTTTCAGGACAGCAATGGGGAGCATTAAACCAAACGTGGATCCTTCTGAGCTCAGCGTCTATACAGCCTCAGCATTTACCCATGAAATGGTCCTTGTCTTCAGACCCCTCTAGTAGAGGCCAAAAGAAGCTGTAAGAACTGATGGGCCATGAGCCAAGACATCTCCCCCGTACTTCTCCCCTCAAGCAATGCCTAATACCCCAAACCCATGCTCCTGGGAATCACCTCGGCGTCTTGATTAAAACCCTTGATAAACGTGTGGGTTCAACAAAAGAAGAAATTGATGTTTTAATACAACTCATTATGGCACCTTTATTAACTGCAGAAATAGAAAGAGGATATAAAACAGAAAGATTAGTTTAAAATCAACACTGAGCTGGTAAGGGCAGCGTGATTCCGTGAACATTAATTGCTAGGTAGTCTCATTACTGATTAAATAAGAAATCTCAAATACCATTAAACAATTGTGATTAAATGTACGTCATCCTAATTGAATGTGTGGTTTATTGCCTTCCTCTGAATCGGCAGGTCACCTTCCTGTTTTGTGCCTTTGGAAAGGGCACATCTATGCAGTGACAGCGTAGTGCCATTATTTCTGAGAGCCTGAAACCCTCCGAGTTGTATCCTAAAATATGGCTGTATGCGCAGGTACTGAATGAGGGTGCCACACAATAGGGAGCCTGAGATGATGAAAATAAATCCCATTTGGTGTCACGGCCGGGTACATTTCCCTCTTAACTCATTACTCAGCTCTGGCTTTCTGAAGCCAGAGTGGCTCCCAGTCTCTCTGCCTTTGGGGTCATTTGAGAACTGGGGGGGGGGGGGGGGGGGAGTCACTGTCTTTATGGTTCACAGAAGGAGCTCTGCACCCTTGAAGCTGGTTCTAATCAGGCAGAGACTGGGGGTGGGGTGGGCAATGGAAAGTCTGAGGTCTACTCTCTCCTCTTCTGCTAAGAATTCTGGGCAAACGTCTTCTAAAGCTCATTCTTTGGGGTTTTCCAAGCAGGAGGATACAACATTAATACTTCACCCTTTGGGAGCGAGCTTCATGATCCACACATCCTAAGGTATGGCCTCTCCCACTCTGCTCTTCACTTGGCTGGGACTAAGTACCAAGGTGAAATGGGAGAGATATTATGTCCTATGTGCCTCGGGGGGTTGTTGTCCCATGTGACACATCATCCCATAAGGCACTCTCTAGAGCACCTAGCCCAGCCCCAACCTGAAGTAAATTACACAGTAAGTTGTTCTTGCCAGAAGAGAGAAAGAGAGAGAAATAATTCTAAACTTCAAATCTGATGACATCATTACTATGCTTCAAGTAACAGCTCGACTTTCCCACTTTCAGACTCTTTCCTGCCTCTCCTGCTCCCACATCCTCTCCCTCCAGGTGGCAATCCACTTTGCACCTCCCCGATGCTCAGTAGACACCCCTGTGTTTGGCTTATGCAGTCTGTTTCCCCTGGAATGTTCTTGTTACAGTTGGAAAATGACTGTGCTTGGCACTTCTTCAGAGTGGCAAATAAGGACTTGTTGCCCATGGGTGGGGCAGCCCGTCCACCAGGGGTCAGTCAACACAATCTTGTATGCTGGACACCTGAGTGGTGCCCTCTAGCCGTTCACTGGTGAGCACTGGTTTGTGTAGGCAGATGTAATGTGGTTCCAGGAAAGATAAATGCAGGCATCATGTCCCTACATTACAGAGTAAAATGAGACTGGAGACATCCCCTAAAGCTGTCCCCCTGTCTGAAAGATCAGACTGGCCTAGGCAGGGAGCTGTGGAGGTATCCCAGTGATAGATGCTGAATACAACACCTAATCTTGCTCAGAAGAGGCATTAAGTGACAGGTGGATGAATGGACGGACGGACGGACGGATGGATGGATGGATGGATGGATAGACGGATGGATGGATGGATGGATGGATGGATGGATGGATGGATGGATGGATGGATGGATGGATGGATGGATAAGAATGGTACTAACTTTAGCTCTGCATGCAATGTTATACAAGCCTGTGGAAGAGGGAGATGGTCCAAGGGCTGTGGGTGATGTTGACTTTAATTAAAACTGATAAAGAGCAAACAAGCTTGTGATGGACTGGGAGAAGTGGGCAGAATCTGCAGGAGAGCTGGGCCTCCTTAGAGTAACTGGGGTTCCCAAAATAACAGGATCGAGGAGGCACTGGAAAGGGACAGAGATGGAAGCAGCTGCGTCCGCTTTCCTCCCGACCCTGACTGCAGCTTCAGCTCTCTCCTCTCTGGTTACCTCTGCCTCCCCTTCCATTCTCAGAAAGAACAAGACACAGCAAGGCTGGAGAAAGAAAGTGCCCTGGGTCACTCTTTCTGTGTGGGAAGACACAGACAGAAAAGGCTTCCACTAAAAGAGCTGCTGCTGCTGCTTCCCCGGCCAGCATTCTGGGGCAGAGAAAGCTTCGACACTTCTGTGAGCTAGAAATAGATGATGGAGGAAGAATAGTGAGCAGCTCGATTGACAGGCTGCTGCTAGATGCTCAGACAGGAAGGCTTTCTTCCCCAGCTCATCCATTCTTCCTCTGTACGAGACAAAAATCAATAACAACTCACTTCAAATTTACAACCTTCCCAATTTGGAAGTTCAGCTTTTAAGCCTGCCTTATATATTCTGTCCCAGGGCCCCAAATCTGAGCACAGAATGTTCTAGGCTGTAAATGCAGCGAAGAGAGGGGTCTGGCTGAATCCAGATGCTTCTCCAGGGTAGAATCTAAAACCAGGAAGAGGCTAAGACAAGAGGAATGCTTCCTGTGCAAGGCTAGCCTGGGCTGCATAGGAAGTTCCAGGCCAGCCTGGGCTACATGGTGAGATCTTGTCTCAAGAAAAGAAAAAAAAAGAAGAGAGAGAGAGAGAGAGAGAGAGAGAGAGAGAGAGAGAGAGAGAGAGAGAGAGAAGACATTGAGGTCAGAGGCCGTAGTGCACTCTGATTCCAAAGCCTCATTTCATTTCTGCCCTGCACCATGGGCTAGGAGATGTGACAAATTGTCTTATCTTTGTCTAACCTTTGCTGGACCCATGCTTGCTTCAGGGTTTAACTTTAATATACGGCTTCAGTTTAATAGCCAAGCAGTTCTCTTAAAATGTCAGGCCATAAAATGCTGAGTCACTCGCAAAGAGAGGCTCCGTCCTGAGTGGAAATTAGAGCCACTGGGGTGCAAAGAGTAACACCACATATCCTCGCTCTAAATAGAAGGAGACAGAGCTTAAGTTCAGATCAAATTTAGGAGGTGGTGTTCAGCCGCGAGGGGACCATTTGCTCTGAAAGATGAGAATGAATCAGATAGAATGATCCTAGGATGATCCGGCATCCGCTGAGAGACTGTCACCCTAACTGTAAACACAGCCGCGTACATGTGACAGTCAACACTGTGTTCTTAACAACTGACTAAACTGCACTAAACAGAACCAAAGCTATGAAGAGAATCAAGCAAACAGTGTTTGGGATGCGCAAGATGCTGCTCTCCTGCCAATAAATAGCCCTAGAAAGTTCGTTTGTTTTTTGTTGATAATTGTGTTGTCTTTATAAGTGAATCCAACTGCACAGTAGTCATTGATCCAGGCAGAATCATTAATGAGTCCTAAACTCATCATGCAAAACACAAGAAGAAAGGGGATGTTTACGGAGTATTCCCTCACGAAGTACACACGAAAAGTTAACACAAAATTTTACCTAGCTAGAAGGACCTCGATTTAGCAATGACATAGGGAGGGGACCCTTGTTCCGAAAACCTCCTTCCCAGTCTGGGCAGAGTAGTTATCCATCATACACAAAGCCCTGGGTTCAGTTCCCAGGATTACATAAACAGGGTGTGGTGGCAGCATGTATCTAGACTCTCAGCATGTAAAGGATGTAAAATCAGGAGGGTCAAAAGTTCAAAGCCAGCCAGGACTCTCTAAGACCCTGCCTTTAAAAAAGAAAGAAAGAAAAGTGGATGCAGCTGTATAATAAAGCATATATCACAGGGTCTGTTTCCCCCTACTTGCGTAAAATATTCGAATTTTTCCAGGTAAACAGCTCAGCTTCGAGCCTCCAGAGCTGGTGGAAGACGAGACCAAGGGTTTTCCCACTGAGCAAAATCAAGCCAACACCTGCATGGTGAAGCTCCCTCCCATCATCTATGAAACCCATTCATCTTGTGCCTGAGCCAAGACGCAAGCTGGGGCAGTGTAAGCTAAGTGTCGGTCACTGTCCTGACTCACAGCAGGGCCTGACTGTGGCGCACTGGAGGGGCATCATGACCACACTGCGCTTATCTGGTCAGAGAGGACATCAAGCTGAGCAACCAGTCACACTCTGTGACCGTGCGAGTGAAGTGTCTGTTCAGACTCTATCTCCCTGTAGGCTTTCTTCAGCCCACTGGGCAAAGCCTGGGATAACTGAGAGTCCTCTATAAAGGCCCAACCTAGCCCCCACAGCTGTCACCACGGTCATCAGGTCTCCGGAGCCTCCTGATCCACTTCCCCTTACTCATCAGCATGCTCCCCGCAGTCAGGCTGCTGCAGGAGACATGATTTCCAATTCTCATCAACAGCCCGATTCCAACATGCATGCAAGGCAGAGGCTTGGGGTACACATGCCTGGGGGCCCGAGAGAAGAGGCAGCTGGGCAGTGGGCCACCCACCCCCAGGGCTCCTTTACATAGAAACTGGCTGAGAGCCCTCCAGGTACCATCCCCACCCAGGGCCCTGCCAGAGGGAGATGTCATTCATTCCTTACCGACTGCATTCACACCTGCTGCCATCTGCACACACACACACACACACACACACACACACACACACACACACACACACAATTGCTCTGTGTTCCTAAGCAGGGGCAGAAGGCCCCTGTTCCTGCGGACCCCTTGGATCATAGGCAAGAAAGCAGTGTATTACTGTGTGGTCACTGAAGTCACTTTCCGACCTGGCTGTGGACTTCTGTCTCACCTGCTGCCTCTCCTACCCACCAGCTTGTCCTCTGAAGGCAAAGAGGGAACAGGAAGCCTGCTGCCTGGCCCTCTAGGAGCTGCTTTCTCTCCTCACAGACCGACAGGTTGATCGACTGCTTCCTGTGCTCCATGGTCTACCAGACAGACACTCACAGCTCTGTCCGACAGAGCTCCAAAAGGCTTCAATGTCGGACAAGTCAGAAGCAAGTTCTGGTCCCAAAGCCTACTAGATGTGCGTCCGTAGATGAGTTGCTGCCCTCTCTAATTCCCGTTGCCTCGTTTGTACAATAGAGAGAACCATACGAACCTTGCAAAGTTGTCCCGAGGCTCAGTGCTAAGTCTTCTAGTATAGGTGGTATGCCGGATATTCAGTGAGAGTTTATTTCCACACTGTGTGGTGGTGCACCTCTAATTCCAGAACTGAAAAGGCAAAAGAAGGCTGATATCTGTGAGTTAGAGGCCAGCCTGGTCACTCAATGTGTTGAGGGAGATCCGGATCCGAGGGCCTGAGAACTGGAGAACTGGACCCTGCTCCTTGCTGTAGACCGCTTTGGGTGAACTAACCGAGAGAGTGCTGGAGAGCTCATCCCGGTAATGAGGATGAGGGAAGGCTAGCCAGCTGATCAGACCAGCTACTACCCAGGCTCAGAACCAGAGCTATGGCCATCCCAGCATCCACTGAATCTATGAACTGTTGGAGCCAGTGAAGGCGATGAACCTACAGATCCAAAACAGCAGGGTCTCCATGACACAGGACAACAACAGGATGTCCAAGAGGAGTCCCAGTGACAGCCCATCATTGGTGGTGTGGCAGAAACCAGAGGCCTCCAGCCAGACCAATGGCTCATGTAAGGAAAGATGAACAGACCAAAGGGTAAACTGTGTAACTCAACAGGCCACACTACAGCTTCCACAACAAGATTCTTGTTTTGTTATAGTTGTTGTTGTTATTTTTGTTTTTTGGTTAGTTGGTTGGTTGGTTGGTTGGTTTATGGTTTTTCTTTTCAATTTGGTTTTGATTTGGGGGGAGAGTGCAAGAGTAGAGGGTAAATTCGAGGAGACAGGGATAGAAGTGGGATCAGAATGCATGATGTGAAATCCTCAAAGAACCAATGAAAGATAAAAAAAAAAAAAAAAAAGAAAAGAAAAGAAAAAAAAAAGCCAGCCTGGTGTACACAGCTCGCCAAGGCTAGCCAGGGCTACATGGTGAGGCCCTGTCCCAAAACAAAAGAGAACTTTTTTCCAATTTCCTTGGTAATCCAATTCTTGGTTGTTGGGCAGAGCAGTCTCTGGTGTGGGCACTTCATCTATATCATCTCGCTGTGTCACACCATCGACCTATAAGGTAGCAATCTTCATGTCCTTATACAGAAGGAGAGTAAGGCTCAGAGAGCTCAGAAAACTTGCTCAAGGTAAAAGGTCCAGGAGGTAACAAACTGAAACAGGATGAAGTTAAATGACAGAGCAGAAAGATATTGAAAACCCTGGCAGCCAAGCTGCAACCCCGCTTCCTTGCTCAGTGTCAGTGGGAATGCCACCTAGGGTCAGTATTTCAAACTTCAGCGTCACAGGCACAGCTGTGTGACCGTAAAGGGAAAGAAATCTGGCAAAAAGTGGACTCGGGTTCAAATTCTGACCCTGTTTACTGACCATTTCACCAAGGGCAGGTCACCTCATGTCTCGGGGCTCCAGGGTCCTTGTATGAATAAAAGTGGCAATAACCATTTCTATCCCACATAAACCACAAGCACCCTCATAAACTGTGAAGTGCCATAATGGTGGTACCCACTCTGCTGGCTTTCTGTGTCACGTTTCCTCAGTGGTTGCAAAACCAAAGGAAGACAGGCCTCGTATCTTTCTGCTCTGTCATTTAACTTCATCCTATTTCAGCCCATGATGTCCCTTGAAGGCACAGAAGGAAAGAATCGTCTCCTGGATGTGCCTCACTTCGTGCTTAGTGAGTCTCCCGCCTGCGGCAGCTCAGCTCATTCCGCTCCTAACACCCCGTAGCGTGCGATACAGTGAAGGCGAGAAGAGAAAGCAATCAGGTCAGATCTCACAGGCTTTGCAGTCTGATGGGCCAGGAGCTTTCAACTACCGATTCGTGTCCAGGATCCCCGTCGGCATACTCACCACGTGGACCAGGGCCAAGCACTCTTCCTCAGTTTCAAGAGGGTCTCTTCCTTTGGTTCCAACCAGAAAGATAACTGAGAGCTGTGCGGGGGGAGCATACGCATGCTGGAAAGATCCATGGAGACAATCTGCATGCAACTCCTAACTGCGGCTCTGCATCTGCATACTGTATGCCAGTACCAGGCTGTTTCCCTGTTCTTCCCACCTCGCCTTTTGATGTCACATGCTGCAGATCCCTAGTGGCCACTGAAATCTTGTTAGAAAGATACAAATATTCCACCCAAAGCCAAGTAATATGGAATGTCTTTAACTCACGTATTAAATTACATGATAGATGGTAAACAAAGAAAACATTATCACCTGTCTAGTCTACAGGTTCAAAACTGAGGTTTATGCCCATTTTGAAAATTACCCTGCTGGGCGGTGGTAGCACACATCTTTAATCCCAGCACTCGGGAGGCAGGGCCAGGTGGATCTCTGTGAGTTCCAGGTCAGCCTGGTCCACAGAGTGAGATCCAGGACAGGCACCAAAACTACACAGAGAAACCCTGTCTCGGGGGGGGGGGGGGGGAGGAAAGAAAAGAAGAGAAGAGAAGAGAAGAGAAAAGGAAAGAGAAGAGAAGGGAAGGGAAGGGAAGGGAAGGGAAGGGAAGGGAAGGGAAGGGAAGGGAAGGGAAGAGAAGAGAAGAGAAGAGAAGAGAAGAGAAGAGAAGAGAAGAGAAGAGAAGAGAAGAGAAGAGAAGAGAAGAGAAGAGAAGAGAAGAGAAGAGAAGAGAAGAGAAGAGAAGAAATTACCCTTGGGGCTGGAGATGTGTCTTGACTGTTTAGAGAACTGGCCGCTCTTCCAGAGGACCCAGGTTTGAGTCCCAGCACCTATGTGTTAGCTCACAAGTGTCTGTAACTCCACTTTCAGAGGATCTAACACCCTCTTCTGGACTCCACAGTCACTGAATACACAAGGGGCAAGCAAGACACCCATATGTATTTTTTTTAATTAAAAATCTTAAAAGAAAATTATCCAAAGTCTTGGAGCTTTACCTGAAAGGCAATGCCAAGAAGAATAAAATCCAAGACAAATAAAAATTTAATATATTATGTTATATAATATTATGATATATAATAATATAATAAAAGTTAAATATAGTTAATAAAATAAGATGGTTAGCAACATGCATGCATTTAGGAATTGCTAAATCATTCTAATTAGCATATGAATTACCTCGCATCATTTAGATCCCTTGAACTTATTCTTCCTGATAGTTGCATTCTTTGACAAACTTCTTCCCTTTCCCCAAAACCCTTTCAACACCATCCTATGGGTCTATCTTTATGAATTCAACCATTCTAGATCCTACATAGAAGCAAGATCTCAGAGCATCATTCTGTGCCTGAATCACTTCACTTAACATATCTTCCCTTTCATCCGTGTTAGTGCAAGCCACAAAAATCTCCTTTTAAGAGGCTGAATAGTATTTCCTGCCACATCATTTTCCATCCACTGATAGAAACTTCATTATTTTGACCATTATAAAAAGCTGCACAATGAACATGGGAGTATAGATGTCTCTTGAACATGCTGGTTTACATCTTTTGGATATGAATGAAATTGCTAAATAATATGATAGTTCTGTGTTTAATTTTTGAAGAACATCCACATGGTTTTCCAGAATGGCTGTAGTAATCTGCATTCCCACCAGCATTATACATGAATTCTAATTTATTCCCATCTTTGTCAACACTTTTCTTTTGTCTTTTTGATAATAACTATTCTAACGATGTGGGTGGTGTCTTTTGTGATGACTAATCTTCAGCTTTACAAGTTTGGGGAGAAGGAACCTCAGCTGAAAAAATGCCTTCATCAGACTGGCCTGAGGACCTGCCTTTTGATTGTTAACTGATGCAGGAGGGCACAGTCCACTGCTACTCTTAGGTAGGTGGACCTGGGCTGTATAAAAAAGGTAGCTGATATGAGCCAGGGAGCAAACCTAGTTCCTCCATGGTCTCTGCTCCAAGTTTCCACTGTATCCCTGCCCTGACATCCTTGATAATGGACTGTATCCTGTAAGATGAAATGCACCCTTTCCTCCCCAGTTGGCTTTTGATCATGATGTTTACTAAAGCAGCAGAAAAAGGTAAATTAGAATACTTACCAAAGTTTTATTTTGCATTTCTATTGATTACCTTTCTCATATATCTATTGGGTGTCTATAAATAAAAGTAGAATTGATTCAACAATACAAAACTGTATGGAAGGAGCAATAAATGAGTAGAGTGGGCATGATATATTACAGGTGACGAGCATTGTCAGAATGGTCTTATGTCATGACCTCTCCAGGGTCTGTTTTCTACAAGTGGGTGGAGGCATGCAGTCAGTGGCATCTTACAACCACAATGCTCCAGGGAGCTGTCACAGTAAGGTTCTCACAGCCCAGCCTCCAGTAGACTTGGTCTCAGCTGTGCCTGTTGTGAGCTCTTTAATTGAGTTATGTACTTTGTTGTGATTACATGTGAATTTAATTGCCACTTAAAATGTCTTTTAAAAGATCCCACTATGGTTTGGCATTGAAACAAGAAGTCACTGTGCACACAGAAAGGTGTAGCATTAGAACAGCGGGATGTAATTCGATATTCCTGAAGCAAAAGCTGTTAGTGGAGTCAGAGCTGAAATCCACTCTTTGGGTTTTTTGGTTTTTGTTTTTTGGTTTTTTTTTTTTTCTTAAGAAAAGAACATGTTTTACAAGATTTAGAAAGGAAGCTATTATGTTTTATAACTGAGCTATATTCATGCATGTATGTATATCTCACATATGCTTATTTATCATATATCATATATATATTATATATATATGTATATATATATATATCCATTACATGTCAAACAAAGCATTTAAAGACGACAGACACTGCCAAGTCCTCAAGAACAGACAAAACAGATCAAAATGAGAGGCTGGTGTGATCAATTTAGCAATTTCCCAGGGCTATAATTACAGCATTATGGCAGAGATTGCACTATGATTTTTATGTACAAGTCACAAAGGTAAGTGCTGTCAAAGCATACACGACGCAGGTATGGTGGCTCACCCCTACAGTTCCAGCTACTCAGGGGAGCGAGAACAAGAGGATCACGTGATCATAGGAGTTTGAGGACTGGGCTAAAACCGATGCGACACAGACATCATCCTAAAATAATTCAAATGAGATTACAAGACAGTGGTTTCCAAAGCATAACCAGTGCTAGAAGCACTGCTTACATGAGAAACAGTAGTTATCAGAAGACAACAGCAACAGAAAACCAAGAAAAAACTCAGCCTGAGAATTACGTTTCTGAAGAAGAATCCAGAATGGAAAAGAGAAGCAACAACTGAAGATATAATAAAAGAAAACATTCCAAAAATAAACACTAAGGGAGGCCGGGAAGAAAGAAATGTCCACCAGGTCCCAAGAACAAAAGCAAGAGGTACGTGCCACCTTTAGTCCTAGATACTTAGGAGGCTAAAGAAAATGGATTGCTTGAGCCAAGGCATTTGGGGCTAGCCTGGGCAAACACAGGTAGACCCCCACTTCAAAAAAAAATAACAAATAGGGTGAGGTGTGGACGAGGAGGAGACAGCGAGGAGTCAGGAGAAAGTCAGGTCCAGAAATATCCCAGCAAGTGTCTTAATTCTAAACAGCAACAGTAATAAACAGTTCTATTTATACCCTGAGAGGAGAGGGAGAGAGAGGGAGAGGGAGAGAGAGAGAGAGAGAGAGAGAGAGAGAGAGAGAGAGAGAGAGAGAGAGAGAGTTGAATGCAATGAGAAAAAGGCATAAAGGAATACTAGCCCTGGTCTTCATTTCTGCAACAATAAAGCTACTGAGTTCTGTGGTGGTATTGTATTCCCCAAAATACTGTGTACCCTAATAAACTTATCTGGGGTCAGAGACAGAACAGCCACTAGATACAGAGGCTAGAAAATGGTGGGACTCACGCCTTTAATCCTAGCATTCCAGAGACAGAAATCCCTCTGGATCTCTGAGTTCAAGGCCACATTGGAAACAACCAGGCATGGTAACACACGCCTTTAATCCCAGAAAGTGAGCCTTTAATCCCAGGGAGTGGTGGTAGAAGGCAGAAAGGTATATAAGGCGTGAGGACCAGAAACTAGAAGCATTTGGCTGGTTAAGCATTCAGGCTTTTGAGCAGCAATTCAGCTGAGACCCATTCTGGATGAGGACTCAGAGGCCTCCAGTCTGAGGAAACAAGACCAGCTAAGGATCCGGCGAGGTGAGGTTGCTGTGGCTTGTTCTGGTTCTCTGATCTTCCAATTCACCCCAATACTTGGCTCAGGTTTGATTTTATTAATAAGAATTTTTAAGATTCCTGCTACAGAGTTCTGACATGGAAAAGATACATACTCAAGAATTTACTCTCCAGTAGGCTCTAGCCTTTCAAAGGGGACCACATTCAGAATGCCTGCCACTCCAATTTTCTGTAAAGCACTTCATTAATCTACACTTCAACTTCCCAAGTGATGAGCTGACATTGGGAAATTTTTTTTAAAAAGGAGCAGATTGTAGAAGGATAAGCAATGAGTATGGGATCCAATTCAACATAGAGATCAGTCATGTGTTTGTTAATAGACGGTTACAAGACCTCCGTAATCTCAAAAACATGCTAGAATGGAAAGCCATACAACACCAAAAAATAGTAACTCAGACCCCAACCTCAAAACTTGCATGTAGGCAAGAGAGACCGAGTAAAGTAAACACACATGAGTTTCTTCATTCTACACAGCTCAGAGCCTAAATGGAAAGACTATCAAACCCTTTTGTTTTTTTAATAAGAATTATTGTTTGGTAACTGCATACATTTAATTTTTATTTATTCTTTGGCAATTTCAAACATGAATACAATGTGTTTATATTATATCCACCCCCACTCCTCCCAGACACATCTACCCCAATACACACACACATACCCCTCCCAACTTCACATCCTTTTCTTTTCTTCTAAATGACCCACCGAGTCCCATCAGTGCTCACTGGAACATGGAGTGTACCATGGCCACACCCCTTGCATGCATTACACAGGACAGTAGGGGCCAGACATTAAAGGATAAATAACACCTGGCCCCTACCTCACTGTTGCCCAACAGACAACATCCCTTTTACTTGTTACAGAAAAGAAATGATTCCTTGAAGAAATCTGAAAAGGACCAATGTTCAAATGGTGTTTAGGCCTTGCTGCCCATCAATTCTGTCCATTCCTTCTTGGTAAAGATTCCTGAAGTTTGGCATCAAGCGACAGCCGTGTGGTCCTCTCCACCGCTGTGGGCAGATCCACCTGATGCCAGATTCATGATGATCTGCATTAATCTTGTCCAGTGTCATCCCTGCGGTTGCAGACTCGGAGCACAGGGTTAGCTCTCCCTATGGTCACACACGGAGATCACTTAGGCCTGAAATTGGGACAGGTAGCAGACAGCACAAGGACCATCCTAATAGGTAAAATTTGCTTCTAGTTTTACAAATGAGTCTGAGAAAAAAATATTTTTCATAATTATGATAATGAACTGCAGAGAAGAATCAGTTTCTGGCTTAAAGTTCACTGGGCCTCAACCACACCATTTCCCTAATTCAAGAAAAGAGTGTAGAGAAAAATTCTATAATTCATTGAAGTATGAGAACAGAGGCTCCCTTTTTCACAAAATAACGAGAATAAAGCAAGGCAGCAAAATAATCTATTGTCCTCAGAGTTCAGCAATTCTCCCTAGAGCCTTCACGGGTTGGATAGGGGCTCCTCCAAGGGCAACCAGCTTTTTAATAAAAAGGATCCCGATCTGCCCAGGCAATGTGCTGGTCTCGGGTTTCCCTGGCAGGGACAAATTAAAGGACCTTCCATCCTCTTAGCGTCTCTGTTACCTAAGCTGACCATTCTCTTGCTAAAAAGGGTGGTCCGATTAAGTCACTGACTCTCCCTGAGAAATCTAAGTTCTAAAGGACTGCTCTTTGCTGAGCCTTAGAGAAAGGGCAATATTTTGATTTAAAAAAAAAAAAAAAAAAAAAACTCCAGGGGTTTCCGGTATCCACAAAGGGAATTTTTTTAATCCCCCTCCTCCTGACACACACCCCCCAAACAATTCTTCACATCACCTCATACTGTGGCAACAATGTACCGGGGACCCTGGCTCACCCAGGGGTTACCTAGCTCCATGCTTTGCTCCCCACAAATCCTAAGGACTAAACCAGGGTGTGTCGCGCCCTGCCGATTGATCTAACTCTAGCTCCCACGCCAGCCCTCCCAGAGGCATCGAGCTGCCTTTCGCTGCACCAGAGACCATCCTCATCCCCAGGACTCCCTTTCCGGGTTGCTAGGCCAGCCTAGTGCCCGCGAGAGGAGCCGCGCCCACCCCAACCCTGGTGTTGTCCTCGCCCTGGGGCTGCGCCCCGGCTGCTTGTGGGTCCCTGCTGCCACCTGTCGGCCGCCTGCCCAGAACCGCCGGCTGCAGAATTCTCGAGGAAGCTTTTTGTGGGGGCTCTCCTGATAGAAGTGTCCCACAAAAGGAGACGTCTTCCTGTCCTATCCGGGTCACTCCTGCTGCCCCCTCCCCCGCGCAAATTAGACTTGGAGATGCGTGTGCCTATGCCTACCTTCCCCTGGGCTCCTGCAAAGACAAGCCTCCCTTGCCCTTCCTAAACCAAAAATTGATCCTGGCTCTCAGGTACCCCATAACCACCAGGACCCACAAATCTGGGTGAGCCATCCTGGAGGCACGAAGGTAAAGGTCTTTTAAAACCCAAATGCAAATTTCAGAATCCCCAGAGCAGAAACCAAGACGCTATTAATTAATTAATTAATAATGTCACAAGTTCCCCTGGGTATCCCCAATAGTAAAGTAGCTTGGAGACCCACGGGATCAATAGATCCAGATGACCTTTTTAACTTAACTGTACACACACACACACACACACACACACACACACACACACACACATACACAGCTGAGTGTATGAAAAACAAACTTTAGGCTTGGAGTAGGAAAGATGTTCAGCGACTTGCCCAGCAGTCTCCAAGCTCTTATTGGCCTCATACCTAGTTACATCAATTCTCAGAAGTCTGTGTCCTAACCACTGAGTAGCCACAAGCAAAAAAAAAAAAACACTCTGGAAAGCATGGTTTATTTCATTCCATTCTTAAATAGTCACAACTACTTTAAAATGTGTGGCCAGAGTCCTACACGAGTTCTCAGACCTTGGCATTAAGTCCACACCGACTGCTGCCCTCTGTTCCTACACTCACTTTTCCAGGATTCTTTGTGATCCTTCATATTGTCAACTTGACAGAGTCTAGAAATACCCAAGGAGACACACCCCTTGGGTAGTTGGCACCATTGCATGGTCTGGGTTCTGAGGCTGGATTAAAGGAGAAATTCAGATAAGCCCAAGCACCTTGCTCTTTGCTTCCTGACTGCAGATCCAACATGGCCGTATGCATCATGCTCTCACTGCCATGTTTTACCCATAAGTCCTTTTTCCTTAAGTTGCTTTCGTCTGGTGTTTTGTGAGAAAAGTGATCAATACACTAGCTTCCAGCAACCCCTGGAAACCCAGCTTCATGAAGATGTTACCAAAAGGCACACAGAATCTGAGGCTGATACTGCAAAACATTCTAAGCTGGCTAGTCATTTGCATGGAGTCAGACAGACATCAGATGTCATCTTAGACCTGTGATGTTTCTGGGGGACTGGGAATGGGACTCAGTTGATAGCATGGCCCAACTTGTCTGGCACGCATGAGGCTCTGGGTTTGATTCTCAGCACCATAGAAACCAGGGGTAGTAGTGCATGCATGCCTATAATTTTAGCGCTTAGGAGACAGAGGCATGAGGATCAGGTTCAAGGCCAGCCTGGGCTACATAGTAAATTCAAGGCCAGCCTGGGTTTCATGAGGCCACTTGAAAGAAAGACAGACAGAATGGAGGGAGGGAGGCAGAGAGGGAGGCAAGCAGGGAGGGAGGGAGGGAGGGAGGCATTGTCATTTCTTCTCTTCACGTGCCTTGGTTTTGACGGCACTCCCGTTAGACTGGGTAGGTCATGAAGGAAGGTCATTCACCTCTGCCTCCCTGACCACCACGCTTGCCTTGCCCGGCTCATCTAGCTTCTGCTTATTCTATGATGGATGACCATCTGTGTTGGTCTCTCAGTCTGTGCTGACTCAAAATCAGGCTGGGTCCTGTTCCTCTGTGTTTCAAATATCCTACATATAGTGGGACCCCAGAACCTGCCTGCCTGCATTATAATGACCTGTGTGGGGTGTGTCCCTATGCCGAGGTTGTGAACTGTTCACATGACCTAACAGGTGCATGAGAGACACGGTCAACATTGTTCCAGCCTCTGTGCAGGAGACATTCCCATAAGATCCCAAACCTTAGGGGTCATCTCATACAAGACATGAGGAACCGGCATCCAGAGAACCCTGATGTGGGAAGAGTAGCCTGAAAGAACACAGAGACTACAACAGCAAAGACCTAGGAAAAGCTAGCAGCGGCTCCCCCAGCCCCCAGGCCACCATCATTCTGAAGCTCTCAGTATCAACGACTGTTAACAAACTGTTCGTGACTCGGCTTCACTATCTTCTACCCCAGGTTGGAGAACAAGCCTCATCTCGGCTCTGCATCATGTCACAGTGACCACCTCCTCCACATGCTGCAGCACCCCTGGCCTTCTGTAGGGCACAAATAGCTTGTCAGCTCTTAACATGGGGCTGAGAAGCAAGAAAGAGGAAGCACTCAGGGACAGAGGAGATGGCCCCTGTCTGCCCACTGCAGAAGCCTGGCACTAGGAGGCCTCTGCCCTTGTGTCTCGTTTCATCATAAGCATGCCAGTGTAGGGCCTGAAGAGACTGAGCCAGTCCTGAGAGAGAAAGCTGCGGCTGAGGGGCTTGGCAGATGGAGTCCACCACTGTCTGCAGAGGACTCGCTGCTTCCTCACAGATGAACTCAAGAAGGGTCAGAGTGGGAACAGTTGTTTCAGGAGCTCTGGATGACCAAGTGTCTGTAAGCACAGAGGACATTGAAAGGTCATGGAGAGAAAAGAGAGAGATCGGGACGGAGGAAGATGATGCCAAGTGCTTTAGCTTGGAAGAGACAGAAGTTAAGAACTTAGTAAAGGGGCGGTGGTGGCGCACGCCTTTAATCCCAGCACTCGGGAGGCAGAGGCAGGTGGATCTCTGTGAGTATGAAGACAGCCTGCTCTACAGAGCGAGATCCAGGAAAGGTACCAAAGCTACAAAGAGAAACCCAGTCTTGAAAAACAACAACAACAAAGAACTTGTGAGTCTGGCAGAAGGGAATCAATGAGTTTTTATCATCAATTAGAGTTTTGAGGGTGTGAGAGGCCCGTGAGAGAAAGAGGACGATGAGAGGTAACCAGAATGTTCTAGACCTCATCACTGGAGACTTCGAAGCTGAACCCTTTGCTTTCATCCCCCAAACCGTGGTCACCTGAGACTGAAGTCCACAGCCCCAACCACTCAGTTGTCAGCAGCCGAGTTCTTTGTGACCTGATTGAAATAAATGTTAAAATCTGAAGGCCCAGGCCCACTGAGGTTCCCCTTCCCATGTAGATACCAATGAAATCTTTCCACAAAACTGCCAGCCCTTAGCTTCATCATCCACACTCAATGATCCAACGCTGTCTCTCGAGCCCATCCGCAGTGACGTCGCTACAGTCAAATCTTTCTGCATCCCACTCACCTCCAAGCCTCTGCCCAAGCTGTTCATTCTCTCCAGACTCTAGACTCATCCTTCTTTTTAAGCCTGCTCACCCCCCCCAAACTCTCACCCCAAAGACACTGCTGCTTCTGGTAAACGAACTTACTTTGAGTCCTCCGGTCAAGACATACCTGCCTCACACACGGGAGCTGCTCAGTATGCCTCTTTGCCAGGAGAAGAAAAGGGGTCGGGGCAGGCGGCTCAGTGGGTGAGTAAATCAGTCCGTGGTGAAAGCTGAGACTGAAATGTCCTGAGGGAGAGAGAGAGAGAAAGGTGGAGAGATTGTAGTGAGCTGGGGTCAACCACAGCTCAGAAGAGGCAGAAGCTACCAGAAGAGCCGGCAAGAGCAGGAGACAGGGCAAGAGGAGGCTCCATGACCCACATAGAGAAGACAGATCTCTTGCCTGGGGCAGGACCCAGAGCAAAGGCTTGGGACTCCTGCCATAAGGACCTCAGGTCTGAGACACAGGCTCCGTGGGCATTCCTGTCCATTTACCCTTTCTACTCCCTCCCTGACTTCACTTAAGCTGCTGTGAAGGGGACCGTGGCAAAAAAAAATGTGGTTTTGCCCTTGCCCTAAAAAAATCTACCTGAGCCGGGCGTTGGTGGCGCACGCCTTTAATCCCAGCACTCGGGAGGCAGAGCCAGGCGGATCTCTGTGAGTTCGAGGCCAGCCTGGGCTACCAAGTGAGCTCCAGGAAAGGCGCAAAGCTACACAGAGAAACTCTGTCTCGAAAAACCAAAAAAAAAAAAAAAAAAATCTACCTGAAGTTAAATTGAAGACTTTTGGATTAATGGCATTGGCAGAGATTTCAAGACATCCTAGTATTTGTCCTGTGGTTCTGAGCAATCACTCTTATAGAGATCTATAATGAAAAGGAGCAGGCTGGATAAAGAGACATACAAAATGTACCGTTTGAAGAGAAAGGGGGCACCCGGAAATGGAACGGAGCAAAGTCCAGTGCTCCAGGAAATGCAAAGTTTAAAGAGAAGCCAGGGACTGTTTATTGAAAACAGTAAGAACTCAAGAGGTGTCAAGTAGAGATGGGCAGAGAGAATCGGGGAAGAAGATACTAGAAGTGGAAGGCACCCAAAGGAAAACCATGCCAGAGTTTCTGGGAGTTGTGCTAAGTGACACACATGTAACAATTTTGGCTTAGGAGAACTACTGTGTGTGTGTGTGTGTGTGTGTGTGTGTGTGTGTGTGTGTGTGTGTGTGTGTGTTCCACTGCTGGGCACTCTAACCAGTCACCATGTGAATCATCCATTTTAGTCAGATGGTGGGCTCTGCACTTACAGTTCTCCCGACCACAGCTCAGCACATTCCCTTGAGCTGTATAGAAAGCCTGCAGACACCTGCACAAGAATGGGCCATGGACAGAGGACATGCCCATGAGGACCATCCTGATAAGTCAATGATTGTCAATAGTTGCTGGAATCTGTTGTGTATCAGCTTCTCTGATAGTGTAGCCACTGGGGGACTCGGTGGGAAGGAGTTCAGAGGGAAAGGAAGGGGCTGACAGGGGGTAATAAAGGTGAATATAATTACAATGCATTGCATCTGTGTACGAAACTGTCAAAGAATAGAAAAAGGTGGATGGAGTGAATGGCTTGGAGACAGGAAAGCATCTCTAGTGGCCTGGAGGCCACTAGAGGGCGGTGCTTCCTCATGAAACATTTCACCACCTCAAGGACGTACAAGGATAAGAAAACCATATTCCATACACACAAAGTATATTTGCTTGGGCGTGGGTAGATCCGAAGCATATAGACCTATAAAATTTTCTCCTTATCTTGTACTTCTGCAATACTAAATATTCCTGATAAACTGTGATACCTCAGCGAGACAGCATCTTAGAACCAGTTGTACCGTCTTTCTAATCTGAGCTATCAGATAAAAAGAATGCATAGGCTACGAAGAAATGTTGCACAGAGTAAATTCTGCCCATGTTAGACTTCACCAAGTTTGGAATCTTCAAAGCACTCAGGCATAATCTCAAAAGTCTTTTGGTTTTTATTGGGGCAGGGCAGTGTTTTTGTTTAGTTGGTTTTGGTTTTTCAAGACAGGGTTTCTCTGTGTAACAGCCCTGGCTGTCCTGGAACTCACTCTGTAAACCAGGCTGGCCTTGAACTCAACAGAGATCTGCCTACCTCTGCCTCCCTGAGATCTGGAATTAAAGGTGTGTGCCACCACACAGGGCCTCAAAAGTCTTAAAGATTGACTATAACAGCTCTGTCTCTATCTCTCTCCATCTTTGTGTGAGAGAGAGGGTTGTGTGAGTGTGTATGTGTATGTGTTAGAGCGTGTGTATGTGTGTGTGAGTGTGTGTATGTGTGTGTGAGATAGTGTGTAAGCATGTGTGTGAGTGTGTGTGAGACAGTGTGTACATGTGTGGCTGTGTGTATGACAGTATGTATGTGTGTGAGTGTGTGTATGACAGTGTGTATGAGTGTGTGTATGTGTGTGAGTGTGTGTGTGTGTGTGAGAGAGAGAGAGAGAGAGAGAGAGAGAGAGAGAGAGAGTGTGTGTGTGTGTGTGTGTGTGTGTGTGTATGTGTGTACCATAGATACATACGGAGGTCGGAAGACAATGTTGGGAAGTCGGTTGCTGCCGTCCACTTGTGGTCTCAGGTGTGTCTCTTTTCCGATGCTGCGCAGTCCCTGGCTCCTGGCTGACTCTCCTGTCTCCACTCCATCTCACAGAAGTCATGAATGCCGGAATTATAGGTCCATGCCATCACGTCCAGCTTTCTATGAGGATTCCTGGGTCAAACTGGGGTTGTCAGGTTTCCAGGCTAGCTCTTTGACCCACTGAGCCAGCTCCCAGGCCTCATTAAGAATCTTTTTACGTCAGTGACAATCTAATACCTTTTATTTAACATTCAGGGTCAAGCAGATGTCTATATTACAGCTAAATCTTGGGCTGAGTCTGAGCCATGCACCCACTGAGCAATGGTTCACACAGAGGACCCTAACCCAGCACACCTGTCTAGGCACCAGCATGGCACACTGGTCCATCCCCCAAAACGCATTTATCTAAGTGAAGTTTATAGGGCTTCAGTTTTGCTTTTGCCTTTAGATTTAAGAGGCATGTATTAGAGCTGAACACACACATACATACGTACATACATACGTACATACACAAACACACACATGCATACATACATATGGTCATATATATAAAGGAGGAGTAATGTGGTAGCTTTTTGTTAAATTGATTAAAAGATAAGTTAAGAAAGTAACAAATTCAAATAGAATCTATGAGTTCACTATTGAATATCCATTTATAATTACTTTTATTAACCATGCAGGAACCAGACAATCTCTGGAAAATACTACATTCATTATTAACATCCATTATATTTAACATGATCCAAAGAAAATATGTCAAAATACTATTAGTGCTCCTCTGTGTGTCAGTGATAAGGTGCATGGTGGATTGTTTTTAATCATAGTTTTTTTAAAGTCTGAAAAGAAACTTCAGTTTTAAAATATAAGATCTGGAGGGTGGTAAGGATGCCTGAGAAACTGTCTTCTTGACACGGCAGGACCGTTTCATCTATGAACTCACAACAGCTGTGGTTGCCTGTGCAAGATCAAGACAGCGAACAGTCCAGCATGAACAGGGGAGGGTCTCACAGGACCCCACCCTCAGCCAAATCGCTGGTGGCTGCTGGAGATAGGAAAGTCAGTTTTCTTCAGAGGAGTGGCACTCCAGATGATCCTACACCCATACTCATCTGTACGATATCAACTGGACTCCGTTAATTAAGAAAAAGAAAGGACATAAATGCGGGAGGGAGATGTGGGGGAAAGAGGGAATAAAAGATTGAGGGGTGGAAATGACCAAAATATACTATATGTGTGCATGAAATTCTCAAAGAATAAATCATTCTCAGTGTGCTTTCTTGATCTAAACTACTTTAGGTTCAAGAGTGTGATGGTTTGAATAATAATGCCCCCCCCCCCGACTCTTAGATTTGAATGCTTGGTCACCAAAGAGTGGCACTACTTGAGAGGGATTAAGAGGTGTGGCCTCTTGGAGTAGGCATGGCCTTGTTGAAAGAAGCCTTGGAGTTTCAAAAGCTCAAGCCAGGCCCAGTGTCTCTCTCTTCTTGCTGCCTTTGGATCCAGATGTTGAAGTCTCAGCTCCCATGTCTGCCTGTGTGCCGCCATGCCCCCTGCCATAAGGACAATGGACTAAACCTTTGAAACTGTAAGTACGCCCATATAAGTGTTCTCTTTTATAAGAGCCACCATGGCCATGGTACCTCTTCACAGCAACGGAACACTGACTAAGACAGAAAAAAATTCAGAGCTGTGCAGTCAAAGAGCAAAGGAGAGTGTGGGGTGGAGGGATCATGGGGCTGAAGAGCAGCAAAAGATTGAAAAACTGCAAATCTAGCCACAGTTACCAGTCTCGTTTATGAACAGGCTTGATGTCTGTTATTTAGATGAGCTATTATTTAGATATTATTCAAGGGATGAGAAGATAAGGGGGGGGGAGATCATTGTTGGGTGGGGTAATGTGTATATGAGGGCAAATTAAACCCCACCTGCATTCAAAATTAATGAAGACCATAGAACAAAGTGCTTGAGAATCCAATTCCTCCTATTTCTTCTCACCTCATGTACCAATTTATAAACTCATTCTCCTCTCTAATTCCACCCTAAACCTGCCATCACAAACTGTATACAATACGGTGACTTTTAATTCTGCACTTATTTATTTCAATATTGTGTGCATGTACATGATGTGTGTGGTGGCACACATGTCCCCGTTCGTGTGCAGAGGTCAAAGGACAATTTGGTGGGCTTGGCTCTGATTTTTCCCTTCTGTGTGTTCAGGGGACGGAACACGAGTCACCTGGCTTGCACAACAAACACCTTTTCCCACTGGGCCATCTCTCCAGCCCCAACAGAGCAGCTTTATGGAACTGAAATACAAGTGCATTAAATGTAGCGGTTTTAAAGTAAGATTAAGAATTTGGGGTGAAAAGATGGACTTCATTGATTTTTTTTCTACTTAAATGACTTACAGTATTGACTTTCCAAATTTTGAAAGAAACAAGACTTTTTTCTTTTTCTTTTCTTCTATCTTTAAACTCTCTGGTGATGTTACAGGCACTTCTGAGCTCTATAATTATTATGAAACAATACAATGCAAATATTTCACCAGGCAGACTCAGCTTTCATGCAAATCAATTGTCATCTATTTACTCAGTACCTCTCATGAGGAAAGAACAGAAAGCTGGATTGTGTGAGCGTAGATTCCCCCAAAGAGACCGAGTGAGTAACTTAGGTTTCTCGTGATCACAAAAATTTCATTACAGGAAGTTGAGAGAATGAGGATAGACATCCCTGGGTGGAGCAGGCAGGATGTCCCACATAGATGCTAAACGTGGGTGTGAACACATAGATGGGTTTGGTGCCTGTGGATAGAAACAGCACAGTGTGTGTGTGTGTGTGTGTGTGTGTGTGTGTGTATACATACACACATACACACATACACATATACACATATACACACAATGTGCTTAGGAAACTAAAGCTCACCAAGTACAAAAATCCATATATGGAGCAGGAAAAGAAAATGTTGTTTAGAGTTATAGTCTGCAAACAGTTTTGTTCATGAATTTCCACAATAAAATTGGTGGGGAGGGGCATTCTTGCTGTTTTAAGTTACCATCTGAAATCCTTCCAAATCTGACTAGTTGCAAGATTTTCCGCCATAATGAAACCCATTACTATATACAATACCCTCCAAACAAAAAAAAAATGTAAAAATGAGTATGCCTTCTGTAAAACTTGAGTTCTGAAATAAATACTGTTCTCCTATAAAAGCCCAGTGAGTTCTAAACACCAAAGCACTGACATCCACCAAGTAAAGTCTGAAGAAACTCCCCCAGGCTTACATGTGATGCATAGAGGCCTTAGATAGGGCTCAGTCAATAAAGCGCTTGCCTTACAAACACAAGGACCTGAGTTCAAGCCCCCAGAACCCACGTGAAAACAGATGCAGTGATACACATGTGTGATCCTAGTGTGGAGGAGGCAGAGACAGGCAGACCCCTGGGACTCATTGGCCAGCCAGCTCAGCCCACTCCGCAAGCTGAGGCCTTTGTCTCAAAACGAGGTAGACAGCGTTTCGAGGATTGATACCCAAGTTCATCTTCTGGTTCTACGTACATACACATAATGCTTATGCACGCACGCACGCACGCACGCACACACGCACGCACGCACGCGCGCACACACACACACACACACACAGAAAGACTAAACAGGAACATTTTAGAATGTTTGTCTCAAAATAACATTAAATGTAATACTAAATTTCTACTGGCCGATGGCATGCTCGGACATCTCCAATGTGAAATTTTCCCTAATTCTTCATACCATTCAACTCACAGTCACGGAGAAGCATAACAAGCTACTATGACTCATAAACAATTATTTTTTTTTCTCCTTGAAAAAACAATGACTGGATATACCATTTGTCTACATATGTCAACATAAGAAGATATGCTAGCATAATTTTCCCTAATATATTCTGGTGTACAACTTCAGAAAAATCTAAACTTGTCAAAATGTCCATGCCCTTCACAGTTGGAGTACATATACTCTATAATGGATTAAAATATTCTGTGTTTTGATTTCTTGTGTTGTGTTAACCAACAGGAAGTTAGGAAAGTGGAAAGTCCATGGTAACATTGCACAGAGTTCTTAACAGCATCTACTTTACAAACTTCTTAGACAAACCAGGGGGACCGGTCTCTCCTCCCTGGGACACTGGGCAGGTCCACCAATGTCAGGATCATTCAAAATCACTCACTGCTGATTTCTCTACGCTCTTATTGCGAGCCCTCCTCCTGGTCTTCACTCTCCTGTAAATGATGTTGGGGGAGGAGGTGGCAGGGCTCCCTAGTCAGCAGCTGCTGGACTCTCCCTAGCTGCTCTGCTGCCTTGAGCAAAGCAACTGTCAGTCAAACAGCCAGCAAGACTGCCGGGCCGTTTTGAGCACTCCGCTGACCCTGTAAGGAAAGGGCAGGGCCCACCCATCGCAGCTGCTTGCTTCGCCTCCTGAAGGGGGGGGTGGGGCTCCACTCAGGACTGACTTAGGCTATTCGTATTGGTCTTTTTAACTCTCTCACGACTTAGTGAACTCCAAATGATGCTACTATTTCCACTTGGCCAGAGAGCACTGCCCGGTTGCCTAACACGGAAACACTGAGGGGTGATGCTAACCCACACTGATATCGTTGGTGCAAACACAAGGTCATTTTTATGCCAACTGTGCTGTGGTTGGTGCAGACACCCCCCTCTCTACACCAGGCTCTTCGGCTCTCCTGTTTAGTCACCTGGTAGACACCCTCCTGGGCTGTCTCTGCTGTGGGATGGTCTGTATGTCAAATTGCTCTGATTGGTCAATAAATAAAACACTGATTGGCCAGTGGCCAGGCAGGAAGTAGGTGGGACAAGAATAAAGGAGAATTCTGGGAAGCAGAAGGCTGAGGCAGAGAGACATTGCCAGCTGCTGCCATGACCAGCAGCATGTGAAGACGCCGGTAAGTCACCAGCCACATGGCAAGGTATAGATTTATGGAAATGGATTAATTTAAGCTATAAGAACAGTTAGCAAGAAGCCTGCCATGGCCATACAGTTTGTATGCAATATAAGTCTCTGTGTTTACTTGGTTGGGTCTGAGCAGCTGTGGGACTGGCGGGTGACAAAGATTTGTCCTGACTGTGGGCAAGGCAGGAAAACTCAAGCTACATGTCTCCCCTGCTGTTGCAAATATTAGGCCCAATTAAAGGCTTCTCTTGAGTGATCATTTCTTCGTCACTTTTAGTAGAGAGGACTGAGCTGGCTCAAGCCATACCTAGCGTCTACTCTACACCAGCCTTCTCAAGTTTTTTTTTTTTTTCTGAAAGCCACATTTTTACAAGTCATAAAATTAGCTTTCAAGTCACTTGAAATATAAAATAATTCTTTGCCTCCAATTTTTGTAAAATCTCATGATCTGCAGATAGCCAATTCCCTTATCTATAGCAGCAGGAGCAGGGATATAAGTCATGCTGAGTAACTCTATCTAGCTGACCTCAATAATCTTTACATTTTTTAGTTGGAACAAAATTTTAATAACTATCTCCGCACAACATGAAAGATCAAAGCCTCCTCAGGAGTAAGCCAAGGAAGAAATTACACCTTCACGCGTCTCTCCCTGCTGTATCCCCAGGTTCATGTAGCAAAGGGTATGAGAGGGCCAGCAAAATGGCTCAGTGGAAAAAAGTACTTGCCACACAAGTCTGGTGACCTGAGTTTGATCCCCAGAATCTCCATGAAGGTAGACAGAGGTTGTCTTCTGACCTCCACACAGGTGTGATGGCATACGTACACACATATGCACACCACACCCAAGTAATAATACAAAATTAAATCTACCTCAGGTTTATCTATTAAGATCACTAGGGAAAGTGGAGCTCAGCCTCAGGCTCCTCCTTAATCTTAGACCTATCTACTCAACCTGGTCCGGAACAGCCTGAACATCATAGTTTCTACAGTTACAGACTTTCAAACAGGATAACACAGCTCATTTTTTGATAACTGTTTCTTTTCAGACTAACATTTCATAGCAAGAATAAATAGAAAAACAATGGTAGACTGGAATCCGTACTGATGTCTTCACAGACTCCAACTTCAATTCACTGGAAGACATTTCCTCAATAAGCCCATTATGCTTCTAATCTGTATTAACTCACACCAGACACACCTACACATCTAGTTTTCATATCAAAACACAATTTAAAACCCATTTCCCCTATCCATTTGCATCTCCGAAACACACATACTTGACTCGCCAATTTTTAGTAACAGGAAGACAAAAATCGCATTGGCTGGAACGATTTTAAGCAGAAAGGCATTGTGTTACATGTTAGTGTGTTCAATATGCTGTTTTCCCATCCTACTGAACCCGTGTCTCTGTACCCTCATAATTTAGGCACATGTTCCATACTATATCCACATCCTACTGCTTTGGGGACTCACGGTGTCCATGAAAAATGTTAAAAGGCTCTGATGTGACTGGGTATGGTGGGGTACACCTGTAACCCCAGCTTTCAGGGGCCTGAAGGAGAAGACTGCAAGTTCTAGGGTCCCTGAGACCCAAATGGTAGAAGGAAAGAATCAACTCCTACAAGTTATCCTCTGACCACTACACATACATCAGGACACATGTATCCCTACACTGTCACCAAAAAATGTAATTTAAAACAATTACACAGGCATTGTTTTTATTAAAGTAGAATTTAGGAAAAAATTAGGTTAGTAGTACCTGGGACAAGATTGTCATTTTTTCAGGGCCAATGGTTTTGTGGGAACCCTAAGACCAAAGAAGCAACTGAGATGTAAGTGAATTCCTAAGCATCTCTACAAAGAGCAGTACCAATGTTCCGGGAAATGCTCAACAAACACCCAAATCCCCTTGAAATGAGCATCTTTCAACTTTATCCTAGACAGGTGGCAAATATAAAAACCACTGGCAGGCTTGCAAGGGTGGAAACAGAAACAGCTTTCTCCACCAGGTCTCCTGGGAATTATACCAAATGAAATAAGCCAAGTATAAAGACAGAGCAGGACCATTCTACACTGCCACAATAGACTATCCACCTCCTTCAGAATGCAATAGCTTGTAAAAGCATTGATTCATTCATGGCAACAAGTTACTGAGTGCCTTCCATGGGCAAGGCACTATGGTAGAGCTAAAGAGTGTGAGAGCAGGAAAAGAACAAGATGGATGTGGCGCCTATCTGGCCAGAAACTCCAACGCGAAACAACTATTTACGCAACTATCTGTTTCCTCACAGGTATAAAATGTTACAAAATTATATAATAGAGGCTCTGATCCAAAATAAACGTACTTACTGGAATGAGAAAAGCCAAAGTCTTGCCAGATCCAGTTTTGGTAGCTCCAAACACATCTTTACCTTGCAAAGCCAACCCTATGGTCTGCTTCTGCATCTGTTACTAAGTGGTACTAGGCTTCTTGCAAACCTAGCAGCAGAGAATTGAATTTGAGAAATTTTCTATAGGAAGCCTCTACAGGCTAGATTGTGTGCCTCTCTGTCTCAACATCCCTACGTTCTGGTTGTGGTGGTGAAATGTGCCTGAAATCCCAGAATTTGAGAGGCTGAGGCAGGGGGAATCACAAGCTGCAACCTCAACAAAATAGTGAGACTTTGTCTCAAAAGAGGAAAAGAAAAAGAAAGAAGAAAGGAAAGGAAAAGAAAAGGCCAGGCATGGTGGCTCACGCCTTTAATCCCAGCATGTCACCCTGTGTGATGCAGTGACATCCTAACTACTCAGGATCAGTGCTTTTAGACAGACATCCACTCTCCCATGGTCACTGCAACACTACTCACAATAACCAAGATAAAGAATCAACCTGTGCTCATCAGAGAATGAACAGGTGAGGAAATGTAGATGCAGACATACATGAGCATATATACATACATACATACATGCATATGTCCATACATAAGACAATGCAATCTTCTCTGTCCTTAAAGAACATCCTGTCACTGGTGACAGTACAGATGAACCCAGAGAGCATTATATTAAGTGAAATAATCCAGGTACAGAAAGACAAAAACCTCATGATCTCACTGGTGTGTGGATTCTAAAAGAGCCAAACTCACAGGAGCAGAGAGTAGAATTGTAGTTATGAGAAGGTAGGGGTGAAAGGTGGGGTGGGGAGGGGAATCAAGACATGGGGTTGCCAGTTAGAGTAAGATCTATTGTATGTCACGATGACCACAGCTAATTAATATATCGACACTTGAAAACTGCTGAAAGATTTCTAAATGTCTTTATCATTAAAAGTAATTGTGAAGTTGGAGAGATGACCCAGTGGTTAACAGTGAATACTGCCCTGGCAGAGAAAAAGATAATTGGTACAACTGTCTACAACTCCAGTTCCAGGGGATCAAACACCTTCTTCTAGCCTCTGCCAGCACCAAGCATGCCATCGATATTCACACATCAAGGCAAGCAAAATACTCATGCACATGAAATTAAAATACACAAGTCTATTTTTAAAATTCAAAGCCTACGTCATAATATACACTGCCTTGAACATCTTCTACCTCCAGAATGTTAAAATAGTAAGTCATCACATTAATTGTGGGAGGGAAATTCACTTGGATCATCCTTCAAGGGCCAGCTGAAGAAAGAACAGACATCTATAAAAACAGCTGCCACGCCTAAGGCCCAGGGAACGGTGAGGAAGAGGGGCGGGAAGAGTGGAAGAGCCAGAGAATCCGGGAGTTTGCTGTGAGATTGTCTCTGAGTGATGTCAGAAGCAACACCCGTGAAGTCTCATCAACATGACTGCCTACACTTGAGCTGAAAAAGGACAACAGTAGACATGCCAAAGGGAAGGGGAAAGCCCACGAGGCCTCCGCCCTGCACCAAGAACTACAGGCCACTAAGGAATGCGGAGAGTGGGAGAAACAGTCTTCCCCAGGAAGGGCACACCAATTGGTTGTGCAATAACAAATGGTCAGCGCTGAAAACATGCAGACAAGTGACATACAGACTGAGCAGGTTATATTTAGGGATATGTATGCATATACATATATGCATGTGACAACAGTTAATGAAACAAGAGGCCGTGAAATTGAAAGAGAGCAAGGTGGGGCATAGGGGAGGGTTTGGAGGGAAGAAATAGAAGGGAGAAATAATATAATTATATTATAATCTCAAAAGTAAAGAAAAAAAGAAGAGACAAAGTGACTTCACACCACAGCCCATGATGAGAATAGCTCTGTTTATACACATTAGAGGAAAGACCGGAATTAGTTGAAGAAATAAATTCTGACAGCATACACCTCTCCAAGCTCCAACCATGCATTCAGTACTTGCACAAACACCCAATTTGTTAATTCTTAATTGAAGCATACTAAAAGAGGGACGTTGTTCTAGCTTACTTTTTGCTGTCAAAAAAAAAATTAACCAAAAGCAACTCGAGGAGGAGAGCTTGTTTGACTTACATGTCCTGGTTACCATCCATCATGAGTGGAAGTCAAAGCAGGAGCTGAAGCAGAGGCCGTGGAGGGGCGCTGCTGACCGGCTTGCTCTCCATGGCTTGCTCAGTTTGCTTTCTTACATGACTTAGAACCACCTGCACCACCCAAAGTAAGGGAGGCTCCCTCCCACATCAATCAGTAATGAAGAAAATGCTCCCAAAGACTTGTAGACCTACAGGCCAATCTGACTCAGGCATTTTCTCAACTGAGGTTCCCTCTTCCCAGATGACCCTGGCTTGTATCAGGTTGACTAAAAAACACTATACCATACAAGCATTACTTCATAATGACACAAATGTTCCAGTTGTGCTTGAAGACAACATAGGGAACATTTTTTTTCTCCTTTTACCTTTATACCATACAAATATTCTTTAGCAAAAACTGAATGTCCTGAACTTCATTTCAGATATTCAGTATTCATTTATCACAGAGGCTAGAGGCAAAACTATCAAATCACTCCTGACTTGATAGGAGAGAGGTGCCTGTGTAAGATCTTTTTAGTTACACTGGAGGTGATACAGGGGTGGCAGCTGGATCTCATTGTCCAACCTAAATATTACCTTCTCCACAACTTTCCTTGAGATGTGGGAAGAGTCTCACTGTGTTGTCCAGGCTATCCTTGAACTTGAGGTTCCCTTGCTTCAGACTCAAAGTGAGGAGTACAGGTATGCACACAACATGTGACTTTCCCCACAATCTGTAGTTTGGCTCAGGCAGGAGTACTCATTGACCTCAAATCAAGAAAAACACACATACTACTACATCGGTTCATCCCTACCAGTACCATTGGAACAGAGTAGAGCCACATGAAGGAATGGCTTGTTCAAATGACAGCGTCCTATCAGGGAACCTCGATGGCAGATCCCCTTCCAAGCAAACATCAACCTGTGTTCCTCCTTCCATGTGCTTGTGGTACCATCAGCTAAGGAACTATTTTCTCAAGTAATGGGATACCCAAGGGAGAAAGGATAGGCAGCCAGCTCTGTAATCTCCAGCAGATATCACACAGGCGGGGGGGTGGGGGGGGTGGGGGGGGGGTGGGTCAGAACAATCAGGATCGTTCCGGCACAGCCAGCCATTGTGGTATGCAATGATATTAAAATAGAATACCGGGGCAAGAACAGGAAGTTTTGCCGCCCTGATGCCCTAGAATGGGCTTCAGCAAACCGTGGCTGGACAGGTCAAAATGAATGTGCTACCTGATTTCAAAAGCACTCGCCAAAGCACAGCTACAGCTGGGCACGTACACATCGTCATAGGTGTGGCAGGCTCTGTATCCCACAAAGCCTGGTGCTGACTACCTGACCCTGTGCAGGTCCCCACACTAGAAAATTCTGTTCCGAGAATACTTGAAAACCACAGCAGACAGTGGTCCTGTTCCTGTAAACAAAGTCACGCTTGTTCCTTCCTTTATCCCTTTCTTAGAGACAATGAGACAACCTCTGGCCCTGGGACTATACCTTCCTCAATAAGCTTAATATCCAGGTCTGCATTATTACCTCTCTAACACACACACACACACACACACACACACACACACACACACACACACACACACACACTCCCACCCCATAGGATGGCCTCAGAAATACATCCTTCAGATCACCTGCTTCAGGGACAAGAGGTGACCAGCAGTTCTGGCTGTCCACCCACCACTCAGAAAGTCCTCCTTTTCCCTCAGCTGCTCCCAGTCAGTGCCTGAGCTCAGCTGCTGCAGTACCCTAGCCCAGCCATGGTTTCCCTTATCCATGGCCCAGAAATATTGCAGAAAACTCCAAGAACAACTCCCTAAGCAGTTGGCTACATTTACCACAGCACACAGTTATGATGGTTGTCTTTTATTATTGCTGATCTCTCACTGCACCTAATCTAGAAGTGAACTTAATCATAGGTGTTTATGTACTGGGAGAAAAATGTGGAATTTAGGGTTTGGTTTTCACATCTCATATATCCGCTGCAGTCTTAAAATTCATCCTTCACAGTAAGGGGAGGTAACTGCCCTATGGCTGCTCTGTTGTAGCAGGATAGGGAGTAGGAGGAAAATTCCTTAGACCAATTAAATTTGATGTCATTTATTTGAGCAAAACAATGTATGATTCACACATCTCTAAAACCAGGGCAGATCTGGGAACTTCAACCAGATTAGATAGCCCACGGAGGAAAATAAAACCGAGCCATTGAAATGACCCAGCTGGGTACAGCCTGGTCAATCAGTCAGTTAGTACAGCCTAATTAGTTAGCTGTTGACAGTCCAATCAGTTCTGTGGCTACAAAGATCTCTGTAAGCATCCCAACCTGTTATTAAGACTAAACTATATTGGTTTGATTTGCTGGCCCAGAGCAGGAAGTCAGTCCAAAACTATGGCCTCCTACAAAGTTTAATGCCATCAACCTTGAAGCCAGAGTCGCCATCAGCCTGCTAGAAATGGTCTTAAAATTGGTCTTCAGGGATTAGGAATGAAACTCGGTTGGCTGAGTGCACATGAAGTCCTGGGTTCTGTCTGCAGCATCTCATAGACCAGACATGGTATTTGTAATAGATAGGAATAAACCAGAAAAAAAGAAGAAAAAAAAAGTGGTGGAGGAAAAGGTGAACACTGCAAGAATACTCAAAAGGGCTGAGAGTTGCAAACGCCAAGAATGGCTTTGCATAGTAAATGGAATAGAACAGCTCTGAACTATAGCTTACTTTTCCTGGTTTGGTCTGACAGAATGATTGAATGCTTTTGTACAAAAATCAGAGCCTTAAAAACAAGGATTTGGTGAGATTGTAAAATGGTGTGCCACTTTGGCAAAACAGTTTGGTGGTTGGTCAAAATGCAAAACATTGTTACTCTGTTACTCAACAATTCTACCCTTAGGAATATATCCTCAAACTACTGAAAATGTGCACCTATGAAACATGTACATGAAGGTTTACAGCAGTGTGTTACTAATAGTAAAAAAGTTAAAACAACTCAAATAGCTATCAAATACTGGAGAGAAATAAAATGTGGCTTATTCATACAATAGAATATTATTAAGACATAAAAATGAATGAGAAACTGACAGATTAAATGACTTTGGTGAACCTTCATAATTTCATTTGTAGATCTTTCCATTTCTAACTTACAAATACATTTGGGGTTATAAATTATAAATGTACTGCCTCCTGTCAACATTGTATACTTCTATTTGATGATTTCTGTGTCAAACATTATATGGAAATGTTTCCAAGTATTTTCTGTATTAACTGTGAATGAATAGAACAAAATAAATTGCCTGTGATGGAAAAAAAAAAATTGGTCTTCAGGGATTAGGAATGAAACTCGGTTGGCTGAGTGCACATGAAGTCCTGGGTTCTGTCTGCAGCATCTCATAGACCAGACATGGTATGGCACATCTATAATCCCAGGACTCAGGAGGTGGAGGCAGGAGCATCAGAAGTTCAATGTCTTCATCAGCTACATCATGCTACATGAGACCCTGTTGCAAAAATAAATAAATAAATAAATATTAAATTAAGTATTGAGTCCGATGCTTGATACTTCAACATTTTCCAAAGTTGGTTGACATTTTGACCTGCTTCATATAAAAATAATAATTATCATTATATTAAAAATAATGACAGAAGTGTTTAGAGCCATTTCAGAAACCGATGGAAGTCCTGTCTTAACCACAAGCCAAAATTTATTAGAAAAATTTTAATGAGACTCAAGTCACTGAACCCAGCAGCAACTTTTCCAATCAAGCGTTCTAACACGATGCAATCCCAAGATGTGTTCAGTGATACCCAAATGCTGAGGGATGATGGCGAGGAGATAGCAAAAACCTTTGTTTTCTAAAGCTAACCCATTGCATTTCCGAAAGAACAGAAACTGGGCGTACAGTAAAAACACTGCAGTTGGTAGCACACAGAGACTCCTGTCTGAGCAGAGGCGCCACAGGTGGTATTAGCTGGCACTTCATGGTACAACAATGCCATGTGCGATGCAAAGCGCATGTGTTGTCTGTCCAGAGCCAAGGCTGCAGGGCAGTCCCTCGATGATCATAGAACAGCATGGCCAGGAACACTGAGACTCACTGCGTGCTTCTTAAGTTAACTTTTTGATCGCTGTGCATACAGACACCTTTTACTGTTCCCAAGTATCCCTCCACCTCCTCCTCGGCTGGGCAGTTCCTCCACCTCCACATCCAGCGATGCAGTTTAAGAAAGCTATAGACTAGACCACGAATGTCCCGGCTGGCCTCTCAGCCTCCAGGCCCCTCAGATCTTAGATGAACCCCCTGAGCACTGCCTGCCTCTGTAGACATTTTCTATCCCTACTGTAATGAGTGCTCAATGCAAAGAAAACAGAACTACAGTTCTGCAGGTCCGGAGTCCAAAAGACATTTCACTTAGCTGAATTCAAAGTGTCAGTAGGCCTGTGTTCTTTCTGGTAACTCTGGGGAAATTCCATTCCTCCCCCTTTCCATTTCCCTTGGCCATGGCCTTTTTTTTCTCCCTCCTCCCCGTTCTTCCCCACTACCCCACCCTTTTTGAGCAGAGATCTCCCTACTTTACTTTGTTTCCCAGACTGGCCTCAAACTCCTGGACTCAAGGTTTCTGTATCCCAAGGTATTAATAATACATTGGTCTTAATAATAAAAATCTGCAGTCAGATATCAGGGTAAATGCTGAAAGATCAGAGAAGTAAAGGAGCAGCCAAAGTCCCCTCTTACCTCCACGACTCCTCAGACTGAAAAAGGGACTGAGCTCCTGTCTCTGTCCGCCTTATATTCCTCTCTCCACCCAGCCGTATCGCTTTCTGTCTCCTGTCTATACAGACCTCTAGACCTCTATGGTTAACTAATGGCCAGCTCCACCCTCTGATCTTCAGGCAAGCTTTATTTGTTAAAGCACAAACAAAATATCACCACAGGTATCCACCTGCTTTATCCTCCCAAGTAGCTGGGACTACAGGAAAACACCACGGAGGCCCCGCGTTCCCTTCCATCCTTAAAGACAGTGATGGCTGCAGACGTCAGGGTCTCTCACATGACATGACTGTGACCTCCTTCCCTCTTTCTCATCCACATTTTAGGGCACTGGGGATTACACTAGGTTCACCCAGATGGTGACTCTGCTCTAAGATACTCTGATTAGCAATGGTAAATCCACTAGCCTCCAACATCGTCACATGTTCCAGAGATTAAAATGAGGCCGTTACAGTGTCTATCCCATACCCCAGTCTCCAGTGCCATTCAGAGTCTACCTCCAAGCCACATACAGGACTGCATGTGACATTCCAAGGGATATCTCCTCTCTCAAAAAGGAAATCTCTTGCAAACCATCTCCACACAGTGAAATCCTCACTGAAGAACAAGCTTTGCTCATGGTCACCATAAGCGCTGGGCAGTCGGTGCACTATTCAGAGGCACTTGACAAGGCTTAGGTGTGAGAGATAAAGTTGAGCCCACACTCAGCTCTCCACATTGCTCTCTGTGTCACAGCCACCAGAGGGAAAGGTATCCCACCCGGAGAGAATAGACTTTTTCTAACACATCTGTCCAGGAGCGACACACAGAATAATTGAAGTTTTTTCTCCTCACTACACCATCCTCTAGCTCCTCAGCACTGAGTTCCATGCATCCTATCCATTGCAATATATATATATATATATATATATATATATATATATATATATATATATATATACACACATATGTATATATGTATATATTTACTATTATAACATTTGTCAAAATGCATCAGCCTTGATGTCCTCTCGGTTGCCTAGGGATCTGGCTGTGTTATTTTTTTCCCATGTGTATTTGAATAAGCTTCAATTAGCACTTGTCAAATTGTTCCCATTTCTCTGCATCAAATTGTTCACTATTTCTCCAACAAGGCTACGGAGTACCATCTGTGTCTATGGCTCCATAATAGGTGTTGGGCACAAATGGTCCTATCTGGGAAACAAACAGGGAGGGCTTGCATCAGTGACCTACAGGGTAACAAATCTGCTCTTCAAGTGAGCGTGGTCTAATACTGCTTGCTTGGCAACTGAGCTCACTCTGTATGTAAGTCTTGAACAAGTCAAGAAAATATTGAGGGGCTGGAGAGATGGCTCAGAGGTTAAGAGCACCGACTGTTCTTCCAGAGGTTCCGAGTTCAATTCCCAGCAACCACATGGTGGCTCACAACCACCTGTAATGAGATCTGGCACTCTCTTCTGTATACATAATAAACAAATAAATCTTTAACAAAAATAGAAAAAGAATAAGCTACACAGAGAAACCCTGTCTCGAAAAACCAAAAAAAAAAAAATAGAAAAAGAAAATATTGAGAGAAAAATAGAGAACTCGGGGAAAGATGCTCCCTCAAACTTAATAATTTTTTTAAGATTTATTTTTACTTTTTAATTATGTGTCTGTGGTGGGTGAGTGCAGTGTCGGAAGCATCCAGAAGAGGGCATCAGTTCCCCCCCCACCCCACCCCACCCCCCCACCCCACCCCACCCCCCCGGAACAGAAGTTAGAAGTGGTAGGAACTGAATTCAAGTCCTCTGCAAGTTCAGTGTGTGCTCTTGACCGTTTCTCCAGCCCCAACTTGGTGAATTTTTAACGAATTCAAGACAGTATATAAATGCAGTGGTTTGGAGCTCTGGTGTCCATCTGTGTGTAACTCCTGATTAACCTTGCCGAACTTTAAAGAGTCCCTTCTCTGTGCGATGGGAGCAGTTTCTTAGAGCGAGTGTCGTAAGAACCTGGCAAGTGACAACTAGGCTTGAAGTGTGGGGGCTGGGGGGCGGGGGTTGAGGGGAGGAGCTTTGTGTGGAGGGCTTGAGGGGGGCTTGAGGTAGGGGGCTTGGGGTGGGGGGCTTGGGGTGGGGGGCTTGAGGTGGGAGGCTTGGGGGGGCTTGGGGGGCTTGAGGGGGGAGCTTTGTGTGGAGGGCTTGGGGTGGGGGGGCTTGGGGTGGGGTGTTGGGGTGGGGGAGCTTGAGGTGGGGGAGCTTGGGGTGGGGGGCTTGGGTTAGGGGACTTGGGGGGGGTGGGGGGAGCTGCTTCTCTTCTGTCTCTTTTAGAGGGACAAGCCAGCATTCTCTCTGGAACAAACCAGGCTCCTTTGAGGCAAGGCCATGTTCCACAAGATTCCCGTGATAACCCTAGGTTCACAGAGCCGGGCCACAGGAATGGACACTGTGTGGAAGGTAGGGGGAACTAAAAGAGGAATCCAGAGCTGGCTCAGTGGGTAAAAGACCTGGCGTCCAGAGTGTGAACCCCAATCCCACACAGCCCGACAGGGTGGTTCACATCTGTAATCCTGTCACTCTTTAGGCAAGAATGAAGGTGGATGCAGGAGGATCTCTTGGTACCTCATGGGCCAGCTAACAAGAGACACTGCCACAACAAGGTAGGAGAGAAGTGATGCCTGAAAGTTGTCCTTTGACCACCAAGGCCTGCCATGTATGAGACTAAACACACTAAACACACACACACACACATACACACCTTATACATATACATACCATACATACACATACATACCATACATACGAACATCATAAATACCATACATACCACCTACACACACACACCATACATACACATCATATACACACATACATACCATTACACACATAACACACACATACACACATACATACCATACACGCACAATATACACATACATACATACCATACACATACATCACATACATACCATATACATACCACATACACACACATATACCATATACACACACATCATACACACTGCCCATACACAAATAAAATAAAAGTATATTTTAAAGAAAAGAAAGAGAAATCCGGGAGAAGAGAAGTCTGCCTTCAAAGCACTGAGAGGACCTAGGGAAGGGTCCCTTGTCACCTACAGCTGCTACCGCAGCTGAGTTAGACCTACAGCCAAGAGATACAGGGGGAACTGGGCTGCTCAACACAGGCATTGTTGGACCGAGAGCTAATCAGGCTGGCGCAGGCCATCGTTTGGGCGTGGAATAGAGGGGTCATGTGATGGGTAATCATCATGATCGGCTTGGCTGGATTTGAATCAGGATGTGATGGCCGCACACCTCCGGGGGTGCCTGCGAAGGTGGTTCCAGGGAGGAGTTCACTGAGGGGGAAATTCCGCCTTAAATGTGGGTGGCATATCGCATGAGCTGAAGGCCTGGAAAGAATCAAGGGAGGACAAGAGCCAAGCAGGCTGCAAAGGCATCCCCCTGCCTCTGCTTCCTGATGCCTATGACACAAACAGCTCGGCTCGGCCACCTGCTGCACCCCTCCCCCTGAACCCTCTGAAGCCCCGAGACAAAATAAACCATCCCTCTTTGTAAGCTGTTCCGTCAGGTATTCATCACACTTAAGCAGAAGTAACCAGTACAGAGCATGAGGGTGCTGTGACTGGATTGTGGAGACTTTTCTCGGGACCTCTGAGAAGCCACAGCAGAGCGTGACCTCGGGCCCTCTCTTGCGTGGGTCTTCATAGGCCATACTATCATCTACCACCAGGGGGCACAGCTGCTCCAAAAGAAGCCTTAGCTATGGGGGCTTTACAAACCCATCTGAAAGGCCTGTGGCCTTCCTCGGCCAGAAGACTATCCACTGTGAAGAGAAGGCTTAGCTGACTGTTACCGCTTTCTAAACACATTGTAAATGTGGATGAATGCTAAATAAATAGATAAGAAGGAAAGAAAGGAGGAAGGAAGGGAGGGAGGGAGGGAGGGAGGGAGGGAGGAAGGAAGGAAGGAAGGAAGGAAGGAAGGAAGGAAGGAAGGAAGGAAGGAAAAAGAAAAAACAAACCAAAAAAAGAAAGAAGGAAGGGAGGAAAGAAAGAAAGAGAAAAAATTAAAGAAGTAGCTAGTTAAAGGGTTGGGAAGAAAGCTTGGCCAGCAAAATGGTTGACATGCAAGAAAGCGTTCCAGCCCCCAATGTCAGCACTGGGCGGGTGGGATGGCGGAGGTGGGTCCCTGGGGCTCTCTAGTCAACCAGCCTAACCTGATCAGCAAGCTCCAAGCCAATAAAGAAAGAGATCTTATCTCAAAAAAAAAAACAAGGTGGATGGCACCTGAGGAGAAACCAGGTTGACCTCTGACCTCCACATGGACATGCACACACATGCACACAGAAAATGAACAAAATGCATTTGTGGTTCTGGAATGAGAAGCAAAGCAGTGACCAGGACTGGCTGATGCTGTAGGATGGCTGGGCTGCAGGTCTGGACGTCACAGCAGTGTCTGCGGGCTCAGTTTTGACAAAATGACAGGGGGAAAAGAAAGGATCTAAAAGCACTCCACTGGGGCCCAGTGGGTGGGCACACCTGTAACCCCAGCACTCAGGACACAGAGGCAGGAGGATTACTCTTAAGATCCAGGCCAGTCAGCGCTACAGAGTGAGACCTTGTCTCAAGCAAACAAAGGCAGATCACTGCATTCCTTAACGTCAGCTCTGGGTGGGGTTACCTCCAATGCACTGACAGAGTGAATGAAAAGATCGCCCAGTGCTGCCTGGGGTTCACTGCCCTGAGAAGCCCGGGGAGGAAGAGGGCAGAGTGTCCTTCCCAGGAACCGAGCCAAGCTGTCCACAGTGCGCTCCCACTGTCTGTCACAACCACTAATTATCAGGAAGGCCTGTGCCTAGGATTGAAGTTCCAAGAAACCTCAAAACCTCCAGACAGGTAAAGCTGAACGTATAAGAAAAGAAAGAAAAAAAATCTACAATTCTTCCATTTCAAATGAGCCCATAGGGAATGAGAGAGACAGCTCAGCAGTTAGGAGCACCAGCTGCTCTTCAAGTGGACCCAAGTTCAGTTCCCAGCACATACACGGTGGCTTAAAAACCACAGGTGTGCAACTCCAGGTCTAGGGATCAGACACCTTCTTCTGACCTCTGTCTGCACCAGGCATGCATGTGGTGCACACACAGACATGCAGGCAAAACACTGATACCCATAAAATCAACAAGTCTAAAAATAAATAACTAAATATGAGCCTACAAACTTAGTCCTACAAAACACATGAAGAATCCTCCTGCTGAGTGTGACGGCCAACAGCCATCAGCAGTTGGAACATGAACCAGCCCAGATGAAATGAATTCTATCTAGAAAGCAGCCTACAGACATACCCAAATGTGTTGAGGATGTTTGGGTCATAAATGAAGACTTTATTCTGTCATGCAAACGTACTTGCAAGCAGCACACACAGCTGACTGCTGGAGCAGCATCCATTGGCTGAGCCTACCCACTCAGAGGACCAGGAACACGTGGGCCTGGTCCATTTCTATTGGGAGCATGGGGAGGTGGAGCATGGCCCTAACTCTTGGATTGAGGGCTTTTGAAGCTGTTGACTGGGTAAACATCAGCCCCTTCCTGGAATAATTGGAAGTGGGGTGTAACATCTGTAGGTGATGGTAGAACTGGGCCCAGTGTTTGGGGGAGGGGGTAGTGCAAACATTTCCTCCAATGTGTAGATACTGAAGAACGACCTTGTTGTTGCAGCTGTATGGTGTAGCAAGATTGTGGCAGGGATGCATGGCAGGAAGAAGCATTGGTTCCCCTGGAGATATGATGGGCAATTAAGGAGGGCACAGAGCAGGATACAGTCCTTATTGTTATCCAGGATTGTCTGCCACAGTAAAGTGCCAGTTCCTATGGCTTCCTGTCAGAAGTGAATTCCTTTTCTGGGAGGTCCATCTATAAAGGATCAAACTTAAGCAAGTTTAGCCTTCTGGCTTAGTACCCATTAATAAAACAGGAAAAAAAAATTTTTGTTGTTTTGTTTTGTTTTGTTTTTCGAGACAGGGTTTCTCTGTGCAGCTTTGCGTCTTTCCTGGAACTCACTTTGGAGTCCAGGCTGGCTTCGAACTCACAGAGATCCGCCTGGCTCTGCCTCCCGAGTGCTGGGATCAAAGGTGTGAGCCACCACCACCCGGCTGGGAAAATTTTTTTAAATGTAATTTTGGAAAAGAAAAATGTATTATTACATTTAAAAACAAAATAGTTCATTAAGATTTCTACAATGACTGGGTGGTATTGGTGCACACCCTCAATCCCAGCCCTTGGGAGGCAGAGGCATGCGGATCTCTGTGAGTTCGAGGCCAGCCTGGTCTAAACAGTGAGTTCCAGGATAACCAGAGACTCTATGTACAGAAATCCTGTCTCAAAAAAAAAAAAAAAAAAGACAAAAACTCTGAATTGGTCATAATCAAAGAAATAACTGATATTTTAAAAGTGGGGCTTAAGAGATAGCTCAGTGGTTACGAGTGAACACTGCTCTCCCAGAGGACCTAGGTTCAGATCCCAGCACCCACATCCCACTGCTCACAATCATCTATAACTCCAGCCCCAAAGCATCTGATGCCCTCTTCTGGCTTCTGAGGGTGTTCGAACTCATGTGCACATATGCCACACATATACACAATTTAAACCATAAAATAAATGAATAAATAAAATAGGCAACTATAAAATCACACAGAACGCAACCACAGGATCAAGGAGGTAAAAGTATGAAAGATTAAGCTGGGCAAGATTGTGCACATCTATAATCCCAGCACGTGGGAGGCACAAAGTGACACCCAGCTTCAAAAGAAAAAAAAAAAAATTGAAAGTGGTGGGTGGAGTAAGAGGCTCTTACAACCATCCAGTACAAGTTCCAGAAGATGATGAGAGGATGTGGAAGATCCTCACACACCATGTCCAACCCACCGGCCGATGTTCTCACCTCGCCCTTCAAAATGCATTCTAAGTTGGACAACGTCTCCCCCATCAGCTGCCACCATGATCTTAGCCAACACCATCTCTTGCTGTCTACGTGGTCACCAGCCCCCTTCCAGTCCAGGGTCCACACAGAAGCCAACATGGTTGCTTAGAAACATAATTCTGGTCACACTCTCTTCTCTAAGCCCTCTAACACTGTTCATCACGTGAGAACAAAGTCTGGGTCTATTTATGACAGTTGGATTTTGATTTTAGGGGCTGAAGACATGGTTCAGCTGTTAAAGGGAATAGCTAGTCTTCCAGAGGGCCTGGAAGCCACTCACACGTGACAGCTCACAACTGTCTGTGACTCCGGTTGCCGAGGATTCAACGCCCTCCTCTGGCCTCTGCAAGCGCCAGACACATGGTGCACAGACCTACATGCCCGCAAAGCACCTATGCCCAAAATAAAATAAGAAAGAAAATTGTTTTAAGATGCTTGATCATCACCTTGATTGGATTGAGAGCTGCTGTAGCGTATCTATAAAGGCAAATCCAGAGATGACTACATTAGAAGGCTCTGACCGGATGAATGGTTTAATCCACTGATAAATTTAAAATGTGAATGGATGTAGGAGCCAATGAAACTGGAAGGTGGGGCTTTATTGTAAGAAGTCAGTCACCAAGGACATGTCTTTGGAGACTCCATCTTCCTTTGGCCCCTTTCTGTTACCGCTCTGCTCTGAACCCTTTCTGCTGTGGTATAAGCCACTCTGCCAGATCCCTCCCCATCCCCCTCCTTCCCCTCCCCACTCTGTCCCCTCTCGCCCCCCCCCCCCATGGTAAACTGAAACCATGAGTCAAAGAAATCACTTTAATCATTTTGCTGAGGTATTTGGTCGCAGCTAGGCAAAGGTAACTAATCCACCATGCCCCCCAATTCCCTCATGATCTGGCTTAGGGCGAGCATTCCCACACCTGGAGAGCCCACAGGAGCTAAGCTCCGACGGAGTTCTGGGTTGAGTTTCCAGCCCGCATTGACTCCATCTCAAGGTATTTGCCATTGGTTTTCCTCTGCCCAGAGGAAATAGCCTCCGAACCACTGCATGAACTCCCACACCTCATCAAGGCTTCACATCCCTTCACCAGAAATGGCCTTCCTGTCCTGTGTATGGCGTGAGGAAAAGACAGACCGGCCCCTTAAGTAATGCTGTTGATCTGATTGGTTACCCAGGGAAGACAATATTAGCGTCTTCTCCCCCACAGTTACCAAGCACAAAAGTTAATCTCTAGTAAGTTCAAGGTCTAACTGGAGGGTGAAATTTCTAAATGTTTTAATGAAAATAGAGAGGAGGCTTGGGTATAGCTCAGTTATAAAGTACTTGACTAACGCACAAGGCTCCATTCCCAGCACCACAGAAGCCAGGCTCCACAGTGTGCGCCTACAAACCTAGCAGTGGGTAGGGAAACATCAGAGTCATCCTGGGCTACACAAGACCCTATGTACAAAAACTGTGAAGAAGGAAATACCTCTGCCCTATGTACAAAAAAGTAAAGAAGGAAATACCTTTACCCTATGTACAAAAAAGTAAAGAAGGAAATACCTTTACCCTATGTACAAAAAATGTAAAGAAGGAAATACCTTTTAAAATCACATTGAAGGGAAAACCATACAACCCAAAACAACACTGACCATAAAATTAAAGGTTAAAAATGTGATTATGTGGGAATTAAAATGCTTATTCAAAAATATACACCACAAAGAAAAGTAAAAAACAAGCCACATAAATTCAGTTTTTTACAGTTTCATGTATGAACAGTTTTTACATTATTTTCCTTGTTCTTCTCCAGTCATGACTTCTCTTTTATTAGTATTAACTATTAATTAATTAATAATTATTAATATTGGTGTGTGTGTGTGTGTGTGTGTGTGTGTGTGTGTGTGTGTGTGTGTTCACAACCCACTGAGTCCATTTGGTGTTGTTTGGATGCACATGTGTTTAAGGCTGACCATTTGGGATTGAACAATCATCAGGGGGCACATGTCCCTCTCTAAGTAGTCATTTACTGCCCACAGCTCTTCATCTAGGGGTAGAGCCTAATGAAATTTCCCCCATCCACATCGGCATGTTGACTGGCAGCAGGCTTCCTGGTCCTCTGGCTCCTACGAATTAGCCACATTTAAAGAAGGTGATAACGCACAAAAGTTTAGTGTTTAGTATCCAAGTAGAATAATAAACAAAGGCATGTGCCTTGTGAAACAGGAAGTCGAACTGCAGCATCCTACGGCAGAGAACATTCAGGGTATTCACTAGTGTAAAGGACATTCACTTTAAACAATGAGATCTTACTTTGCACAGGGTTTCCCAAAATTAAAGTCTTTGTTAATTCCAAGAATTAAGAAAGCTTTGGAGTACTTCAGTCACTCCTGGGAGGAAGTGGCATTGAACCAGAGACCTGAAAACTGAGAAGCCTTCGATTTGAGAAGCTGAGGGAAGGGCTTCCAAGAACTCTGTGTGAGGAGGCCTTGAGCTTTGGAGGAACCAAGAGAAGAGCCATGTGGCTAACCAGCCACAAGAAACAGAGTGTCTCACACTGCCAAGCAGAATGCGGTGGGGAGACAAAGAGAAAGCGAATGTGTTGATGGGATTGCTAGTGGCAGTAGTCTACCAAAGCATGTCCCTCCCTGCCGCCTCACTCTCCAGCTCTCAGAGCCAGTAGCATCCAGGTGACATGAGACCTGAAGCGTACCTAATCAACATAAAGGACCTTCCTCACTTCAGAAAAAGATTCCATAGCATTCAGCCATAAAGAATGGAATTCTGTTTTGTGTTGTTTTGTTTTGTTTTGTTTTGTTTTAGCAAAATGGAGGGGATCAAAAAGACATTGTACTTAGTGAAACAAGCTTAAGCTGGACACTGGAGAGATGGCTCAGAGGTTAAGAGCACTGGCTGTTCTTCCAGAGGTCCTGAGTTCAATTCCCAGCAACCACATGGTGGCTCACAACCATCTGTAATGAGATCTGGCGCCCTCTTCTGACATGTAGGCAAACATGCAGGCAGAACACTATACATAATAAATTAACCTTTTAAAAACATAAACTAGGCGTGTAAGATGAATACCACATGATCTCTCATACGTGGAAGTTACAAATCCAGCTAGGTGCCATGGTGCACACCTGTAAACCTACCACTCAGCATGCTGAGGCAGGTGGATGAAGATTTTGAGGCCACCCTGGGCTACAAACATGCACTAAAAAAGAAAAAATAAAGTAGCCACATGGTGTGGAGTCATGATTTTGGGAATGGGGGTCTTACAAGACAAAGGGAGGCTGGATTTCAGGTTTGATCAATCTATGCATGTGCTGGACTATCATATTGGGCCTCACTAATATGTACAATTAATATGTGTTAGTCAAAAATAAAATAAATTCTTAAATTCCAAAATCACAAATTCAAAACAACTAAGCCTGGTGCAAGTGAAGGACCCTACCACAAGTCAGACTTAGGTGGTAACAGAGGAGAGTGGTAGTGGAGGATCCTGGTATGACTGTTCCTAATAATATCTCTTCATGGAGGTGTATTTCACATGAAGACTATTAGGAAGTTCTGCTTAGAAACCTTGAGTCTCTACAGTGTCTTCTGCACCCACAACCACCTCGAGACACCATGTCCCACCAGGCTTTCTCTATCATATCGATTGGGTTTGATGGTTTTGATGTTTGTTTTGTGGTTGTGGATGCTATTGGTATTGCTTTCAATTCTTGGCCTTGTGTCCAAAGCAGGAAGCAAGAAACTCAAGGCCTGTTCCCTTCTGAATTTGACAATGAGGTGGGATGCTGAGCACTGTGCTTCTGTGTTCATGTTATTCTGAAATTAAGGTATACAAAATAAAGGAGATGAACACAAACAGTGATATAGTCATCGATTCCTGGCCTCTGAGCTAATATCAAGTGCTGAAATATGGTTCTCTAAGTACAGATATCCCTCTCCCAAGGACAAGCTCCTTGAGGAAGGCACTGACGCTTCTCTGTTTTCTCCCACCTTAACCACTAGCCGTATGGAGAGTCTTGTGCTCATTAATACTGGGAAGGGCTGAAGGAGAGAATGAGTAAATAAATGCCTACTGATCTACTCCAGGGCCTGGCCATTTATTTGTTTCACAATATCTATTGAGGATCTACTGTATTTAAAGTTGAGTGCCAGAAAACAATAACAAGCTAGGCATGTTTGTCCAGGAAACTGGGGAAAGCACTGAGAAAGAGCTCTGGTATAGACCCAGGACCTGGGGAAAGCTTTGGGGACATATCACTGAGCTGGTGGGCCAAAGGGAAGCTGGCAGCATCTCCCGCAGTAAAGCCTGAGGTCCACGCACCACAGACTTTTGGAACTTGAAACCAGACTGGAGGAGAACCACGAAAACATGACTACTTCCTTAACACCCATCCGTTCCCTGGCATTTCACCTCCTGTGTCACACACACGATGTCTGCCCAACAAGACTCTAGCCAACAAGGAACCAGGAACCTCGAGTCTCCGGGTAAATGTTGAGTTCAGAGGCTGGCACCTCCTTCCGATCGATCAGAATCTCCAAGAGTGAGCACTGGCCCAGCCTTCAGTGTGCCTCTCTAGCTTTATGCCCCATCTGCAGCTTCTTTTGCATCAGCCTGACACACGAGGGGCCGAGAAGTCAAGCCACGGGAGTCCTGTTGGTTTGACCATTGAAATGAAGGGGTCGGCCATTTCATCGGCGCTTTTAAGAACCATGGCATTCTTCTGTTGCTTTTCTGCTACGTTATTTGGCTGCCACTTCCTGTTAGTGCAAAGGCAGACTTTAGCTTCTAAGCTTATCCCTCTGGAGGAAGCAGGGCTGAGCTGTACATGTCTCAAGTTTGATAACATCAGCAGAGCCCCTCTTTACCCCATATCTTAACCAGGAAATGACCATACACGGCCTCCACTCAGAACACTGGTGACGGCTTACCTAGAGGCAAACGTTGGCCAAGACAGAGAGACACGTGAGAATGACGTCATACTTGGAGCCACTCACCAATGCAAGCCAACTCTGACTCTCACGAGGAGGGTGAGAAAGCTGATTGTTCCCCAAGATGACTCAGTGATTATATAAAAATATAATTTCCATACCTTACTTTCTGCTATTAAACATGCCTCTGCTTTTCCTGTTCTTAGAGAGGCGGAGATCCTTGCAGATAAGAAGCTGGGGCAGCTGGCCTGAAGACTAAGGTCTATGTCACAAGCAGACACCGTGCTCTCTAATGCTTGGCTAAGCACACTGCGAATTATCATCCAGCTGCCCTATTTCAAAAGAACTCTAGTGGGGAGGAGATGTCTGAGCTGGGAGCTGAAGGGCAGGCATGAGGAAGAGATCTCTGGGAGATGGGAAATGCCAGCAATAGACAGCTGGTGAAGAGATCTGTTGACGCTATCCAGTATCTGGATGGTTCTGTAGACCTTGTGGGGCTCCAGGATTCACAGGGCCTATGCCTTCAGCGTTGCCTTGGAAGACGCTCTCTTCTGAGTCTGAGTGGGAGACAAGAAGGGAGTAGACGCAGAGAAACCAGCTGGGAGACACTCTGACGCAGACTGAGCAAGAAGTACCAACTACTTTAAAAACACCAAACACCACCTAAAGTGCTGTGGGGGAACCCAAAGTGGTTCCAGAAGCCAACACCTGCAAGACTTACTCACTGCTCTGTGAGATCTTAGAAGGTGGAGGGTGGAGACAGCCTCCTGAATCCTGGAGCTGGCATTTTCCCAGGCAGACTACAGGAGGAGCCACGGGTTTGGAAAGGAAGTCAGCAGCTGCCTTTTAGACTCAGCTTTTAGAGTTGGTCACACTGGTAGGACACCCACATCACATGAACAGGCGGGGCTGGCACCAGGAAAAAGGGCTGGCCTGGGAACAACACAAACAGTTCTCAGTGACACTGCTGCCCCCACTTAATGAATTCTTTAAAAATAGACATTGCCGAGGTAACTCGTTCAAACCTGTAGAGACTGCAGCTGTGGGCTTTATCCAGCACTGACCTGCCTGGGGAGGGAAGGAGGCAGAAGTCACTTCCTGGGAGAGGCAGGAAGAGCTGTGCCTCCAGGGATTTGGGACTCTCAGGAACCCTCTTCTGCAGCCCCAGGTCCTCAGAGATAAACTAGAGGCGGGAGAAATGAAACGCCAGCTCAAGGAACATGCTCGAAACCTGCTCCTTATTCCCTGAGACGACCCACTTGCCCTCTCAGAGTGGGTAGAACTGTGCAACAAAATTCCACAGGCGGGCCCCGTAATTCTAACACACACATATAAGACACCTATCTCTTTGATTCTTTGATTTTTTTGGAATGTTTTTTTTTCCCCCTTGCAGGATTGGGGATCAAACCCAGGGCTTTGCCCTTAGGCAAGCACTTAATACAACCTTCAGCCTTAACTCTTTTGCTTTCTTAAACCTAAGGACTATTTCTTTTCTAAGTACTGTGTTCTTCTGATGTATTACAGGTACGGATTGTAAAGCATTGGTAACAAGGGAGAGCTCAAGGGAGGGACTAAAAACCATCCCAGTAACAACCAGTAAGAGACGGCACCCCGACAGCTTGCTGTTTGCCTCTGGCCTTGGACTGTGCAAGTATTCTTGTGTCCTGTACCCCGAGCTCTACAGCGAACTGGGGACTGACACCCAGAGCCAGGCATATCTGTGACCACTGAGACGGAATACGGTGCTGCACAAACATAGCATCAACCCTCACAGCAACACTGCAAGGGACAGCGAGATGCATGTCTCCATTTGACAAGAAAGAACACTGCAACACCACAGCCCAAGGAACCTGCGGCCACAGGACCAGTGAAGAGCAGACCAGAACCCCAGCCGACCTTCTGGGCCGTCTTCTTTTGTAACTTTTGCTGACGTCATCTTGAACAACAAAGTCTCACTTTTCAAATACTTGCACGCCACATTATTACAAATGGCTTCCAGCTATTGCCCACATAGTCCCTGACTGGTACGCATTTGAGGTGTTTTCCATCTTCACTATGGTGGAAAGGACTGTGATTATCTTCCTCCCCTGTAATTCTCGCTACTCGGCCGTGGTTACTTCTTTAGAGCAAATTCATAGAGGTTGAACATGTCAGTCAAAGGGTTTGTGTATTCTCAACACAGTTGACAAACAATATCAACACAATTAGATGGATGTTCTTCCTTTTACAATTTATGTGTTCTGTTTGTTTGCAATCCTATTAGTGTTGAGAATTGTCTTATTCGTATTGAAATTCATTCACAACCGAATGAAATTCTTGATTCCTGATGAAGCAGAAGTTTTTTCTAAAGTCATTGACCATTTCACAATTCATTTCAATAAGCATTCGCACACAATCCTTGAGGGATGGAAAAATTAAGGGAATGTGATCTGAGAGAAAGACAATTAATTTTATCCATCTAACAACAACAACAACAAAAATCAACCACCTAACACACACAGGGTATGTTCTAAACTTTTCAGGTATTAAAATGAGTATAAGCGTGCAAATGCTGGGCACCTACAGTACACGGAACACTTAGCCTAAATACCACAGGAACTGCAAAGGAGACTGAGCATCTACGCTCCAAGAATTTAAAAAACAGTAGGAAAACCAAACAAAACAGCGGCAGGAGAAGGTGTTTTAAGCTTAATTACCCTCTCATCATGGACTGAGTTTCCAGCTCCTTTATGGCCTGGTTGGATCAACCCTAAACCACTGTTGTTGTCCAGATGTGTCTGTTCACCTCACCTGGGAGCTCGGGGGCAGGAATGGCATCTTACTCATAGATAGGTCATGGCACGTCCCTGAGTGGTTTCCTAATGCCTTCCTAATTACTCAGTGATGGACACGAGGGACGAGCTGTCATGTCCTCAACCCACTCCCTGCTGCCCACTCCCGTATTATTAGCTCACTGCGCGCCCGAGAGCACCAAGAGCACAGACCAGATACTCAGACATTATGTGATAGCAACAGACATCAAATGACCATCAACGGCATTAACCTTCAGTCTGGCTAAACCCGTCGCCCTGCAGAGTTAAGGCATTCCCATCTGACAGCTGCTGATGCTGCAGATTCTGGGGGATTAAGAGTTCTGGTTTTGACTGTTTCTTATCATTTGTTGATGTCCACAGCTCCCTGCCCTGCTGGGACTCCTGGAACATGTGATTATCAGCAGAATGCTTAGGAAAAGAACCCTCGGACCAAGTCCATTTCACTGCCCTGTGTCGTATCAGTGTCCCATGTCTTCCCCCACCCCATTCCCCCTTCACTCAGCTTGTCCAGGCGTCCCCCAGCTCTATCCCTCTGTCCTCTCAGAGCCACTGTGGCCCAGCCCCTTCAAGGTCTCCTTTCCTTTTCTCTCAACCATGTCTCACATCACCACAGATGTTCCCCCAAGTTTTCCCTTAGGTACTTACTAATGTCCTGCCTCTGGGACCAGCCTGCTAAATAAACACTTAATTCAAGCTCAGTGAGTGCTCCACTGCTTAGAATGACAGAAACATCAGATAAGGAGGAGAGAGGGAAATGGGGATCAGGGTGGGGTGGAAAGGACTGGCCACTAAGGCCAGATTGGAACCCGACTTAAAAGTATAAATAAACAGGTACAATGAAGCCTCAGCAATTGAGGGAGTCAGGGTCCTAGGACCCACCTAGTGGCTCATAACCCTCTGTAACTCCAGTTCTAGAAGATTCAACGTTCTCTTCTGGCCTTCAAGGACACTGCACGCATGTATGTGTACACAGACATACATACAGGCAAAACACCCACACACATAAATTTTAAAAACAAAGAACTTTCTAAAGGTAAATACGATTGAGAGCTAAATAATAATGTGAGCAGAAGCAGCTTTGTCCCATCGCCCCTTTCTTCCTCTTCCACCTGAGAGGCCTTCGGCATCAGAGAAAAGGCATCAACCCCTACTGGCAAAATAGTCCACTGAAGGTCGCAAGGTGAGACAGACAGATCTGTGTGTCCTGTTCCTGGTCCGCTCTGAAGACAAGGGCCTGAGGTTCCAGGCATACACATGCCTCACATGCGACATCATCCCTCTTGGGTGTGGTAAACACCCCCCTTCTGGAGAAGCTTGCAACGGAGGCGACACTAAGAAGACTGTGGAAGAGAGAAGAGTGAAGACCACCAGAGCAGAAGCCAGTTCCCAGGGGTGTGACCCTGAGTGACGTGAAAAGTGTGGAAATATCATGCTCCATCCCATAACGTGTCTCAGCAGAAAATGGAGCTCTCTTACTGATAACACACTCACACACCTCCCCAGGTGCCAGTGCATCTCATCGCCACCCTTGACCACACCAGCCCTGCACTAGGCACCGTATCCTTATGACCTCATAGGACATCACTAGGCATCCATCCAACCCGGGTCAGGCCTATGTTCTCCCGGCTTTGAATCACTCTTCATCACTTTTCATTTCATATCTTTCAATCTCTCCTTCTCTAGTGCTTCCTGTCTTGTATCCTAGAGATATGCTCCAGCTTACAACACTTAAAATCAAGTACAGGAGCTGGAGAGCTGGCTTAGCAGTTAAGAACACTTACTGCTCTTGCAGAGAACCCAAGTTTTGTTCCCAGTACCCATATGGTAACTCACACCTATCTACAACTCCAGTTCCAGAGGATTCAATGCCCTCTTTTGTCTTCTGAAGGCATGCACATACTGCCCAGACATACATTCGGGCAAAATATTCATACACATAAAATAATTAAACCTTTTTTTAAAATTCATTTTAAAAAAAAGCAAATATAACTGGACATGGTGAAGTACACTTGTAATCCCAGTGTTCATAATGCTGAAGCAGGAGGATTAGGAGGGCAGCCTGGGCTAGAGAGCAAGACCCTATCTCAAAAGTGAATGGATGGATGGATGGATGGATGGATAGATGGGCCAATGGACAGACAAATAGATGGATGGACAGACAGGCAAATCAAGTACGTCAGAACTTCCCTTCCTATAGGTCCCCAAGAAGGAAACGGAATGAAGGAAGGGAGTTTAGGCACTTAGGGACTGGCCCCAGTGTGACTCTGACCCCAATCACCTGGAAAACTCCCCTGACGCCAATTTCAAATGCTCCATGGATCAAAGCCCCCTGTTTAAGGTGCTCCATGGATCAAGGTGCCTCTGCTCAATAGCCTTTCGATAATTATATGAGCTCCAGTGCGGGTAAGTACACTTCATCTTGTGCACCGGGAGACAGATCAGCATTTCACTGGGTACCCACAATTGTTTTCTTTGTTCCATAACCATTTAAAGACACATAGCCCTTTCCACTTGGGTGGCGTTCTCTCTTGGAACCCCTCCTGCTTTGGGAGTTTCTCTTTCCCTTTCATTTCTAATTAACTTCAACGACTTCAGCAGAGTTGGTTGAAGCCCTCAGCTCTGGAGTCTGCCGACTCGTTCTCCATCATCCACAGGACGTGGTCGTGGGGTCACAGTAGCTACAACCTCTGCAGTTTTCTGTCGGCTGTCACATCCTCAACCCCACTTCACTGGCTGCCTCATTCCTCTTCTATAACCCACGCCGGCTCTCCCTGCTTCCCCATCTCAGCTTACCAGCTCAATCACGGCTGTCTGAATTCATAATCACTCATGGCAAGGCCAACACCCAGCACTGTCAGATCCACTGGGGAAGTCCCCTGCAGTCAACCGTATTGCTCACTCTCTCTGTCTTGGAACTGTCCACCCTCTGGTAACTATAATGCTACTCTGTCATTGTGGGTCCCTTCTGGACACTTCATCCACTTGCTACACCGTCATGGGGTTTCCTGTCAATCAGTCCTTACACCGCTGATTTTTGTTTCTGGACGATCGCACTTCTCGTTGAAGTTTTCCTCGTCACCTCTGACTCCCAGATTTACGCATCTGGGTTGCAAATCCTTCCTGAATGACAGATGTGCATACACACCTGCAAGCTGCACATCCCTGTCACCCCAAACTGAACCACCTCAAAAGGAACTCACAGTCTCCACCCTGGCCCTAAGCCTGCTCCTCCTGGGATCCCTGTCTTACTCGGCGGCGGCTCCTCTCACTACTCACCCATCCAGGCAAACCGGACACCCTGAGTCCTCCTCAGCTGCACCCTCTGGCCTGCAGTCTCCCGCTAAGAGCTGCTCTTTGAATAGCCCTATTCTTTTCCCTCAGTTCCCAATGTTCTGCTCTTCCCTGACTATTTTGTAATCACTCGTCTGGAGTATTGCCACAACCTCGTCGTTAGAACCCCTGGTTCCAGACTTAGCACTCTGACACCTGTTTCCCTATACACAGTCACTAGGGTGTATAGTCATCTGACCCTGGATCTGGAGATGCCATGTTCTTGCTTTAAAACTCCTTACTGTCTGTGGATAGGATTCAAAGTCTCTGGCGTGACCATTTCATTCACCAGCACCAGCACGTCTCTCTTTGTTCCGAATATCCGTTAGTCATTCCCCGCTCACACCACGCTAGTCCACGCTGCCACGCTTCTCTCTTCAGCTTCGACACTCACCCTCTCTCTTTGACCCCTTCAAACCAGCTCATCTACTGTTTGTTCTAAAAGGTATCGCAGCCCTTCCCTCACACTCCCGAGGCATTCTCTGCTTACCTCTACATCAGCGTTGCTCTGCTGTTTTGAAGTTACCTCTTGTTGGACCTGTGTTCCAACATCACACTAAAAGCTACTGAAAAGGAGTTGCTGTAGTACCTGACATATCTTACGCCCTCAAGAATATGAGAGTAATTCTTACGGCAAGGATACGAGGTAGTGTTACACATGAAGAGACTGGGTCTCTGAAGGTCAGGGTGCTTTCAGGTCTAACCTGGGAAACATGAGCCAGGCACAAGCTAGAAATGGAATTGAGATGCCAGGGCCTCGACTCAGGAAGATGACCCTGACGAGGAATCTAATGAAATGAAGGAAGGAAGATTCTAGTGAATGAGAGAATACAGACTTGTGGCCTTGGCACTGTGGGGTTCTTTTTTTTTTTTTTTTTTTTTTCTTTTTTTTTTTAAAGATATATTTGGGGCTGGAGAGATGGCTCAGAGGTTAAGAACACTGGCTGTTCTTCCAGGGGTCCTGAGTTCAATTCCCAGCAACCACATGACGGCTCCCAACCATCTGTAATGAGATCTGGTGCCCACTTCTGGCCTGCAGGCATGCATGCAGACAGAACGCTGTATACATAATAAAATTAAAAAATAAATAAATAAAATAAAACAAAGATTTTTTTTTTACCATGTAGCCTAAGCAGGCCTGGCATTTGTGATCCTCAGCCACATGATACAAGCACGTGCCACCATATCCAGCTAACCTTACTGTTTCTAGGTAGAGCCCCGAGACACTAAACTACCAGACCAGGCCTACTCACCCACCACCCAACTCCAGATGCGGCAGGCTCTGGCACCGCCAGTGTGCCCGTGGATATCCCCCACTCTGAATCACAACCGCCTTCTCCCTTGCACTTACTCAACCTCTGTTTGCTGAGCAAGACGGCCTCACCTCTCTGACACAAGCTCCCAGGAGATTCCTAGTACAGCTCAGGGCAGGGAGTGTCCCCAGATTATCCAGGTGACAGAAGAGACACACTTGGACGTGTGCAGACAAGAGCGGCCGTCTCTCAGCCTCTACTGAGAAGACTCCGTACCTCTCCTTCCTACTCCCCAGCAGCCTTCCCCAACAACAGGAAGACAACAGGGGGGGGGGGGGTCAAAAGCCGAAGAGAGCTGAAGCCCCAGACCAAGAAACCAGGCAACGTTGTGAGACAGCAGCGAAAGAAAAGAGGGGGTTAGAGCCCATGACCCCACGCCGGCACACGTCAAAACACGGCCCCTCCCTGCGCTCCTTCCTCCAGAGGTCCTAGGCGGAAGATGACTGCTTCTGGGTGAGGGAGACAAGGATATTAGGTTGGAATTATTCCAGAGAAAACTAAAGCTAGCATTTATGTCTATGAAACACCAAAGAAGGTGGGGGCTTGCAGATAACAACAAAGAAAGATACGGTCTCCTCTGGTAAACCCCGAGCCAAACATAGGTGAAGAGCCAGAGGTCCGCGGTGAGAAACATCCTACCCTCTGCCCTTACTCAATTCAATGAAGACATCCAAGCCATCTTCTCACCCCCTCAAGCTATATCACAGTCTCACTTTAAAACCCATAGTCCCAGGGGGCAGGGAAGATGCTTCCTGCCTGGGGAAGGGGGATGACCAGAAGACTCCAGGAGCCTGTAAACAGCCTCAGCCCTGCTCACATTCTTCATTCACCAGTGGAGACCTTCAGACACCTGCCCACCCCCCATTTCCCTCTGAAACTGAGATAATGGCCTTTTGTTGACAGAGTTTCACAAGGAAATGGAATTTGTTGTCCTCCTTCTCCACCTGCCCTTAGCCAGCTCCACCCTGTGTCAGCTGCAGTAGAGGACACCAAGAGGGTAAGCCACATCCAGGTGTCTGTGAGGAGCACATGCAGTCTTGACCCACCTTCATTGCTCAAGAAGGGGAAAAAGCCTAGGAAACCTGGGGTCCCCCTCCGGAGAAGGAATGATAGCTCAGACAACACCTCAGTTGACTCTCTCCAGCCGTAAGAAGAAAAACAAACATTCATTGAGTGTCTTCTCTTTGCATATATTATCTCATTAAACACTCCCAACACACATCCCATTGTCTCACTAGATAGAGGAAACAGAACTGTGAGCTGCTCGGAGGCCACACAGGTAACACAGAGTCACAGAGACACAGACACACTCCACTTCAGAGATCCGGGTGTCACCAACCACTCAGGAGCCATCCTACTTCTTCTTTGCATGGACAGTGCCCCCCCCCCTTACCTGAACTCATCGCTCCCATCAGAGCATGAGTCTCCCAGGTTGGAAACCACTTTCTGATGGTGTCTTGGGAGTGACAGCAAGAACATAATGCAGACAAATTGAGGCATATTTAATAAATGTGATTGATTGGCTGCTATTGAAATTATAGTCCATCAGGTGATTTAAAAAAAAAAAGACTATTTTTCTTCTACAGCAAGGTTTCTCAATCTCAGCATTACTGACATTTTAGGGCAGATCTGTCTTTGTCATAAGGATTGTTCTGTGTACTGAAACACCCGGACCTCTACCTCTTAAATGTCAGTTGTACCCTCAGATACCCCATAGATGACAGCCACAAATATCCCCCAGACATTACCAGATGCCCCATTGGTGGAAAAAAATCACCCTCACAATTGAACACTATTGCTTGAGAGTAAATAAATAAATCAAATAAAACAGCAAGAAAAACGACTTCTTTCTCTGCTCAAATAGCCCTTATCATAGTTGATAAGTGAGACTCATCATCTAAGTCCCAGAGCCTGAATTTCAAAGAACCAAGACAAACCTTCCTGTTGTCTGGAACCAAATGGGGAATTTCACAAAGAGGTGTCACCAGCTAGAGGGACTGCATAGGCAATCAGGCCTGGGTTCAAATTCCAGTGCATAGTCCCAAGTCGCTCTCTGTAAAGAAGTGGAGCAGAAACAAGCCTCTAACGGTCATCCCTGTCCCCACTGGCTTTGCTCAGCTCACCTGACCTCCATTCCTGCAGTGGCTCATAGCTGTGAGGAGTAAATACGGTGGGTAAATACAATGTCTAGTGCAGTTTGGCTCAAGAAGTCTTGGAAACAATGGCTTCTTCCCCTCCTTCCATTTGTCACCAGACTCTTGAGGCCATCAGGAACTTCTGGCTTGTCTGAGTCTTTTCCTACCACCCTCAAAGGTGAATATGAACTAAGTCAGAATCTCTGGCTTGAGGGTACATAGCATAACAATTGATCTATTCATTCATAATAAGCTAACATGTTATCTTCCGTGAAATTTTGTTGATGCTAAAAGTTGATAGTATAATATTTGTGTTAATTCTAAAAATGTGATATAACATTAATCGTTTTCTATTAGCAAATTATAAATGGACTATGTAAATCAGTACACCACAGTCTTAAAAGTATTTCATTATAATGTCTGTATACTTGTGTGGCAATAGACGGATGGATGGATGGATATATGGATAGAAAGATAGATAAATAGATATAGATAGATGATAGATAGATAGAAGATAGATAGATAGATAGATAGATAGATAGATAGATAGATAGATAGATAGATAGATAGATAGATAGATGGTCTTATGCATCCTCTGTGTACATGAGGATGACCTTGAACTTTTGATCCTCTTGTCTTACTTCCCAAGTGGTGCTGGGATTATAGGCATGCACCACCATGATCAGCTTCTTTATTTGCTTAGGATCAAACCTAGGACTTCTTAAGGATGTCCTCTACCAACTGAGCTATATCCTCAGCCAGAATGTTTAATGATTAGTCAGAAATCTTATGGCATTAGTGAGTAAAGGTAGACATAGGTTATATGGCAATGTCTTTAAAAAGTAATGCTTAAAGTGCATCAAAAAATTACAAAGAATAATTTGAATAAACAGTTATTTTGAAGAAATTATTAAATATTTTATGTTGTTAAAAAACTTACTGTTTAAGTGGTAATCTTCAACCAAAGGACACGTTCATAATATGACTTTTAATGTAAGTATGTCTTTCTCAATATTTGGAGAAACAGTCCTACAAGTAATTCTGAAACTGGTGTGTCCATAACAAATTACACACATAGCAGAATTGCAGCTGTGCGTGTGTCTAATGGCTCTGTTTGTTATCAGGAGAGTAGATGCTGTCCTTTGTTCTGGCTCCAGGGAAGATAAGCTACCACACACAGTGATGACATTTGAATGCTCCTCCCCAGTATCACATCAGCACCTAGAGGTAATAAAATGAATTCCAGGGTCCTCCTGTTGATTCAGTTCATCAAATGATATTTAGCAGAGAGGGGCTGGGCTGGGCTCAGGGCCAATTTTCATAGCCAAGCTGTGAATAACTGGGCCACCACCTGGAAGTGTGTGTACATGACATCACTTACCTCCTGACACCAGGGCTTCTCTCTTTTCTTCTCCCAGGGCTTGGCAAACATTTGACAGAATGAGTCCCATCCTTGTGTCCTTATTCTTTCCACCTTTCTTCTCCCTACACCTTTAATTTGGTACTTTTTTAATCTGGTGTTTCTCTAAGACAGCCAAACACCACCTGCCTAGTCAGGGTTCTGTGATAAACCACCATGACTAAAAGCAACTTGGGGAGGAAAGAGTTTATTTCCGCTTACAGCTCACTGAGGGAAGTCAGGGCTGGACCTGGAGGCAGGAGCTGAAGCAGAAGCTGTGGAGGAATGCTGCTTACTGGCTTGCTCTCGTGGCTTTCTCTGCCACTCAGGCCCACCTGCCCAGGGGTGGCACCACCCACAATGGGCAGGACCCTTCCACATCAACCATTCATTAATCAAGAAAACGCCAGATAGGCTTGCCTATAGGCCCATCTTAGGGGAGCATTTTCTCAAATGAGAGTCTCTCCTCCCACATGGCTCTAGCTTGTGTCAAGTTGACACAAAACTGAGCAGGACACTGCCTGAATAGAGTAGGGTATTAGAGAATCGGTATCCTTTTCAAGAATTGGAATGAGGGAAACCCCAGGAGAAGCCTACGTTTTTGATTTTGTGCCTGGAGAGGAGTCTCTTTCACGACCTTGTCAGACCACCCCGCTAACCCACAGCTCATCCCGGGAGTTCCAATGCACACGGGCTGGTCAATCTGCCAGGTATTTTCTCACTATGGAGCCTTTAGCTTAAACAGTAGGGACAATACTCCAGAGTGTTTTGATAAAGCACTATACCTTTCAGCAGAGCTGAATGGGAACAAAGAGGAGCCTTGCTTTTCCCTTCCCATCCCTGTCCCCACTCCTCCCTGTCCCCACTCCTCCCTGTCCCCACTTCCCTGTCTCAGTCCTCCCCCGCCCCCTGCCCAGGTTTGCTTAGCTCTCAGTAATGCGGAAATGCACTGCAATGGGCTCCCCTGGGAACTGGCCTTGGAGTGTCCAAGCACCCACCCGCACCCTAGCTCTTACTCCCCTGTGGGAGACGCCTCTCCTCCTTCCTCTTCTGTTTGGAGATGGGAAACAGGAGCCGTGACTTCTCTTCGTGTCTTATTTCACTTCCTCACCCAACAACCCACTCTCACCGGACCACCAGTGTCTTTGACACTTCAATGTCTGCCCAAAATGAATGAAATCAACTTCTGCTTTAGAGGAGGCCAAGGAGTCTAACCTTGGGAAAAAGCACAGACAGTGGATACTCCTCATGAGACACAGCGGTCAAGATCTTCCTTAAATGCCACCCATGCCTGTTTTCACCACAGCAACACAGGGCATTTCCAAACATTACAATGTGAGGCAAACCTTTTAGATTCCGGTTTCTAGACTGTGGATATCAAAGATCTAGGTATGGCACCAGTTTTTTATTTTTCCAAGTAAGGACATTAAAAAAATAAACAGTTGAAATAAGGGGAAATCTTTCATCTACAATAGATTTGATTTCATTTAAAAAGGACATTCAGACAAAATATTAAAAAACTGAGGTTAAGTGTCAAACAGTCAACCCTGAAAACATACATACAAGTAAGATATGAACTCAACAGGTTATATTTAGGAACGTATATACATATACAAATACGTATTTCCATGCAATAACAGTTGATGAATTTGAATTTGAAGGAGAGGGGATGGGGATACAGGAGGGTTTTGAGGGAGGAAAGGGAAAGGAGAAATGTTTTAATTAAATTACAATCTCAAAAGTAAACAAACAGAAAGACTGGGCTCAGCAGGTAAAGCTGACTGCCACCAAAACTGATGCCCGGAGTTTGATTCCTAGGACCCACATGGTACAAGGAGATAATGGAGTCCCCAGGTTGTCCTCTGGCCTCCACATTTGTGCCATGGTCTATGTGCCCCTCCAGGTACATATATACATACAGGATAAGCAAATAAGTGCAATAAAAATTTTTAAATATCAAAAAGCTTCAACTTCAGAGTTGCTTCAGCCTTCTGGTGTTGCTACACTGCAGAGGCTGTGTGCTGTGGTTTACTCAACTGAGATACCTGAGGAAACCCAGAACCAAGACCAACTAATAAGGAGGAAGGAAGTGAGACTTCTGCCTTTCAGGCAAAAAATTGGCCAGTTAATGTTATGGATCATCAATACTTTCTACTCAAACAGATCTTTCTGTGGGAACTCATTTCAAATTCATCAGACACTCTGGAAAGATTGGATATGGAAGCTTGACAGACCCCAGCACCTAGACTTCTGGGAAGGAGTCGCACATTCGTCTCATTCCCAACAAACGTGTTCAAACCCTCACTACAGTGGATTCTAGAATTGGAGTGACCAAGGCCAATTTGGTTAATAACCTCGGCACTGCTACCAAGCCTGAAACCAAAGCCTTCATGGAAGCTTTGCAGGCTGGTGCAGACATCTCTGATTGGTCTGTTAGGTGATGGTTTTTATTCTCTGTATTTGTTTGCTGAGAAAATGACTGTGGTCACCAAACAGAGGATGAGCAGTTTGCCTAGGACTCCTCAGCAGGGGACCATTCACAGTGAGGACCAGCTCACGAGATTCTGCTGGTCTTGGAACTAAAGTTATCCTGCATCTGAAAGAAGACCAGACTGAGTACTGGTGGGAAAGAAGAAGAAAGGGGGATTGTGAAGAAACATCACAGGTTCGTAGCTGTCCCATTCCTCTTTTCAAGGAGAATAAACAAGATAAGAAGTCAGTGGTGATGAGGTTAAAGAAAGGGATGAGGGGGTGGGAGAAGTGGATGGAGGAAGAGAAGGAGGAGGAGATTGTCTGAATTAAATCTGAAATAGTCCTGGTTCTGAAGGAGGAGGAGGAGGAATGAAGGAAGAGGGGAAGGAGGAAGGATGGAGAGAGGAAAGTGACGAGAAAAGTAAGTACACTGATCAAGAGGAACTCAAGAAATAAACCCCATGGAGAGCAGAAATGCTGCTCACACTAAGTGAGGTGTGAGCTGCAAGAGCCTGACTCATGCTTGGGAAGAAGCTCTGGAGGCCGGGCTACCTGTTGTTGTTGTTGTGGTTGTGGTTGTTGTTAGACAGTTGGAATCCTGAGCCCTTCTTTTGGTCCCAAGATGCGCTCCTTTTGATCCATTTGAAAACAGAAGAAAGAACAGCATTAAGTTGTGTGTCCACAGAACTCCACTGTGCATAGCCATGAGGAGCCAATCCCCCAGAGCCTGCATTTTACTGGAGGAGTGGTAGGTTCCAAGGAGTTCCTTCTAAGGAACTCCCATGAACTGTTGCAGAAAACAAAAAATTTGAAACTTGTCAGAAAGAATTTAATAAAATAATAATAATAATAATAATAATAAAATGCTTAGAACTAGAACTGCCCACTGAAGTTGGAGAAGATTAAACAGGACTGCAAGTTTTATGAGCAATTCTCTAAAATGTGGGATTCATGGAGACTCCTAAAGTTGGAAGGTCTGGGAGCCGCATCCCTGCCTCGGCCTGCACACCTGAGTCTAATGGTGAGATGGTTTCTCTGGAGAACCATTGCACCAGGAGGAAGAAAAATCAGAAGCATATGTATTTTATCACAAGGCTAACTTGTTCTCTGCAGAATGACTCTGAAACCATGGCTTAGAAGTGATCTGTGGCTCACTGGTGAGTAGTGTGTTCAACAGCTGGAGAAATCTAAAGGGAACACCTTAGAGTCAGTCACCAAAGGGACTTCCACTTGGGACTTCCAGAAGAGGAAGAAGAGAATAAGAAAAAGGAAGACAAAAAGACAAAGTGTGGAAACCTCTGCACCTCTTCCTGACCTCCATCATGGTGCGAGATCGAGGTGAAAAGGAGAAGCAGCCCACTCGGGAACTTCGAAACCGCAAGCTCTGCCTCAGGATCTGTATGGGGGAGCGTAGAGACAGACTGACCCAGGCAGCCACGGTGTTGGAGCAGCTCACAGGCCAGACACCTGTATTACCAAAGCTAGATACACCATCAGGTCCTTTGGCATCAGGAGAAATGAGCAGATTGCTGTTTACTGAAGTCAATGGAGCCAAAGCAGAAGAAATTCTGGAGAAAGACCTGAAGGTACAGGTGTATGAGTTATAGTAAAATAACTTCTCAGATACTGGAAACTTTGCTTTTAGGATTCAAGAACACATTGTCCTGGGCATCAAATATGACCTGAGCATTGGGATCTATAGCCTAGACTTCTATGTGGTGCTGGGTAGACCAGGTTTCAGCATTGAAGACGAGAAGCACAGGACAGGCTATATACCAGGGCCAAACACAGAATCAACAAAGAGGAGCCTATGTGCTTGTTCCGGAGGAATTATGATGGGATCATCCTTCCTGACAAATAAATTTTATCCAAAAGGTCAATAAAATTTTCTCAGAAATGCAATAAAAAAAAAGATAAGAGAAGAGATGAAAACCTCTGCACCATTGTCAGACTTCATGGGTGGGGAGATTGAAACAGAGATCATGTTAAACTGATTGGTGACGTTCCCATGTTGTATTGTCACAGGCATGCATGGGTGGACAGCAACAATGGGTAAGCAGGCAGCAGGAAAGCCTTGGAAATGCACCCTGACTGCTCTATTATCAAGACCTTAAAACAAAGGGCAGGGGCTGACAAGGTCAACTTGTGAAGGACCGCATCATCTTGCTGTCTGGAATTGCATTCTCATCTGCTGGCTTCAGTGTGGAAGGTCTCTAGACCTCTACTGACAGGCTCCACACGATGGTCAGGCCAGTCCTCAGACTGAGAAGGATGACCTCACCATGGATGACTGAAGAAGTGGCAGCCCTTGAAGGAAATGGACAACACATTGTATATGAAGGAGACTAGGTCTCACTGGGAGAAACACTGATACCCAGGTTCAATACTTACCTTCACTCCTGATGACACATTTCCCAGGATGCTCTGTTCTGGTTTGTGCTAGCATGCTAAGGTTCTCTAAGGCCTGATCACTGAGAGGTAGAGAGGATTTCTTTCTACTGTCCAGAGATACTCCATGCCTTAGGCAATAAAACAAAGCTAGAAATGCTTTTTCCAGTTTTGTCTTGGCTTACTTAATTTATTTTTAAAATATCTTTAGCTTGTTTTTATTAGAATTTTATACAATATATTTGACCATATTCATTCTCGTCTCCCTCAACCCCTCCTTAGTTGTAAAACCTTTTTTACAGATTTATTTCATTTTATGAGCATGTCTGTACACCACAAGCGTGCCTGGTGCCTGCGGAGGTCAGAAGGTGTCAGGTCCCTGGAACTGGATTTGGAGGTAGTTTTGAGCCACCATGTGGTTTCCAGCCCCTTTATTGTAAAATTTAGTGTAAGGTCTTGTTTACCTTGTAGTCCAAAGTGTTTTGGTAGAGATGGATTTCTTGGTAGACAAACTGTTTTGTTACCAAAGTGTTCTGAGATACTTCTTAATTTTTACGAGAAAAATTAACTTAAAATGGCTTGAGTTTCATCCGGTAGGATCCACTTGTTAAATCTTCCATCTCCTGTGGTTAATTTAGCATGTATTAGTACTCTAGGAATAAGTTAAGCTGACACAAGTTGGTGGGAAGAACCCCCCACAGCTTCTTTTCCACAGCAAAGTATTGGGGAACAAAACCTTAACTTCCCCATGCTGTAAAGCTGGATGAGAAGTAACTGATCATGCTTATGAATGGAAATGTCTTGTCCATGTCACATTCTGCTTGAAAAGGTAAATTCAGATGAGTTAAAAAAAAAAGGGGGGGGGATTGAAACCAGAATTAAAGGCAGTCAAAAACTGTCCGTTCCAAATAAACAGAGTACATTTTGTTTTCTTTCTTAAAATCTCACCCTTTTGCTCTTGTTTCTATCATTTCATAAAGACAAGTGAAGAATTTTCCAGACTGTCTCTGGGGGCAGTGGAGTTGATAATTGCCTGTAGTGTTTCCTCACCAAACACCCAACAATCACAGCACATAAAATGAAGACACAGATGTGACCAGCGAAATCCTAGAGCAAAGTTGTAACATCTGACTCTCGTCACAGTCAACTTTAAGGCCTACAAACAGCAAGTAGACTAGGCAAGAGTCTCAGACGTACTGCAAAGTACACGTGTGGCAAATTAAAATATGCTGTATTTTGTAAAGTATGGAAGCTATAGAATATGGGAGCCATACCCTAGGGGAGCTACATAATGGGAGCTATCCAATATGGGAGCAATATAATATGGAAGCTATACCACAGAGAAGCTATACAGTATGGGATCTTTACAATAATGGAGGTAAATCATCAAGAAGCTATACACTAAAAGAGCTCTATAGCCTGGGTGCTACACAGTAGAGAAACTCTGGCCAGTAGAAAGAGGCCAACATCCATGTACATCTGTGCTTGGGGTGAGTTCTTTCATCTTTCTGTCCTGTTTCCTCAACCATACATGAAGGAGCGACATGAAAATTATTTCTCAGGGAAAGATGGGGTTAAACTTCCTAATGTGACATCTAAGAGTGAACTCTGTTGAGCAATGAGAAGGATAGTCTGCATCTTCTAAAATGCTGGCTGGCCACTATCCCCCTGAAGAGCAGAGGCTATCCTCGGGACCAGAAAATGCGTCACTCTAAGGCAACAGTCAAAGGCACGTTGAACCAGCATCTACAGACTGAGAGGTAGAGGCTCTCTGGTTCCTTCCCCTTTGGTCCTTCTCCATAGAGTGAGCACAGTGACCTGCCAAGGTGCTAAGCAAACAAACAAACAAAACCAGAGGGCCTCACTGGGTAGCAATCGTGTTGCATTCTTGCCTTTGAACCTGGATATCACACTCCTGCAAATGTGGCACTCTAACAGGAATCAGACAAAGGCTCCGGCTGATTGACTCAAGCCTCTTGGCTTCTCAGGCTCGTGCTCTTAGGCACATCACGACCACACTTTGACATACTTAGGAGATAAGATCAAAACCCAGGGCTCCTCAGACCAGCCATCCCTGCCTCCGACCACTTCTGGTGAGTTGAAGAGACTTTAGACTCTGGCCTTGGGAGGACAAATGCTGTCTGTTCCCTGATAGTGGTCTTTCCCAGAGGGACCAGTGTGGGCCTGCAGCAATTGGTCAACTTTCTACAGAATGGAGAGAGGGAAGAAAGGAAGGAGGGAGGGGAGGTGGGAAGGAGAGAAAAGGCAAATTAACTTGTTTCAAATCCTTTCTAACAGCCTACCCCACTCCTCAAAACAACTCACACACAGCTTTCACTTAGTATTCACAAAAATATCCAGAATTGTCTTTATCACCCCAATCCCCAGAAAAAAAGACCAGAGCTGGAGGGGTAGCTCAGGGTAGTGGGACCCCATGCTCAGCAAGCTCAAGGCCCTGAGTTTAATTCCTAGTCCCTACCTCACCCCCCCCCCCGCCGACACACACACACACACACACACACACACACACACACACACACACACACACACAAACCATAGAGACTAAAGTTTAAATGGGTTGGGAAAAGTCAGTGTTGTGAACAGCTGCCCTGTCCTGCGGCTCCAGCTCACCTACAGAGCACACAGTATAAATAAAAATGCTATTGAGATGAAATTCACAGGCCATAAAATTCACTCTGATGGTCACTAGTTCATTGTCAGGATTTCACCATCATCTGCCACTGTTTCCAGAACACTCCCATCACTTCCAAGGAAGCAACCAAGCAATTAGCACCCACTTCTCTATCACACCTTCCCCCGGGCCCTGGTAACCACTTCCTGTATCTGCAGACTTGCCTGACCTGGACATTTCACATCAGTGAGATCACTCCATATGTGGTCTTCTATGCCGGGCTCCTTCCACAAAGTGTAATCTATCCAAGGTTTCTCCGCTGGCAGTGGCTGAATCAATGCTTCATTCCTGCTTTTAAGTAATAGCCTATGGTAAAAATATTCCATATTTTGTGTATTTATTCACTATGTATTCAAAGTTGATTTGGAGCTACCGGGAGTAATGCTTCTATGAACACACTTGCAGAGATATTTGCAGGGAGTTGTGGTTTTTATTCCTTTAGATAAATACCCACGACGGGAGTTCCTGGGCCATACAGGAGTGATTCTGTGTTTAACTGATTAAATGACAAACATTTTTGAATGGCAGCCACATCATTTGATATTTCTGCTGGAAATGAATGAGTATTCCAGGGAGGGTCTCCATACCGTGCCAACAAGCGAGTCATTGTTACCCACTTTGGGGTTACAATCTGTGTACAAGCCTAGGTCCAGCCACCCATCCTCAATAAGACAATTAAAAGAGCTAAATTAAAAAGCACAAAGCAGAAACGAATATTTACTCACTGTGACCACGTTGGGACCTGAGGGGTCAGTGAACCTCCTGTCCTTCTTCCCACTGTGGCCACATTGAATCCCTCTCCTTTTCTTGTTCTCCACTTTAATTAAACTCTTTTAATTGGCTTATTGAGGGCAAGTGGCCAGATCTGACTTGGGGCACAGGTTGTGACCCCCTCAAGTTCGGCAACACTATTGTAGCGTCTCGTGTTGGATGACAGTGTGGTTTTCATTTGCATCTATCTAATGACTAATGCTGCTGAGTGTCCTTCATGTGCCTATCGGGCACAGCTACCTCTTTGGAGAAAGTATTCAAACTCTGCCCATCTACACACACACATTATTTCTATCAGGCATAAGATTCATAAACATTTTCCCCAATTATGCAGGATATCATTTTACTTTCCTTTAGAGTGCCCTTTGATAAAATATTTTAGTTCTGATAAAGTCCAATTTATCTATTTTTTTTTTCCCTGACTGGAGTTGAGTACTTAGATGTACTGTTCAAGATTGAGCAGTACATCTAAGGAACCATTGTCCCAACCAAGGCCAGACAGCTATACATTTTCTACAAGTTTCATAGTTACATTTAAATTCTTGGTCCACCAAGAGTTTAGATTTATATATGGTCCAACCTCATTTGTTTGCATATGGATATCCAGTTATTAACAACACTTGTTGAAAACATTGTTCTTCCCTCATTGAACTACATTGCTCCCTTTGTTAAAACATCAGTTGGTCAGGGCTGGGTAGGGTAACTCAGTGGTACAGCACTGGCCCAGCATGTGCAAAACCTGGGGATAAGTCTAAGAACCAGAAAACACTAATTAGCTCATCTGCTCATAAACACAGGGGGTTACCTCTACTCCACTGATCTATATGGCTGTACATAGGCCATTAGCATCCTGTCTCATCACAGCTTTGTAGTAAGTTTTAAAATCAGAAAGTATTGACTACACGTACTATTTTGTTTCTCCAAGACCATTTTGAATATTCTGGGTCCTTGTAGTTTGAAAGTATATAAATCAATAAAATCTTTAAAAAAAAAAAAAAAAAAGAAAAGAAAAGTATATAAATCTTGCACTCCTCTTGTTAACTTCATTCAGTTGAGCAATTTGTTTGTTTGTTTGTTTGCTTCCCCCCCCCCCCCCCGAGACAGGGTTTCTCTGTCCTGGATCTCGCTCTGTAGACCAGGCTGGCCTCGAACTCACAGAGATCCACCTGACTCTGCCTCCCGAGTGCTGGGATTAAAGGTGTGCCACCACCGCCCGGCCAATTGAGCAATCTCAAAGTTTACTGATAACTTTGTACAGCCGTTGAAATCTGTTGTCCAATTTTAGTAGTTTTTAAATAATTTATTCTTAGAAGCTGTCTTAGTCGATGTTCTATTGCTGTGAAGAGACACCATGACCACAGCAACTCTTATAAAGGAAAATGTTTAATTGGGGTTGGCTTAGAGTTTCAGAGGTCTAGTCCATTATCATTATGGTAGGCAGGAGCTGGATTGTAGCTGAGAGTTCTACATTCAGATTGGCAAGCAGGAAGAGAGAGACACTGGGCTTGGGTTGAGTATTTAAAACCTCAAAGCCTACTCCCAGTGACACACCTCCTCCAACAAAGCCACCCCTCCTAATCCCTGTCCAGTGGCACCACTCCCTAATGACCAAGCATTCGATTATATGAGCCAATGGGGGCCGTTCCTATTCAAATCACCACAGGGGCTACCTGTGGTGGCGCATGCCTTTAAGCTCCCCACTCAGGAGGCAGAAACAGGTGGATCTCTGTAAGTTTGAGGCCAGCCTGGTCTACATAGCAAGTTGAGGGCAGCCCAGGGCTATAAAGTGAGATCCGATCTCAAAAATTAACTGATTTAATTTATTATTGCAATTTTAGCTGCAGAACTTCCTTTTGGTTAAAAAACCTTATCTGTCTCTTTATCGTTACTCTTTATTTGATGAGGCACAATTTTATGTACCTTCCTTTAATTCACTAGACACGTTTCCCAATTCTTTCATTATATTATATATTATCTACTAAATATAACAATTGGATCCCCTCAGTTACAGTTTTAGTGTACCGAGAGATTTCTTTCCTTCTTTATGGGTCACATTTTGGGTTGTTGTAGTTCTGTTTGTTTGTTTGTTTGTTTGTTTGTTTGTTTTTCAGTGTAGTATATATTAGGCATGCACTCTATCAATGAGGTACTCTCCCAGCTCCATCTCCTAACTCTTTGCTGAAGACTGAACATTCAGAAACTATGACTTGCAACTCTGAGTCCTAAATCCCCTCCCCCTCCCTTCAGCTGTTGTCTATTGCTGCTGCTGCTGCTATTGGTGCCTGAGTTTCTTGAATTGATTCTACAGTCTGAATTCCTTAGCATGCATGACCCCCCAGGCTCCATTTAATTAACTTACTGGCCGACTCCTGAACAGACAGAAATTTCCTTCAGGATTTTAACCAAGAGTCCTCCCAGGCTTCACTGAGTGCCCTCCCTCCCTCCCTCCCTCCCTCTGCAGGTGGGGCATGGCTTCTGTGGCCCCTGGGCAGTTTTATGACTCTAACCTTAGCCTTCTCTTCCTGTTTGTGAGAGTCTCAGCACGTGTCAAAGGGGAGAGGGGTTTTCTGGCCCTTTCCTAGTCACAGGCGGAACCACGCACAAACATCCAGCCTAGCTTCCCAAGTATCCGTTGGAGCATTTGAAACTCACTATGAATATCTTTCATGGTTTCTTTTTCTTAATTCAATCTCTTGATCCCAAATGGAATCACTGCCTCAAGACAACGCTTAAAAATCCCCACTCACTATCTTTGACCAACATCCTATTTAAATAGGCTGTTCCTAGAGAAAGTTCTGAATCCAGTCAACATAATTATAAGTCCTAAGAACACAATTCCACAGGCAGATTCCAGAGAGGTCACATAGACAGTACTCACACCAGAGATCTGCCTATTTTGGAAGACCCCCCAAACCCACGCTGGCTTCTTCTATCAGCTACTAGTTTTCTGGTGTCCACAATTATCATAGTAAATTTGTGAATTTCTGTGCCACCATGGAGATGAGGTTAGTGGGTCCAGACAAGCTAAATTGCCACTGCAGTCACTGTTTTCAATGACACTCAACTTATCTGTTTTAAATGCATGTTTCCAGATTATTTGAAAACCATTGGTTAATTTCTAGAGGTTTGTAAACAGCAGATTTTGATCATTATTGACAACATTCTCACTGCTGATGTTGAACAGACTTTTTTTTTAAAGGTCCTCACCCCAAGATGCCATGTTCCTCTTGAAAGAACACTTAAAAATATTATTGTAATTCAGAGCCTATAGGATGCTTCCGCAGGTAAAGGGTGCTTACCACCAAGCTTGGTGACTTAGTTCAAGACCCAGAACCAGCAGGGTGGAAGGAAAGAACAGATTCCCACAAGTTCTGCTCTGAAGCGGGGAGGGGAGGTACAGACACAAATTAATTAACAAAAATTTTAAAACTGTTGCCTTGATTCAATAGTATTTTGTTTGTTTGTTTTTTGTTTTGTTTTGTTTTTCGAGACAGGGTTTCTCTGTGTAGTTTTGGTGTCTGTCCTGGATCTTGCTCTGTAGCCCAGGCTGGCCTCGAACTCACAGAGATCTGCCTGGCTCTGCCTCCCGAGTGCTGGGATTAAAGGTGTACGCCACCGCTGCCCCGCTCAATAGTATTTTATTTCCTTTCAATAGTATTTTTATTTCCTTTCTACTCACAAAGTAACTTACTTCTCCCTTGTCTCCTTCAGTGAGTAAATTATAAAATTTTAGGGCGACTGGGGATATGAAAAAAAAATATTATCTGACTTTTAAAAATAATTTCCTTGTGCTCAGGCTCTATGGAGGGAAGTTTCAGACCTAATCTGTTTCTTTCCAAATAAATAAATAGAAATACAGGGTTCTGAGGATGTGTTTAGTTGGTAGAGTGTCTGCCTAGCTTATAGAAAGCTCTGGATTCAACGTCCAGTGCCATATAAACTGGGTGTGATGGTTCACTCCCATAACCCCCAAACTTGGGATGTTGAAGCATGAGGAACAGAAATTCAAGGTCGTGGGCTGCAGTGATGACTTGGTAGTTAAGAGCTCTTACTGCTCTGGCAAAGGAAGGGAGGTCTGCTCCCAGAACCCATGTTATAACTGCCTGTAACTCCAGTTCCAAGAGATCTGAGACCTCTGGCCTCCCAGGGCAACTGCACTCACACATACATACCCACACGCACTCACACAAACGTGTAATTAAAAATAAAGTAAATCCTGAGTGTGGCCTTACACGCCTTTAATCCCACCACTCAGACAGCAGAGGCAGGCAGATCTCTGGGAGTTAAGAGGGCAGCCTGGTCTGTGTTGCAAGTTCCAGGCCAGCCAAAGCTACACAGTGAGGCCCTGCCTCAAAAATTATATAAATAAAATAAAGAGTATATGTTCAAAGAAACTCAAGGTCATCTTCGTGCACAGAGAACTCAAGGCAAGCCTAGAGTGCACCAGACAGTGTCTTAAATAAGTAGGGCAGGTTTGAAGGCTCTGTGACTAAAGACATCTGCCACCAAACCTGAGTTCCTTCATACCTAATGACCCATGTAATGGAAGGAAAGAAATGACTCCAGAAAGTTGTTCTCTGACCTCCCCACACCCGCTGTGGTCCATGCATCCTCCTATCTCCCGGCGCCAACAAGTGTAATTGAAAAATAAGTAAGTAAATCCAGCTCTAGGCTAGTCATGAGATGAACTGGAAATTGAAGGAGCATCAGAAAAGGCTATCCAATGTTTTGAGATTAAAAAAAAAGGGGGGGGGCACCCATGCCTGAGTTTCTGCAGAGAAAGGCAGAGCTTCCAAACAGGCCACCTACAGGATCATTACTCAACTGTGGACTTCCACTCCTCGGCGTTTACCACTTCCCATTAGCCTTCTCCACGGCCTCAGATGTCAGGTGCTGAGGTGACGGACGTGCACAATAATTTGTCCAGTCCTCTTCTTGAGCAAAACTGGAATTGGTAAAGGAAGATTGGTGACATGAAGGTGGAGGCTGGTGATTCATTCCTGGTGATGTCTTGGGCCAAATTCCAGAAGGCAGTTGTTTTTTTTTTTTTCCAGGAGGGAGGGAGGGAGGGAAATTTGCATACGACCTCACCCAGAAGCTCCGGCCCCACAGCATATAAACTGGAGAGCCCCGCACTCCTACTCAGTCTTACTACTGCTGCCAAGCCCAGCAACCAAGCGGACCAGGACCATGGCTGTACCCCGTGCCTTTTTCCTGTGCTTGGCTCTGTGCTTTTCTCCCGCCTTTTCTGCAAGTTATAATGACCCCTGCATGGCCTTGGATACAGTCCTCACCTCTGACAACCCGGGAATCAGCACTAAGGCTGGGGTCTCCGGCGGGAACAGAACTTACACAGGTGAGTCAAAGCCATTCATTCCGCTGTCCTTTGTTCTCTCAGAACAAACCCCTCCGTCCTTGCACTCAACGTGTGTGAGTGTGTGTGTGTGTGTGTGTGTGTGTGTGTGTGTGTGTGTGTGAACAGGATGGGAAATGAGGGGGTGAGGGGGTGCTGATTCATACGTGAGAGTGGATTGGAAGGACTACTTCCACAGTTTCCTGTCCATAACTGAACCACGGGTGGCATAAAGCCCCAGGGCCTAGATTAACTGAGCCCCAGCCAGATCACACCTGGACAGACGTATTAAAGGGATGTTATGTTATTTTGAGGGATTTCATTGTGGTCTACAGTCCTATCACATCCACTTGACAAAATGGCTACACCCCAAGAACACCAGGAGGGATGATTTGCATTTGGTGTATGGGAAAAACCATGGGAGCTAGAGGAAGACATCAGTAGCCCACCTTATCTGTGAGGAGCCCTGAGTGCAGAGGTGTTAAATGACTTCCTGGGGACTCACTGCCCACAAGCGGCAGAAGCTCCCTGACCCTTGGTTATTCAGTCTTCTCCTAACGTTTTTCTTAGAGGTGTCTGGAAAGTATTTCATATCTTTCCTTTTGGGGACTCAACAAAACCTACAAATTGAAGAATAAGCTTTCTAATTAGTCAAACCTACTAGTCAAGGAAAATGCTTTCTACCTAGCTTTACTTATACTTTAGGGGAAAACAAATGTAACGTTCACCCTTCCTTAAAAGTCTAAGCAAATTTTGCAGAGACCACCTGGTTATGGCCGTACCCTGGTCTGCAGAGGCCCAGCCTTGCAGGTGAACCACCATGCCGTCCAGGCCTTCCCACACTCATCCTGCTTGTCTCTCTACTGTTTGCTGGGGGCTGTGCCTAAGCAAGGGCTCGTGCTGTAACAGGATGGTGCCCCATCTCCCCCACCCCCACCCCTCCACACACACGCCCTCCTCTCCCTTGAAAAGTGGGTCTTTTCATACCAGAGCAGGGGAGATAAGTCTGTAATTCAAGATGAATGCTAGGTGAGTGTGTGTGTGTGTGTGTGTGTGTGTGTGTGTGTGTGTGTGTGTGTGTGTGTGAATCCCTTACTGCAAGAGCGATTGCAGGCCTCTGATGTAAAATAGCCCATCAGGAGACAGGCAGGTCTGTCTGCTGCTGAAATGGGAGAAAGAGAAGTCTACCGAGGGGAAGATAAGATGAAGACGCCGGAGCCTTTCTGAGCAGAGGGAGGCAGGAGGGGGAAACAGGACAATGGGGAGTCGGGGAAGGGCAACCACAGCTGTTCCTGTAGCCTCAGGGAAGGGGAAAAGAACTCCACTTCCTTGAATGCCTATACCTGCTTTGCTCTTTATCAGATTCCATTTCAAACCAAAATGTGTGTGAGCGAGCCAGCGAGCTCTGAGGTAAACCTGACTCAGACTTTAAATTGAGGGTCAAAAATGCTCTCTGTACTTGGGGATGAGAAGGGCAGAATTCCACCCTACAGTTACAAAGAAGGTTTGGCCAGTCCCTTTGTAGAATGTCATGGTGGGACTCAGGCCTTCCAGAGACCCCGAATAAACACCGGGTCAGCCAACTTCCCCTGCTTTGGTTTGAAATCCTTTTCCACTTCAGCATTGGGTCAACACTGGTAAGCCATGTATAAATGGCTACAGCGTAGCCAACACCTCAGAGCACCTTCCCTGGATCTGTTCAGGAAAGAAACCCGCAGAATTTACATTAAGACTATGCTAGGCCTGCCTCGGCCTCATTGTTCACTTCTATGGACAAGAAGGATGTAATTTATTACTTCCTGAACTTTCCAGCTTTAAGAACCTTGTACTCCACTGAATAAAGGATTTTTTTTTAAGTGCTACAGACAGAACTCAAGACCTAGAACATGCTAGACAAGCGCTAGCACACTACCACTAAGTTTACATCCACCCCAGCCGGATGCAGGGCCGTAGGATCGATCAAAAGTAGTAGTTTCCCTGGGCTGCCCAGACGCCAACACCAATGAAACCATAAAACATAATTAAGTATTCAGTTCTAGAGTCAGCATGTCAATGTTTCAGGCATGAGGGGGAACGAGAGCTAAGTTAGTCCAGAGGAAGGATGAGAGCAGGATCTGGGGGTGTAAGTGGGGACAAGGTGAATGATAACAAAAAAGGAAGGTTCCAGACAGGCACCCAGACATGAACAAACACCAGGCCCAGGTGTGGGTCAGATAGGAGCCAGGTGCAGAGCAGCTGGGGGTGGGGGCGGGGAGGTGGGAACCAGCTGCTGTCCCTAGAGTGGAATGCGGACAGAAGAGGGAGGCTAGGCTCTTGGGGTCCTGAATACTGTCTCTGACAGGGAAGACGGTGAAGGCGAAAATGTTTCGGTTCTCTAGGTGGAAAGGCACACTTCCCACTTGCGTCTGGTCTGGTCACCGCATGTTGCAAGGCATCCTGAGGGAGAGACTGAGGCCACAAATCCACAGAATGAAAGTGGAAAGGAAGAAAGGAGGGAGGGAGGGAGGGAGGGAGGGAGGGAGGGAGGGAGGGAGGGAAGGAAGGAAGGAAGGAAGGAAGGAAGGAAGGAAGGAAGGAAGGAAGGAAGGAAGGAAGGAAGGCTTAAGCCTGCAGTGAAAGGGGAGAAGGAGAAAGGAACAGTCGAGAAAACACCCTTGGAGAGCTAAGAGGATTGATGACTGTCTATCTAAATGACTCTGTTGCGCATCACCTTCCGCCACACCAAGATGCAGAAATGTAGGACAAAAGTCAACTCCTCTCTGAGTGAGTCAGGGCTTATGGGATTTGCATCAGCTGACCTTCTTGGCAAGCAAACCAGGCCAGTGAAATATAATGTGCTTAAATATAATTAGTAATAACATTCACAATTTGTCCAATATGAACCACATGTTGGCATCTTTTCCTCGATCCTCTCAGGAGCCTTTACTGATAGGTAGCATCATCCCAGATGATGAGGGATAATATCATTGTTCCCCAGACCCAGAGCAACAAAATGGGAACTTAAAAAAAAAAATGTGTAGAGGTTAAGGATATAGCTTATTTAGTAGAGTGTTTGCCCGGCACATCCCAGGTTCTGGGATCTCGTAAACTAGGCACAGCTGCACACACCTGTAATGCCTGTACACAAGACAGAAAAGCAGGAGTTCAAGGTCATCCTCAGCCTTACCTGAGTCCAGCTCAGGATGAGATCCTGTTTCAAAAAAAACAAAAATTGTGCACAGTGACCACTGAGCCAGAAAAAAACCAAGACCCAGAGGTAACTTGTCTTGCTTCTAAGTACCAGAGCCAGAATGCAGATCCAAGACTGTCTGACTATTGTGCTATGTGAGCCACTCACTTTGCTTTGTGAAGGAGTTTTAGACGACTGAGACACCCCAATATCAAAGCATTTACCAGAGAGAATGATATATCCTCATGCTGAAATTAACAGAGATCAGCAAGGGCCCCCTGTAAGTGCAGACAGGCTGGGTCTCAGACCTCATCAGGTAGAGAATACCCCCCTAGGGGTTGTTTGATTGGTCCTTGGATTAGGACTCTGTGGCTCAGACCTCACTGTCTCACAGGTACCCCAAGTGCTGTCCTACCCCACCCCCACCTTCAACAACCAAGACAAGAGAATCAGCCTTTCTGGGGTCAGGAGCAAGGTTTTGCTTTTACTCAGCAACAATACTCTCTGTATTCCTGAAGCACTTCCTAGGAGACCTCGTAACTTTTTCAGGGGTACCTACCCTTGAGGAGAGGCTAAGCTATTCACTCTTAGGATCTGTCCCCTAGTGTGTAGCAGAGCCATGGCCAGAGGATGATCAGACTCTTAACCGCCTTTCACTGGAGACTATTTGGAAAATGAAAAAACAAGCATGAAGAAGAATATTAAAATCATCTGTAGCCCAGGCTGGCTTTAAACGTCTCTGTCGCTGAGGAGGACACTGAACCCATGATCCTCAACTCCCCACCTCCCACGGGCTGGAATTACAGGTGTATGACGCACTGGGTTCCCTGTTAGTATCTCTGTACTTTTCTTCTGGGCCATCTTCAGTTTCTTTTACAGAAACAGGACCCTGCTGTCCATGCTCTGTCACTTCCCTGTTCGCACTCCGCTTTGGTTCTGCTTGGCTCACACTAACTGCTACCTCGTCCTGTCCTCCTAGTGTCCGTTCCTGTGAACAGTTCCGTCAGTGCCGTGATTCTGAGAGCAGTGAACCAGAACAACCACACGGTGGGCTCCTGGGCTGGACCAGATCAGCAGTGCAACACCAGTGTCCTCTATCGAGTGACATCCTCAGACAACTCCAACTTCCAGGCAACCTGGATAGCTCCTGATTCTGAGGATGTGACCAAAATCAACCTGCAGTAAGGACTGATCATATTTCACTTGGGGCTTTTGAATTTTCTTTAATAACAGGTTTATACAGATTCACATTAACTAGGACTAAAATTAGACTGTGGATGTGAGAGGAGAACCCAGCAGCGTCGCTTCTTGTCTGCCTCACCTTCCCTTGCATGCACATGCATGTACACACACATATACACACACACACACACACACACACACACACACACACACACACATGCCACACCCCAATGCACAGTGCCCAATATAATCAGGAAGACTGGGATACTCTTTCTAGTTCTCCATATTCAAACTGGTGAATTTTTTTTAATCTTTTGTTAACATACAAAATAATAGATTTCATTATGACATTTTCATCATGTATATCATTGTACTTTGCTCCTATTCACCCTCATTACCTTCTCTTGTTCCCCCTTCCCTTCAGTTACCTTCCTTCCTGCAGATAGTCCCCTTCCACTTTCACACACACACACACACACACACACACACACACACACGATAGAAAGAAAGAAAGAAAGAAAGAAAGAAAGAAAGAAAGAAAGAAAGAAAGAAAGAAAGAAAGAAAGAAAGAGAAAGAGAGAGAGAAAGAAAGAAAGAAAGAAAGAGAGAAAGAAAGAAAGAGAGAAAGAAAGAAATCTAGTGGAGAATCATTTATAAAACACACTCACTCAGCCAGGCGGTGGTGGCGTACGCCTTTATTCCCAGCACTCGGGAGGCAGAGGCAGGCGAATCTCTGTGAGTTCGAGGCCAGCCTGGACTACCAAGTGAGTTCCAGGAAAGGCACAAAGCTACACAGAGAAACCCTGTCTCGAAAAACCAAAAAAAAAAAAAAAAAAAACAAAACACTCATTTTGGAAATGTGCAAATGAGAGAAAGTGCAACAGTGAGTAATAACAGTATTTTCCTTCTGTTATATAAAAAATGGATGCCCTGAGGCTCTAAGAAGTCACCTGGAGGCTGGCATTATTCTTTCACAACAGATGCCTCTCACTCTGAGGGCATGGTGTGACATCGGCTTCGGAAGCCAAGTGTTGTGAAGAACGCAGTGTTCCTGAAAGGGCAGCCATGGCGTGTTGTGTCCACTGTCAGCACCTTGGTCTCTGTGGAAGCTGGTGACACTGTTGTGCCCACAGAGTGATAAATGAAAGCAGAATCCAAAGGGAGCCATTACTACCAATCCCACCATGGCAACAGTTGCTTAGAAGCCAGCTAGTTCTACTTAGAGTAAGGACCTTGACCACACTCGGTGCACCAGCTGTGACACAGCAGTGACAATCTGCAGGAGAAACAGCAGAGGCCCACAGACAGTGCAGTCTCCATCCTCACTTGCACATTTACTACGATGCACTAGTCTCTCTGCTTGTTCATAATGTACACACTCATGATCAGCAAGACTGACTCAAGGGGAGGGAGACACAAGGAATACCACCATGGGGGCACACGATGCTGATTAGGGTCCAAAGGGGATGACAACGGTCTTGGCCTGTGGGATTTACAGTGAACCTGGGAAACAGGACCCACACACGTGTTAGTACTGAGGTGAAATTCTTCCTCTGCTTTCCCCGAACATGTAGATTCAGAAAGAGCTCTGTTACACACTCTCCAGCCTTCCTCTACTTCATCACACACATCATAACTACAACTGACTCCTTAACTAATTATCTGGCTATTCACTGAAATCTGTCTCTGAAGACACAATAAACGCCATGAGCATAAGAGCCAGGACTGGTGGGTTCACTGTTGTCTGCTCACACCAAGCACAGTGACTGGTATACAGACTGTATCCTTTCATTGGTGACCTGCTGAATGTATAGACAAAGGGCCAATGTTATAGTAGACCCACTGATTTAATAACAACAGGATGAGCTCTGAGGATCATTTAATGAACATTAAGAACTCCAGTATGGCAGACATTATTCACAACAGAGCCTGCCCTCCGGAAGTCAGCCCTCTAGTGGGTAGAAAAGCTCATAGCAATTCATCGTTAACAAAAGGTGGGAGATGTGTCAGGGTTAACCAGAGGGAGACTGGACTTGAAGGATATCCTTGAGTTTCTGGACAGATATGACCAGGGAAGTTATTACAGACAAAGAGATTCTCTTGAACAAGGGACAAATATGTGTACCAGCCTGTGGGGAGTTCCTAATGATGAAGCTGGTGGGGATGGGAGATGGGAGAGCTGTTTAGAGTTAAGACCCTAGAGGAGTTCAGTCAAGTCAACATGAACTAGGTCAATATTTAATGATCAGCTTATTGTGCCATATAAAAAGTATGCTCAAAAGAGATTAACAGGATGGGGTGGTTCAGAAAGGCTAAGATGTAGCTTGTGAGTTTCACAGACAAGATCCTCACCATTTCTCTCACTGATTTGCCCTCCAGAGTCTTCATCGTCACTGCCAATCGCACAGCTACGATGTCATCTGTGAGACTGGAACAGATAAGTGAGTTCTGTTGCAAACGCTTTGTATATTTACCGATAAACGCAAGCAGTCTGGAAAATTATTTTACCCAAGTATCAGTTGAGTTTCCCACCACCCTCATACCTAATGTGAGATTTTTCCCAACCTTTTGTTTTATGCCATGTGGAAAAACAAAAGCCCTCTCCAAGATTTGTGCAACTTTTCAGAAATCCCCATGGTCACCCGGGGTTCCAAACCCTTCTTTCAACAGGGACTACTTCTGTTCAGTACTAGATAGGCACCAATCTGAAAAAGCAACATTATTCTCAGTGTCCACCCAGAACCTGAAACCCCACTCACAAAGGCTTTCACAGGGTCCACCTTTAATCAAGCAGTTTTTAAGGGAATTATGCAGGGTGTGGGATTGAAAGGCACTAGTTATACAAAAAGAGCTGGTATCACAAAAATGACAATAATGTCATAAGTTCTTGTCAACTTGCTTTTTGTTTTTGTTTTCTTTTGCAAAAGGTAGATTGACCCTAGTACCTTGGCACAAACTAAGAAAGTACATGATTGCTAAGCTGCATCCTGACCCTTTCACGGGTTTTCTTTCTATTCCGTGTGTGTGTGTGTGTGTGTGTGTGTGTGTGTGTGTGTGTGTGCGCGCGCGCGCGCGCAGACACACAATGTGCTTAGGAAACTAAAGCTCACCAAGTACAAAAATCCATATTCACAAACATGCATACATGTTCATGCATGTATTCATGCTTATGGAGGTCAATGGTCATCCTCACCTTGTTTTTTGAGACAGGGTCTCTCGCTGGCCTGGGACTCACAAAGTAGGATGGTTGGCCAGTTATTCTAGGAGTCTGCCTTCTTGGCCTCTCTGGTGCTGTGATTACAAACATGTGCCACCACACCTGGAATTTTCACAAGGGATTGAGGAGATCAAACTCAGGTCCTCACAACTGAGCAAAAGGACTTTACTAAGTCATTTCCACAGCCCTTTCACGAGTTCCCAACAGGCTCAGCCACTCTTGCCACCACCAGGAATTTCCACCAGCCTTCCACAGGGTGCAGACCCCAGGCTCACACTTTCCCGGGCTCCTCATCCTTCCTCTGTTCCCTTTTCTCGTATTTCCCTGTAAGAAGCCAAAGCATCTAAGTTTCAGGAAGGATAGTCAACTTCCCTAAGGACACAGAGAATGTCCAGAGCAGAGTGAGGACTCCAATTCTACATCTTACACCTTTTTCTACTTTTCTTAGACTTAGGTTAAAACTAAAGAGATCATTTCAATACAGTTTTTTTTAGTCTAAGGTTCAGTCAAGAGCATGTGTGAGGCCTTGGATTCAAATCTCCAGCGTGGGGGGTGTTGTGGGGGGGGAGAGCAACAAGAACTGTTAGTCTCTCTCAATGTCCAAATAGCAGGCCTTCCTTTTGAGTCCCAGAGCACTGAAAGACACACAACACAGCATGTGGCTGGTTTTTCTTTAGGTTATCTACTACCAAATGCACCCATGGAACAGTTATTTCCAACAACAAGTTTTAATGTGCTTATGCCTAATCAAACTATTATATGACAGTATTAACTTTTTCCTGGGTGGCTTTCCCTCTCTGAGGTTATTTTCTCCCTCAAGGACATTTTTGAGGAAAACACTTGCAGAAATGCTAATGGAGGGGGAAATGTTTATTTCTAATCAGGACCCCTTAGCTCTATCCTAACAAAATACAGTTTAAAAATCAGGGGAAAGTTCTGGAGTGGTGGTGTACACCCGAGTTCCCAGCAGTTAGGAGGCTAAGGCCAAAAGGTCACCATTTCAAGGCCAACCTGGGCTATACACAGAGCAAGACGCTTGTCCCAAACCAAACCAGGGAATGACAGAAAAGGGGAAGACCATGACTGTGCTCTGCTCTTCAGCTGCATGGAATGTCCTGGAGAAATGCTGGAGAGAGAAGACACCGTCTCAGAGCAGGAGGGCATCCACCAGGCAGGCAGAGGAGGCCTGGGCCTGGGCCATTTTCCTTCTCTTGTTGCCAAGTTCTAAAGGGGAAGAAAGTAAAATGGGCAGTGGGCGGGGGGAGTGTGTGCACATGGGGAGGACAGGGGAGGGCGTCCTCTGCCTTCCTCTGTGGCTTTCTTTCTTATGACTAGAGATAGGGCTCTCACTGAACCTAGAGCTTCCCATTTTCAGTTACGCTGTTGGCCAACAGGTCCCGGCAATCCTGTCTCTGCCCTTTCCTGTAAGTGCCCTTCTACCCACTCCCAGCTAAGGGTGAGACACCCTTGAAGTGTCTGAGCTCCAAGCTCCAGGTTTTCTGGCATCAGACAAGTCCCAAGGAGTGCAGGCCTGGCTCTCTTTGCTTCTCTAAGAGATAATCGCTGAGAACCAGTGTCCGGCCAGAACCTGCAAGAGAAAATGGCCTGTGGCTTGCTAGCCGGAGAAATAAAGTCAAGGATAGGGTATCTCTATATACCTGTCTAGATAGGGTATCCCCCACTAACGTTAAGGCAGAGGTCACAGTTCTTGGGTCTACATGAATCTGAGTTCTCACAAGGCCTTGGAATTAGCAAGAAAATCATAAAATTGTACTACATTGGGTCATGTTTGCACTAGAGTTAAGAGTATGAAGATATTTGAGAGCACACTACCCAACCAATGACAAGTTCATATGTTTTATAAATTCTGTGGGTCTCCTCATCTCAATAGACTATGTGGGTGCTGGAGAGATAGCTCAGCTCAGCAGCTAAAAACACTGGTTGCTATCCCAGAAGTCCCAGGTTCAATTCCCAGCACCCACGTGGCCCTCACAACTCTCTGTAACTCCAGTCCCAGGAAATCTGATAGCCTCTTCTAGCCTGGAGGGCACTATATGTGATGCACAGACACACATGCAGGCAGAACTATACACGTTTGAAAAACAAATAAGCAAAATAAAATGCAGGAGAAAAGACCATGCAGATCTTAAGGATAGAGGCTTAGGGGGTTTGGTTGTTTGGTTTTTTGAGACAGTAGCTTTGGAGCCTTTCCTGGAACTCACTCTGTAGCCCAGGCTGTCCTTGAACTCACAGAGATCCCCCTGCCTCTGCCTCCTGAGTGCTGGGATTAAAAGCGTGCGGTGCCACCACCCATCTGAGGCTTAGTTATTTTTATTACTTAGCAGTCTGAACCTTCTAGCTGCCTACAGCTCCCTTTCCCACAAGGCACTGGAGAAGTAGTGATTGACTTTTGCTCATGATCTCTGGCTTTACTGTCTTGAAAAAATATATATAGTTTAGTATTGTGTGTGTATGAAGGTCAGAGGACAGCATTTTAAGATCAGTTCTCTTCTTCAGCCTTTACGTTTAATTGAACTCATGACAAGTGCCTTTACCAGCTTAGCCATCTTGCCAGCCTTTTTCTAGTGCCTACCCACCTCCCAACAAAGGTCTAAGAACACTGTTTCTTTGATTTCTCCTTCTCCCCCAGCAACACCTGCACCCTTGACCCCCACCCCTGAGACTTCTGGGACCAACCAGACCACAACCATGACTACAGCCAAGAGCCAGACCACAGCCAAGACCACAGCCAAGAGCCAGACCACAGCCAAGACCACAGCCAAGAGCCAGACCACAACCATGACCACAGCCAAGACCACAGCCAGAAGCCTGGCCGTCAACGCCCTCGGCAGCCCCCTCGCAGGCGCCCTCCATATCCTGCTTGTTTTTCTCATCAGCAAACTCCTCTTCTAGAGGAGACGGAGGAAGCCGATCTTTGACCTACAGAACATCCTCCCAAAGCTAACTCCAGGCCAGTGCTTAGCCGTGTGAATGAAGATTTTTTTTATGTCCTCAGTGTGCAGCTCCACCACCTCGGACCACAGACATGTGAACGAATTAGTGCATTTGAGCAACACAGACGTTTGCCAGGATCTTTCAGGGCACACATTCTGCTTTTTGTAAATACTTAGGCCAGTCTAGTTGTAACCTGGAGTTCTGACTCTCAGTTTTACATGCTGACAGCCAATCTGAACTTCCGTTTATTGCCAAAGGATTCCCATGAGCCTCCTGGGTTGGGGGGTGGGAGGGGGATCCTTCTTTACTTTCAAGATGATTTCAGATTTCTGGCCAAATCTACTCAGGTTACAAAGAACTTCTGTGACTTGCATGACTAAAGGGAAAAAGGAGAAATGAGTGACAGTCTCGTGGCTCTTAGCAGATCCCCTTTGTGCCCAGACCAGCAGGTTTTGAGGAGCAGAAGTATATGAAAACTATGTCTGAGGAGCCAATGACGGGACACATGATTTTTTTTTCCCCTAAGTCAAATAAACAATATGTTGAACAAGAATAATAAATGTGTTAAATCGAAAGATAAGCTTTAAATGAGTGATAAAAATACAAAGTGTTACCCAAATTTGTTTCTAAAACTACCAATGAAATTTTGTGTGTGTGTGTGTGTGTGTGTGTGTGTGTGTGTGTGTGTGTGTGTGTGTGTGCGTGCTCAAGGACAGATACAAGGTTAATTTAATCTCAATTTGGTCAAGTAGTCAAAACTGGTTACTTCTTCCTTGATGGTAATATCAACCAAGAAATGAACAAAAAAAAAAAAACCCTTGTAATATTTATAATCCAATGTGAAACAAAAATATTTCTAGCAGTAAGCCTGTAATAAGAAATAAAGTTTTCCTTTAATAATTGCTGTCTTATACATTCCAGGACCACCTACCCAGGGGTGGCACACACACACACACCCCGGCCCCGCCCCGCATCAATCATTAATCAAGAAAATGTTCCACAGAGTTGTAAGCACACAGGCCAATCTGATGGAGGCATTTTTCTCAGTTTAAGTTCTCTCTTCCCAGATGACCCTGCCTGGGTCAAGTTGACAGAAAACTAACCAACACACAAGATGAAGAGATTCCCTCGTAACATTATCATCGTCTGTGTGCCGATTCTGTTAGCTGCTTTCACAAACACCGCATGAGCGAGTGTCACAAAAATGTGCTAGCCAGGAAACTGCCTGGTGGTTCCGTACATTTTTGAAGATAAGAAGATTGAGGGGTCAGAGAATGTCCGAAAGCAGCCCTGGTCACAGAGAAAAGCAGCACTCCCCAGTAACCCCGGCCAGCACTCAGCAGGCAGAGGCCAGAGGACTACTGGTAAATTCAGGGCCAGTCTGGTCTAGGAAGTTCAAGGACGGTCAGAAGGGAGGGAGGCAGGACAGGAGAGAGCGGTCACTGAGCTGGTGAAAGGCAGGACAAAGTTCTGAGTCGGCCCTGCCCGGTAACTGGCTGAGACGCAAAATAAAACCACCCCTGCTTCACTGAGGGTGTAATGAGCACAGTGCTTCACTGAGGGTGTAATGGCCACAGTGCTGTTCCTAGGGGCCATGACTACGGCGGTGTCAACTGTAGCCGTGATCATGACCCATCTTTGAATCTCCTGCAGTTCGTCCTTTGGTGAATGGAGATGGACATTCGTGTCTTTCACCAGCTCTGGTAGTTTCCAATCCTTATCTCTGCTCTTCCAGCTTCCTCCTCTCCTCCAGGAGTGCGTCTGCGTCCTACAGACCTCTCATTTTCTTCTTTTTCTTCCTGCTCCTCAGACTAGATCGGTTCAACTGAGCTGTCTTCAAATTCGCCACTTCTCCTGCCTCTTCAAGTCTGGGGCTGAACCTTGAAATTTTTATTTTACCTATTACACTTTTTAGCTCCAGAATTTCTATTTCGCTTCTTACTATAATTTCTCTCTGCCCACCAATATTCTCCATTCAGAAATAATTTCCCTGATTTTAGTTTTTTGTCACGATTTCTTTTTCCACTTTCAGTGTTTTTAAATCGTTCACTTCAAGTCTTTGCTTCTTCGGCCCAATGGCTGGGCTTTCTTGGGAACAATGTCCGCCTTTCTTTCTCCTTTGAATTGACCGTACCTTTTGGTTCTTTGTATCTTTTTTAATTTTTGTTGAAAACTGGGTATTCTAAATACTACAATGTGGCGGCCCTGCAGACCTGATTCTCTGACAGGTACAACCAGCCTTTGCTATTGTTGACTTTATATCTGCAAACAGCATTCCTTGTGTGGTCACTGAATATCTGTCCTGACCTCTCAGCAGTTAACCAGGGACCTTTCATATTTTGTTAAATACCAGCATCTTTGCCCTGGGTTTTTGTTTGTTCTGTTTTGTTTGGAGTAGATTGCAGAAGTCTAAACATTTTAACAGGTGTTGCCATCTTCCAGTCACTCTGATGGAGAGAACACAACACTAGGAACCTTTTATTCATTGGTTTTCTCTTACTGGTGACACCTGCTAGCCTGTGCTAAGCACTGTACATGAATCATCTCATTTAATCCTTACACTAGCTCTATGAAAGTGGGTCATTTGACAGATGGAGACACACAGCTAAAGAGGAAAATTAAAAGCTCAGGATGGAGGTTCAACTCTATATTTCCAGCACTGCAGAGACTAAATCAAGAGGATTGCTATGAATTGGAGGCCAGTGTAGGCTACATGGAGCACCCTGGACTATAGTGCAAAACCGTGTCTCAAAACAAAAAAGAAAGAAAGGAAGGAAGGAAGGAAGGAAGGAAGGAAGGAAGGAAGGAAGGGAGAGAGAGAGAGAGAGAGAGAGAGAGAGAGAGAGAGAGAGAAAGAAAGAAAGAAAGAAAGAAAGAAAGAAAGAAAGAAAGAAAGAAAGAAAGAAAGAAAGAAAGATGAGAAAGATGAGAAAGATGAGAGAGAAATATATTGCCCAGTCAGCGAGCAAATAGTGAAGCTGGCTTTTAACAACTGTTCTGTCTCACTTCTGAGCCTGCTGCCCCTTCATCAGGACACCTGGGGAGTTCCTGAGTAGCTACCAAGTCGACAGGGATTCCCCCAGAAAAACTGGTTCACCTGGTCATGTGAGTGGGGGTGGGAGTCCCTCGCTGACACACAAACTGTGTTCTCTGGGAATGCTTCTCCGGGTTCCACTGTTGGGCTCCATCTCCAAAACAAACATCGGTGAATCCTGCCCCAGCACGCTAGGAGCAGTTTCGTATTTATCTTTGGCGGTTCAGCTTGTCCCTCATCCCAGGTTCAGTGTGGAAGGTGTGACAAATGTTGACTTTGCTGCAAGCCGCAGTCCTGGCAAAATAGTTCTCGGAAGATTCCTAGACACAACGAAATCGGGGTAGCGGGAGGCAGCCAGGCAGCGCAGAGGCAGCTGAACAAGAAAATGAGATTAGGAGGCCAGAGACCCAACAGGTCTGACCTTCAAATAAGTTAGGTGAACGGTGACAAGCTGTGGTGCCGTCTTCTGTCCTCTTTCCCCGTCTGTTAGAGAGTGCTCAACCCAGTGTCTCAGCTCCCTTCCAGGTCTCAATTTGGGTTTCTCTGTCATACCCAACACTGTTTTTTTTTTTTTATTTCTTTTGTTTGTTTTTTCTATTTTTATTTTATTTTATGTGTATGAGTGTTCGTCTGCACCAGTGTAATGTGTCATACGCATGCCTGGGACCTATAGAGATCAAAAGGTGTCCGGTCCCTGGAATTGAAATCATGGATGGTTGTGAACCACAGTGTGGGTGATGAGGACTGGACCCGGGATCCTCCGCAAGCATAACAAACGGTCTTAACCAGGGAGAGCGCTCTCTCCAGCCCCTCTGTCCTAGTTTAAGAGTCTGGTCAGGGAAGATAAGTAGATGCTACCCTCTGCCACATCTGGATGGTTAACACTGCTGGGAGCACTTCTGAGGACTGTGAAGCAGAACCAGGCTCGGGGCGGGGAGGCGGGGAGTGCTCCACAAGAGACATCCCCCGTGGACTCAGAAGGCAGAACTGAAGCAGCACAGGAGCGAGGCAACTACCAGGCCTGGTTGCTCCATAACGGAGTTTGTACACAGCAAGTGCAGCAGGCCGCAGAGGAAGAGCAAAGAGCTTGCGCATGCGCGGTTTCAGGGAGCGCTGATCCTGGCCTATTCAGTCTGTCTTCTGAGCCTCATTCACTGGAAAGTGACACCCTGTAAACGCACACACAGCTAAGTGGACAGTTGTCACTCGCTGCTCAATCTTGTTTTCCCACGTGTGCTTTGCTTACAGCTTTATGCTTTATAAAATCGATGTATTTCAGTCATTAGGAACAAAAATATCTATCCACCTAAAGGATGATGTGATCTCTTTCTGAGCAAGCAGGGGGAAAAAGGCAAATGTCTTCCAAACCCAATTACTCAAGATCTTAAAAAACAGACCCAAACCGGGTCAACAAACCAATTACTATACCAATAATTCAAAGCAGGTAGAAAACCTAGAATGGAGGATGATTGTTAATCCTTAGGTTTTTTTTTTCTCTCATCTAACTGGGGCTGGCATTGAGTTCCTGATACGATATGCTTGCCTTTCTCCTCCTTCATGGTGCTGAGATTCAATGCACCACCATATCAGGCTACTTCTAAAGTAAATGTTTTAAAATACTAGTAATTAAGTGAGAATTAATCTCCTCTTCCATAGGATGTTAAGTGGCTAAATGTAAACTCCTAAAGCCACATGCCTGGGTTCGGTCTCGTTTGGTTCTTCCTAGCTGTGGGACCTTGTAGATGTGACTCCGTTTCTGTGTGACTTGGTGGTATCATAGGTTGTTGTGAAGGTGCAGGGAATTCATGCACACAAAGTGCCTAAGACAGGGGCTGGCACCAAGTGTACACCACCCAAATATTGCTACTTAATGCCTAAAAAAGATATCAAAATTGGTACTGATGGACAAGCATTACAAACAACATAAATGTGGACAAAATGGTGTCTAGATCAAGGGCCAAGCTTATAAAGGCATCACTTCTCAAAGACTAGCTCACGCAGGGCTTCGTACCACCTTGCCTTCCTCCAGGCCCAGTCTCACCTCCGCCCTTCCCTCTTCTAAGGAGAATGTCCTCTAGCTGTCTGCCTCAGCTCCTGGCCGTCCTTCTCCAGAGAATTCAAAGAGTGGATAATGGGGAGTATGAAGCTGTAATTAAGAGCTGGGCTGGGAAAAGGGGGCCAAGGGAAAAGAGCAAAAGCAATCTTGGGCTGAGCACTCTGGGGACGACACAGATCAGAGATCAGAGTCAGCTGAAGAAAAGCCCTAGGACTTCTCAGACACTACCTGGGCGACAGACCGGGTCTCCCTTGATGGCCTTCAAGAGGTGCAAATGAAAATTAAGGTCATTTGACTTCTGATTGCTGGACTGTATTTCCATGGATGGGACTCAGTAAAACTAGCACATATGCACTGCCCACACTGATTTTATATGTGCATTATATCCACATAAATAGGTATAATGAAACTACATATATCTCTTTAAGTAGGAAATAAACTAATATATGCAAAAATCTCCATATTCATCTCTGTTTACACATATGACTCATATAAAAATAACTGTGGGCAAAAGCTTGAGAACAACAAACTCAAAAGGCCTTTTGAAAAAGTAAAATATGCACATGATATATATTTAAACAGCTTGGAAAGTTTTTAAATAGTCATTTTAGCTGTTGTATGTTGTTGGTAGTTTTGTTCTTTTGGGGGGCCCACCACCCAGCTCCCAAATAAATCACACACAGAGGCTTATTCTTAATTATGAATGTCTGGCCTTAGCTTGGCTTGTTTCTTGCCATCTTTCTTAAGTTTATTCTGTCTACCTTTTGCTTCTGGGCTTTTCCCATTACTTCTATAAATCTTACTGATATTCCATGGCTTGCTGTGTAGCCGGGTGGCTGGCTCCTGAAGTCCTCCTCCTTCTCTGGCTACTTTTTCTTCTCCCAGATTTCTCCTTCTATTTATCCTCTCTGTCTGCCAGCCCTGCCTATCCTTTCTCCTGCCTTGCCATTGGCTGTTCAGCTCTTTATTAGACCCTCAGGTGTTTTAGACAGGCAAAGTAAAACAGCTTTACTCATGTTTTAAGCCAAAGAGACCCAAGCTCAAACTTGATTCTTCACTTATGGGGTGACCTTCAGCAAGGTTCTGAACTTGGCCAGGTGTGTGGCACACTATAAGTCTAGCAGCTGGGAGGTAGAGGCAGCAGGCTCGGAACTTCAAAGCTATCCACGGCTTCTGCTTCAAAAGAAGAGGTTCTTAATCTCCTTGAGTCTTGAAAGTGCAAATCCTAAAATGTACAGCTATGCAAACAGCACAGTCTCAAGTGGGAAGGAAATATCTTTATAATCCACAAAAATGGTTTTCTTTCCTTTTTGTTTTTTTCTTCACATTTCATTGATTTTGTTATTCTGTTCGTTTATTTGTCTTAGAGTTTTCATTGCTGTGAAGAGACACCATGACCACAGCAAGTTTTATAAATAAAACATTTCATTAAGGTGATGGCTCACTTACAGTTTCAGAGGTTCAGTCCATTATCATCACGACAGGGAGCATGGCAGCATACAGGCAGACATGGTGCTGGAGCTGAGACTGCTACATCTTATAAGCAACAGGAAGTTGACTGGCACACTGGGTGGTATCTTGAGCACAGGAAACCTCAAAGCCTGCCCCCACAGTGACAGACTTCCTCCAACAAGGCCACACCCACTCTAACAAAGCCACACCTCCTAATAGTGCCACTCCCTATGAGATTATGGGGGCCAATCACATTCCAGGAAGTCAACTGACTATCACACTGAGGGAAGCTTGAGCAAAAGAGACTTTAATTAGGGTTTCTATAGCTGTAATGAAATGCCATAACCAAAAAACAAGTTGGGGAGGAAAGAGTTTATTTGGCTTACACTTCAGCATTGCTGTTCATGACTGAACAAAGTGAGGACAGGAACTCACACAAGACAGGATCTCAGAGGCTGGACATGATGCAGAGGCCATGGAAGACAGCTGCTTACTGGCTTGCTTTTCATGGCTTGTTCAACTTGCTCAGCCCACCTTCTTAGAGAACCCAGGACCAGCAGCCCAGCGATGGCACTACCCTCCACAGGCTGGGCCCTCCACACTGATCACTAAATGAGAAAATGCCTTACAGCTGGATCTCAAGGAGGCATTTCCTCAACTGAGGCTCCTTCCTCTGATGACTCTAGCTTGTGTCAAAACCACCCAGTACAGCATGGTAGACTCCAAAGGGAGTCTTTGGCAGGTATATAGAGGTCAAAGGACGGATTGCAGTAGTCCATTCTTTCCTACAACCATATGGGTCCTGGGTATCGAACTCAGGTCATCAGGTTTGGTGACAGGTACCATTACACCCTGAGCCATCTCAAGGGTTCCCTTTTCTTTCTTTTTCCATTTCTCATGTGTGTGTTTGATGAGTATGTATGTGTAAGCATGTTTGTGTGTGTGTGGTCACATATGAGCACATATGCATGCTTGTGGAGGCCTGAGGTTGATGTCAGGAGTCATTACTGGTGGCTCTTATTCATTGAGGTATTATCCGCTGAGGCAAGGCCTCACAATCAAACCCAAGCTCACCAATATGGCTTGTCCCCAGCTTGCTCTGGGGATACAGTCTACTCACATGGGATCTGGAATCTGAAATCCAGTCCTCAAGCTGGTCTGGTAAGTATTCTAATGGGACACCCCACCTTTTTCTCATTTACACTATTTTATTTGGAAATAGTTTCTAACAGTGCAGTGAAGTTAAGCTTCGGAGACAATGGAAGTCAATAATTTAGGCATCATCGGTTTACTATAAAAAGGAAGAATGGGCCAGGCGGTGGTGGCACACGCCTTTAATCCCAGCACTCGGGAGGCAGAGCCAGGCGGATCTCTGTGAGTTCGAGGCCAGCCTGGGCTACCAAGTGAGCTCCAGGAAAGGTGCAAAGCTACGCAGAGAAACCCTGTCTCGAAAAACCAAAAAAAGAAAAAAAAAAAAAAAAAGAAGAAGAATGGAAACTATTTACATGATGAAATAAATGTTCAGAACTTCAGGGGGATGGACAGCCTTATGTGACACCATTTTAGCAGTGATTTCAGTCCACATACTTTCCAAAAATGTCATCATGTCTAAATAAAAAGTAACCGTGTCGTCTAGAACTGCTTTGGCGCCTCCATGCTCTGGAAGAACTTTGTCTCCAGTTTTCACACTGACTGGTTGGATCTCTCCACCCTTCCTCTTGGCACCTGATCCACAGCTGATACTGTGCTTGCAATACTTTTCCTTGAGACACTTCCGGAAGCGTCGTCACGCCACCTTCGGCTACAGTTTCATAACACTCCTTTCAAGCAACATTCGGTCAAAGAGTGAGAGAAACTTCCTGAAAGCTTGACCAGCTACGACTTGTGCCTCTGTAGCTCGGACTTGACACTCGGGCCCCTGTGAGGAGATCCTAAGTCCAACTCTTCTTCCTCCTCCTTCCCCTTCCTCCTTCCTCCTTCTCCTCCTCCCCCTCCTCTTCCTCTTCTTATTTTTCCTCTTCTTCCTCCTCCTCCTCTTCTAGAATGGAGTCTTAGGCTGAAAGGATGGCTCAGTGGTTGACTGCACTGACTGCTCTTTCAGAAGGCAGGAATTTGGCTCTCAGCACCCATATGGTGGCTCCCAAACATCTGTAACTCCAGTTCCAGGGAATCAGATGTCATCTTCTGACCTCCACAGGCACCAGACACACATACGGATACACGCTGGCAAACACTCATACAAATAAAGAAGGCTAGAGTTTCCAGTTTCTCACTGGTATTAGAAAATTACTGAGATTATGGTAACAAGTCAGGCCCTTCTTTGCTGAAGAAAAACACATTGCCTTCAGTTCAGCAGCTCATAAGACAGCCCACTCTCTAGCCAAAATGAGAGAGCTCACCCAAGGCTCAGCAAACCTCCAAGGACATTTGGAGAGCTTGCCATTACCACTACTGAAGCCTTTCCCCTGGATCTTGCTGTAAGAGGAACCCTGAGTCAAGGCTGCTAAGGTTGATGTGGATGTGAGTGAGGAGAGCTGTGAGAGATGAGAGACTGAAACCTCCAGATCATTGCTGTCTACATTGGTAGTGAAGGACCAGACAAGATTTTACTCAGAATGGAAATGGAGAATGCCTAGGAAGGTTTAAAAAAAAAAAGTGAGCAGGACAAACAGGTTTGAGGGGGATCTTCAGGGCTGTTTTCTAAAGTACAGAAAACATATCAAAAGATGTTATCTAATGCATGCTCCAAATGGTTCGGTGTCTCAAACATCTGCCGAACCAGGGCCAGCCAGGTTTTCAGAGATGGCAGGTGTGTTCATTATTCAGTAAATGAATATAGTTAGAGCCCTGGGTCTGTGGGTTCCACAACCATGGATTCGACCAACTACCGGTCAAAAATACCTTGGGGGAGGGGGTCACATCAGTTTTGAACATATACAGGCTCACCAAAGAAAACAGTGTAAGAGCTGCTCACCAAGGCTTTTGTCTTAGGTATTAGAAGCCCGCAGATGACTTAAAGTCTATGAGAAGATAGTCATAGGTTCTCTGAAGTGCTGGGCCACACAGACTTTGGGAAGCAGAGTGGAGGTTGTAACATACATCTGAAAGTAAGAGAGTGTTTTTAGGGGGCAATAAGGAGGAGGGAGAAAGATCTGAATCACTTAAGTATGCGTGTGTGTGTGTGTGTGTGTGTGTGTGTGTGTGTGTGTGTGTGTGTGTGCGCGCGCGCATATTTGGAGATAATGTACATGTGAGGGCAAGTGCCCATGGAGGCCAAAAGAGGAAGTGGATGCCCTGGAGCTGGAGTTGCAGGCAATTATAAGCCCCCTGATAGGGGTGCTGGAGCTCAGACTCTAGTTCTCTGGAAGAGCAGTATGGGCTCTTAAACACAGTTATCTCCCCAGCCCTTGAATCACTCTTCTAGAATGGTCCGCTCTTTTAAAAGGAACATGGAAGAGAACTAAGGAAAAGCAGACTAAGAGGCAATGTCAGAATCTATCGAGAAAGAATGGTGGCAGCTTTTGTTTTGTCTTGTTTTTGAAACAGGGTCCCGCTATGTAGTCCTGGCTGGCCTCAAACTTGTGAATGCTATGTAAATGAGACTGGCCTCGAACTCTCCGAGAACTGCCTGCCATTCCTTCTGAGCGCTAAGATTAAAAGCGTACATCACCATGCCTGGTATGGTGGCAGTTTTGGCTAGGATAGTGGCATCAGAAAAGGAGTACTAGACAATAAACACTCTCTGTTTGGGAGGAAGGGCTAATGGGGCTGACAGGTTAGGTGTAGGAGGCAAGAAGGGGTAGCATGGTGGGGGGAATCAAGGACAACACCCAGATCTCTGACCTGAAGACAAGAATGGATGGTAGTGGCATTGGAAGACTGGCAGACAAGGGGAATTTAGAGCTCTGTGTTATGTGGTGATATGTTGTGCACCCCAATAAAACTTATCTGGGGATCAGAGGACAGAGCCAGCCACTAGATTAGACAGAGAGGCCAAACAGTAATGACACACACCCTTAATCCTATCACTGAGGAGACAGAGATCTGTCTGGATCTCTGTGAGTTCAAGGCCACACTAGGAACAGAGCCAGGCAGTGGTGGCGCACACCTTTAATCCCAACACTTGAGATCTCATGCCTTTGCTTGAGAAGCACACATGCCTTTAATCCCAGGAAGTAAAATGGCAGGGCAGAAACAGGTATATAAGGCACAAGGAAACAGGAACTCACTGTCTTGAGACTGAGGATTTTCTAGAGGTAAGAGCTTGTTGCTGGCTTGTTCTGTTTCTCTGATCTTTCAGCTTTCACCCTAATATTTGGTTCTAGGTTTTTATTATAAGACCTTTTAAGATTTGAGTTACCGGGCTGGAGAAGTGGCTCAGAGGTTAAGAGCACTAGATGTTCTCCCAGAGCTCCTGAGTTCAGTTGCCAGCAACCACGGGTGGCTCCGAGCCATCTATAATGAGATCTGGTGCCCTCTCCTGACCGACAGGGGTACATGCAGACAGAACACGGTATACACAATAAATAAATAAATCTTAAAAACAAAACAAAACAAAAAAACACAAAAAAAGATTCGTGCTACAGTGTTGAGATGTTAAGTTTGACACATCCGTGAGATATCCACCTCTGGTCTTGTGATCAGATAAAAATTGTAATAGGTTAAAAAAAGATCACACCGTCTCCTCTCTCCCACTTCTTCCAGTTGTTCTTACAATAATCGTATTTATTAAGATATCATGAGAAGGAAAAGGAGTTTGAAGTGTTGGTTCATGCTTATTATCATACTGTGCTGGGAGTTTCCAGGGAAAAATCAACTGACTGAATGAAGAGGAACTTGGGCATAAGAAAGGAGAACATACATCCCTAGGAACACAAGCCTGGGACGTCATCTCTTATCTGTGCATACCTAAGACATGTAAAGGGAGCAGAAACCTGCCCCCACACCGCTCTGACTGTTTTCCTGTGCACGAGCCCCCTTGCACCTCTCTGCGTACTAACAGTTCTCCCTGGAGCCACACGGAGACTTGAACCCTGCTTGTCTGGAACATTCTCCAAAACTGTACTTCCTAGAAAGGAACACTAACAGTGGTTCTTCTGTGTGAAAGGGAGGCTAGAAATACCTGTTATAACAACAGCAAACTGAGCACAGTCTGTTTCCAAGGTGCTTTCCATTCCAGGAAGAATTTAAAATCTAAGAGTTTGAAAATCCAAGAGACCGAATACTGGTGGCCACATGTACATCACTAGTCAAGACCCATCTGATCTTGTCTATTTATTTGTTTGTTTGTTTATGTTTGTTTGTTTGGCTGTTTGAGACAGGGTCTCTCTAAAGATCTGCCTGGCTTTACCTCTCAAGTACTGGGATTAAAGGCACGGGCCACCATGCCCAACCCTGTCTGGCCATTTTCATAAATCATTGGTGGCTGCTACAAAGCAATGCAAACAATGGCTAAGCTTATTCATTCCACTCACAAGATAAAGTAACAAGCCAGTAGCCTCAGCACTCAGGAGGAATGCCGGGAGTTTGAGACCAGTCTGGGCTACACAGAAAGACCCCGTCTCAAAAGGTGGGGGAGGGTTGGGGTGGTGTGGAAAAATAGCTTAGTCCCTAAGGCACTTGCCACACAAGCATGAAGACCCAACCCAGAGCCCGCACAGCAAAGGGTCAGGCGTGGTGGAACACATTTGTAATTCCAGCACCAAGGAGGAAAGGCAGGCAGGTCTCTGGGGATCACAGGCCTACCTACTTGGCAAGTCCCAGTCAGTGAGAGACCTGTCTCAGAAACAACACTTGAGGTTGGCTTCTGGCTTCCACAGCACTTGAGTGTACACACACACACACACACACACACACACACACACACACACACACACACCAAACAAACAAACAAACAAACAAACAAACAAAAATCCAAGATAAAATGATTACTTTTTCTCAATTTCTCACCTTATTGGGTTTGTTTGTTTGTTTGAATCACCCCCACTCTTACCCCAAGACAGGGTTTCTCTGTGTAGCTCTGATTGTCCAGGAACTTGCTTTGTAGACCAGGCTAGCCTTGAACTCAGAGATCTACCTGCCTCTGCCCACCCAAGTGTTGAGATTAAAGGCATGTGCCACCATGCCCAAACTTAAAATAAAACAACTCTGTTTTTATTTCTGAGAACTGGACTTTCAAGAATTTTCTATTTCCAAACCCCCATGATCCCCTCTATAAACAAACATTGCCATGAGACTCCTAAAAAGGAAATGTGCTTTACTCCCTGGTGTCCAGAAAATCAGAATCCACAGTCCCTGACTACCTTTCCAACCTCATCTCTAGCTATCTCTGTGGGATACTTTGCAAAAGAGGGAGAGCCTGGGGTCTAAGTTAACCACCCTGAGGAGGGGGTTCAGCCATTCATTGCCCAAGTGAGTTGGGAAGAAGATCCTTCCTGGTCATGCCTTGAGGTAGTCCTGAGATGCCTTGTACGCAAGCCCGAACCAGCAGTCCCAAGCTAAAGCATCCCCGGCTTGCTGGTCCACCGAAACTGAGATAACAGCAGTGTGCTGTTGAGTCATGTGTACGCTATGTTACTTGTTACGAAACAGTAGATAATGATTATGCTAACCCAACAGGGTGGTTGTAAGGATGAAATAATACAAAGCACCTAGACCAGGTACAGTCATGTGCCTGTCCTCCCAACACTTGGGAGGTGGAGGTGAGAGGATCTAGAATTCAAGGTCATTCTTGACTACACAGGGAGACCCTGTCACTCTTCTCAATTTTTATTTTTGAAATAAGGTCTTAAACCCAGCAATAAAACCATCTAGGAAAATACCCGACACCACAGAAGGCACAGCACGGTGTCGATTTGATTCCCCTCCCCATCTGTATCCCCTGCCACCACCACAATTACAGACACCTGCTGCTCCATGGCTAGATTCCAACCATTGCTTTACAAAGGTTTTTGCTTCCCTGTCACCCGATTATCTTTTAAAGATGAGGTTTTAAAGGGGTTTATCTTTTAACCTGGTTATCTTTTAAAGGGGTGAGGTTTCAAAAGCCCATGCCAAGCCCAGTCTCTGTCTTTCTCTCTTTTTCTGTTTGTTTCTCTCTCTCTCTCTCTCTCTCTCTCTCTCTCTCTCTCTCTCTCTCTCTCTCTCTCTCTCTCTGAGTGTGTGTGTGTGTGTGTGTGTGTGTGTGTGTGTGTGTGTGTGTGTGTGTGTATGCCTTCTGCCTGCAGATCAGGATGTAGAGCTCTCAGTCCCCTGCCACCATGTTCCTCACCATGATGATCATGGACCAACCCTCTAAAACAGAAGCAAGCCCCCAATTAACGCTCTCTTTTATAAGTGTTGCCTTGGTCATGATTTCTCTTCACAGCAATAGAACGCTGACTAAGACAATAACCAACCACTTTCCAACTGGATTAAGTCCTGCTCCACAAGATGAAACGCATACCTGGCACCATTATCAGGCTATGGTTAGACAGGTCATAGGCCCTAGGAGAGAACCTACTACTATTATCTGCTAAACAGACAGTATTAAACTTTCCTAATGACTTATTGTTATACCCATAAATCAATGCATCTCTCAACCTTCATATTAGAAGCTTCTATTTACAGTACATGGTGATTACAGTACAAAGACACACAACTGGCTAACGTACAGAGAATAAGAGACTGCAAAATGTTCAGCCCTAAAGGGAACATATATAACATACATGTACTCAAGTACACACACACACACACACACACACACACACACACACACACACACACACACAGCTCGAGGGTTATTGCAGAAGAGGAAGTAGAAAGAATGTAAGAGCCAGAGGTAGTAGATGACCATAAGGAAACAGTCCTCCGCATACATCAGGACAGCTGCACGTGAGCTCACATCAATTGCAACAGCATGCACAAACCTTGTGTGAGTCCAAGCCAGACCGGATCCCAGCATGGAGAGAGGAGTGGACACACAATCCTACAACTAACTGTAGAGCTATTGGCAATTGTTGGTTGCCAGCAGAGGGAGAGACAGTTTTCTCTAAGAGACTAGCCCCAGGTAAGTCAACTCTGCTCTGGTGGGAGACGACACATCACATCCAAGAGTATTTGGGCAACATAAATTGGTCTTGAAGTGGGGGGGGGGGTGCAAAGCTGCAGAGGAGTCTGGGAAGAGCTGGGGGAGACAGGGAGAAAGGAGGAGGAGAAGGAGAAGGAGAAAGAGGAGGAAGAGGAGGAAGAAACTTCAGAAAGCATCTAGTCTAAGGATTCCATTTACAGGTAAAAGAACTAAACCTAGAGATGAGTGTAACTCTAAATAGTAATGACTTTGGGACCAGCATTTGAGTCCCAAAATGTTCTAGTTAATCAAATCTAAAAATACATGCCAAGTGTGATAAAATTTCAATGGTTAATAATTTACCATTCATTTATCTATTTAACAACAAGAAATCACTGAATGCTATTTACTGGATATGTTACTTAGAAGAAAGGCTTTGCTTCACACACAATTCCCACAAGAAACACAAAAGCAGTAATTACAATGTAAGTTTGATGTTGCCTCTGAAAGAGAGAGAAATGTCGGGAGCCAGACTGACCCAGGACTTTCTCAAAGGCCCCAATGAAAAGACAAAGGAGCTTCAGTTCAATGTCCTTGCCCAGGAGTGGACTTGGCAAGGCCAGTCTAGGGTTGGGTAGGACTGGAGCTAATGCCTTGAAAGAATCAAGGTTGTGGCTTCTGGGGACCTGACTTTTGCCCCTGGGCTGTGGTTATCAGTCCTTAGGCAGCTACATCTGAGGTATCCCATTTTCTCTTTGCCACCACTGTCTCTTTGCTGCCCTTAGCCATTTCCCCTCTGCAAATAGTGCAGATGATGCTGCACTTCTTAATAAACTTGCTTGGCATAAGTCAATTTACACAAGCCCTCCTCCTCCAGCTATTGCTTTTGTCTTATTTCTCATCTTCATTTCTCATCTCCGGTCCTCCCACTCAACTCCTCAAAGTTCAGGGTCCATATTCCTGCTGGTTTGGGTCAAGAGGAGCCAAACATGGGGCTCGAATCCATGACCCTGAAATTCAGTCTTATGCTCTACCAACTGAGCTATGCAGGTTCCTATCTTTTGGTTGTGAGCCTAGCCTCTGTAATGGCTGAGAAATCTCTCCAGCACTAGCATGGCCTTCTCAAGTCCATTCCTAAACAAGGACACGGGACTAAAGTTCCCTTTGTCCTTTCATCAGAGCCTGAGAAAATCTTGGGTCACTCTGGCTCCCCATGGAAAAACAAGCCACCAGTATACAATATAGTATCTTTGGTTTTTTTCAATGAACATTCACTAATTCACTCACTCATATGCAGACAAACATATTTTAATGCAGAATAAGCAAATGTTATCTTTGGGCCAACAAGACCTCTAAATAAATAAAAGCACTTGGTTCAAAGCCTGATGACATGAGTGTAGATGCCCATGGAGACCAAAAGGAGGCATGGGATTCCATGGTGCTGGGGTTACAGGTTGCTGCAAACCACCTGATGTAGATGTTGGGGTCATCTGATGTAGATGCTGGGAATCCAACTCCAGTCCTCTGGAAGAGCAACAGATGCTCTTAACCTCTGAGCTACCTCTCCAGCCCCTAGAGACTAAATTTCTTAATAGACTGAATGCCCTTTATTACTTCTAGTTATGCTAAAGGTACAAGTTTCTTCGGTGAAAACTGGACACATAAATCATATGAGGCAAAGAATGATGCATATACTGATGGTATATACCAAGACTGATGGAAATGCTACCTTTACATGCATTATCCACAATAGTCTCAGTTTACTGAAATGTGAGCTGCTACTGTGGAACAACAGATCAAATACACCATTGATATCAGTAAACTATTTCTATTTGTCTGGAATTCCAGATGTCATGAACACCTGCATACTTTTAACTTAGAAGAATGCATAGTAACCACATGTTTTAAACCTTGTTAAAAACAGTCAACACAAAGAGCTATGCTACTCAATAAAGCATTTCCTATGCACACTTCTCCTGACTGATCCCACTTGCTCTGATCACTGAATTTTCCCATGTAAGCTGAACTACTTGGTGTTCTTCACTATCTTTTCATCATGACTGAATTCTCAAGAATGAATTTGCTTGCTTTGTACAAATAGCTGTTACCTTGTGTCCGGTTTGTATTCTAAACTTCTTAAGTATAGGGCTTTGTATTTCTCTTCACATCACAACTAGTACACACTGGCTTCTCAGAACATTGCCACCTAGTGAATATTGAGAAGGCTTATGCACTGATTATGATTCCAGAGGCACCTGTAGAAAAACAGAGCCATGGGGAGTAAATAAAGACTTTTATTATAAATTTTGACAATGCAATGCCCACTTGGTTAAATTTTAGTATTTTAGTTGTCAAAAATTTTATTCATGTGTAATATTTTGTATTGAATACTAGAAAGGCAGGATTACTGCTATTACTTCAAAAGGTACTTTGTCTTTCAAGTCCTACAAATACCATGTAAGGTAGGCATTTTTCTAATTTTACTGATAAGAAGTTTAAATTGAAAAAATTTGAGTTATTTGTTTAAAATCACTCAACAAATAAATTGCAAATGGGCCATGACACCAAAATAAACTATGTATATCATGAAAAATAAATTCTGTATACCATCATACACAACTAAAAATAACTAAATCTTTACAAAGAAATAGAGTCTCTAGACTGTGCCCTCTAAGTTTTTCCCCTAAGGTTCATATATTACAAATTGCACAAACATTTTTACTATTTATATTATACTAAGAAAAAAATGCTAAAAATGAGGTAACAGAGAATACACACAAGGAAAATGGATTTATTTTGCTTTTAAATAATTCCACACCAAAACATTTTGCTGAGTATGAAATAACTTTTAATCTCTAGACAGAAGATACTCTAAATGGCACTGAGAGGACTGGAATGCAACTCAACATGCTTGGCATGTGTGAGGCCCCGGAGGTGGGGGAGGGGGGGAGCTCCCCCCTGCTCCCTCACCAAATATATATTCAGGACATACTAAAAGTCTGATTTTTTAAATACACTTAAATATGGACCTTACAATTATTTTTAACTCTCAGCATTCTAGAATACAATGTGGAGACACAAGTATGTGATGACTGCTGGATATTACAAAGGGCTTTTTAATTATGAAAAGCAATCAGCCTTCCTATAATTTAACCCTAAGATCTCGTCTCCTTTATACACCACAATGTTGTTGTCAGTTTCGTACACTTTTACTTTATAAAGAACTCCTGCAGGAAGAAGTTTCTGGAGGTTTTCCCAGATGTAGACAGCTACATTTTCTGTTGTGCTGAAGAAAACAAGGAAAGAAGTTCAAAATACAAATAATGAAAAAAAAGTCATTTTAATACAGAGAAAACAGGAATTCCAGTAACGTCTATCGTTACATCAGTAGTTTAGAAATACCACAATAATCACATCAAATGTTAATTTGTTTCATTTCTACTGCTCAACACGAGACAGTGACACACACCTTACAACATCTGCAAAGTACGGCACATCCAGATCCAGGTTCCTGTGATCAAGGGGCTTCATGATGGCCTCCTGCAGACGGAGAAGAGGGAACAGCCCACGCTTGTTTAGGACTCAAACACGAAAGGGTTCCTTCCCCCAAGTCTCTGAGCACCCCCCTCTCATTTAGCTAAGACCCGACACTGGGGCGCAGTCTTACTAGGTTGTGAAACAAAGTTAGGCCTAGTTCTCTGTAATGAATGTATGTATCCTGGCTCCTGATGCAGAGGGAAGGAACCACAAAAACAGAGTGTTCCTGGAACTTCCTAGAAAGAAGCCACTGTGATTCACACTTCAGTTTAGCACTTCTGAATTCTGTCTAAAAGTACTAGGAACACTTTTCCACAGCACGGTGTCACCTAGAGAATAGTGCCCTGTGTCATTAAGACATGGCCTAAAATGATGGACATTTCTAAATTTCTGCCCTGAAGAATAATTTAACAGTGACCTTCTGTCTCAGAGAAAAAATAAAGATGGGGATTATCACTTCCTGATGTTTACATATATTAACATAATGTTTCTTCTTATGTCATTGGCAAAGATTGTAACTGCCTTATTCTTTCTAAATTTTTACCATTAGCTCTTGTACAAAAATCTAAGCATGTGTGACACAAACTCATTTTCTACCTGGCCCTACTTCAAGAAGGCACACTAATAACTGGTTTTCTTCAGCAGAACTGGAATCATAAAAAGAATGAATCCTGGGCTGGAGAGATGGCTCAGAGGTTAGGAGCACCAACTGCTCTTCCAGAGGTCCTGAGTTCAATTCCCAGCAACCACATGGTGGCTCACAACCATCTGTAATGAGATCTGGCGCCCTCTTCTGTATACATAATAAATAAATAAATCTTTAAAAAAGCCAAAAAAAAAGAAAAAAAAGAAAAAAAAAAAGAGTGAGTCCTACGTCAACTCCTAAACCAATTAATTTGTAAAAATAAGTCAAATAAGCCGGGCGGTGGTGGCGCACGCCTTTAATCCCAGCACTCGGGAGGCAGAGGCAGGCGGATCTTTGTGAGTTCGAGGCCAGCCTGGGCTACCAAGGCGCAAAGCTACACAGAGAAACCCTGTCTCAAAAAACCAAAAAATAAAAAAATAAAAAAATAAGTCAAATGAAGAGATGTGAATACCAAGAAAATAAATATCTTTGCACTATCTTGGATCTCAGTTCTGGCCCCAACTTCTCCATTTCTACAGGACTCTAACTTCACTCTATGGCCACAGGAAGCCACTTTTTCTGGTGGGATAATAATTTAGGTAACCAAAGGAGGAAGAAAACCCCAAGAGCTCCCTAAGTGTTCAATCCTTGACTGCTGAGGCGTCTCACACTGTTGTCTTATAGTGCACAGTACCGTATATATATATATGTTCTGTGCCCCTGTAAACGCAAAGCCCCATCTTTATAAGTCCTCTAAATTAATAGGCACAGAGCTATTTATTCATTCACTCATTCATTCATTCATCCCATTATTCCCTTACTCAAAAATTTTTGACTACTTACTATTCTTTACCTCCTAGGAAAGGTAATGTATATGTCTCATTCATTCATCTTTTTATTTCCAGTAATTAGCTTTTTAAAAAAATGATGCAAAGAAACAAATTTGTTGAATATATGAACAATATGAGAAAGTAATTATTAGTAACATTGTTTTACAAAACATCCTGTCAACCTTGAGAACAAAAGTAAGCTGAAATGAAGAACTAAACAAGCAGCTTGAAATGGTGGGATAATGGAAACAACTGGGTGAAAAAAAGTCTCCACTTTGTGACCAAGAAAGACCATATAACCTGGGGCAATGGAGTTAACTGTCCAGCATCCCTCAGTTTTAATTTACAGAATGAAGAAACTGGAATAAATAATCTCTAAAATCTCTTGCAACACAAGAATTTACAATAAAACAATCAAGAAGCTTTTTACTGAATACAATCTGATGTGTTATCTCTATCATGAAATGGGTATATTCTGATGTGTTATCTCTATCATGAATTGAGTACATTCTGATGTGTTATCTCTATCATGAATTGAGTACATGCTGATGTGTTATCTCTATCATGAACTGCCTTGGTAACTCAGCATCAAGTCACAGTTGTTAAGGAAGTGTAGTCTTGGGGCTGCAGAGATGGCTCAAGATGGAGAAGAGCCCCTGATGCTCTTTCAGAAGATCCAAGTTGGGTTCCCAGAACCCACAGGGGACAGCTCATAACCACCTGTCACTTCAGCTTACAGAGATCCGAGGCTTCCAGCCTCTATATAGTCACCTGCACTTGTATATTTATGCTAGGACTCCTTCATTCAATTCTGTATTTCCAATACTTAAGCTTTAAAAAAAAAATTGGTTCACATAATTAAAAATAAATCTTAAAAAAAATGGGGAAGGGGGCATGGTGGCACATGGCATAAATCCCAACACTCAAGAGGCAGAGGCAGGTGGATCTCTCAATCTCTGTGGATAAGAGTAAGATTTACAGAAGTAAGAGAAGAAAAAAAAGCCAGGAAGCAAAAGGTAGATGGGATAATTTGAGTTAAGGAAAGCTGGCAAGAAACAAGCCAAGCTAAGGCCAAGCATTTATAATTAAGAATAAGCCTCCATATGTGATTTATTTGGGAGCTGGGTCCCCCAAAAGAGCTAAAAGAGCAAACCCCCCCAACAATAAGGAGATGAGTATGTGACATTTCTCCCTATTACTACAATACTCCCAATGACTACAACTCTGACTACCTTCTAGTAAGAAGACCTTAGAAGACCAGTTGCTACAAACTTTCTCTACTCCCCCACCTACCCCAACTCATAAAGTCATGGCATCTCAATGGATAAGGCAAACAGAGTACTAAAAATTATACTTAGGGGATATCATATAATAAGCACCTAATATGACATTACCTCCATGTATTCTTTGAGGTCAGTCAAATTCATAACCATTCCTGTAACAGGATCAATCTAAGGAAGAAAAAAGGGTGTCTATCATTCTAGTAGGCTCTCCATATTTACACTTTCACAGAGCTGGATGGGTGGCTCATGCCTGTAATCTCAGCACTTAGGAAACAGAATCAGGAGGATCTGGAGTTCAGAGCCTTTCTTGGATACACAAGAAGTTCAAGTCCAGCCTAGTAGGCTACATGAGATCCTGTCTCAAAAGTAAAATAACTTTACAAGTTATTAAAGGCTGTACAACATGCAGCTTGTGCCCACGTTTTCCTTTATCCTAGGGACACTTATTGTTCTCAGTGCAGAAGCACCATGGACTTCCAGCACCCTTGTCACTGGATGGATCTTCCGCCCATCCATATGTAACAGAGAAGCCTGGCATGGCAGCAGCTCACCACACAGACAGGCCAGGATTGAAGCAACTGAAACACAAGCTTTCAACACAGATTTCACCAGTGTCTGGAAGATGGCCCAGAATCTGAACAACTCCACACACATTTCCAGCACGTACCTCTCCGTGTACTGTCACCACAACTATGGGAAAGAAAACAAAAACACCAACAGAAACAAGTATGACTTTCAACAGATCAGCACATAAGCACAAGTTAGCAACATAAATTGTTAGCTCTCTGGCCCCCAAGGCTATACGTCAATTTTTCTCCCAATATCTATTCTTTTAGTTAAAATCTTCTTATCAATCAATGTAAGACTCAGTCCAGAGGACCTTGGCAGGAGCTTTGGCTGAGCGGAGGAAATGAGCCAAATTCAAAAAGGTGTGGATTCTACTTATAAGGCTGACATCCTTGAGAGGACGGAGATGTTACTCAGTGTCTTCCTGAAAAGTGGAAAATGCACATGCATGTCCAGCTCTGTCCCAAACTGACCCAATCCCTCCACAGACAAAAATACTCATCTTTTACTTTCAAGAACGTGTACTCAGCTCACAAAAAATGCTTTGCTGGAACAGCAGGTGTTCCCACGAAGCATTTGAAAACTTGGTCAGCACCGTTGTAACGGAATGATTTACACTTTTGTATTTTCCCGTTCCACACAAACCCTACTGGATACTCCATGGTGAGTAAGTACACTGAGTCTGGGAGGCATCTCAGAAAAGAGTCAGGAACTAAACCAGAAATTCGGATCTCCTGAAGCTTTATGTAGCCCTACCTCACACACACACACACACACACACACACACACACACACACACACACACACTCTACTACATTATAGGCTTATGTAGCATGCTTTGAGGCACCAGGTATGTCTCAAAGAATAATGTCCCTTTTCCTTCCACAACTACTTTCTTAAAATACTGCCAGTGGAGTTTTAAATATAAACTACCTTTCTGCCATACAATACATCCCTAAGCAACAGACCCTTTTCACTGGCCATTATTTACTCAAAATTTAAAAAAAAAAAATTATTTTTTTTATTTTGCTATGAAGGTTTTTTTTTATTTTAAATTTTAACTGATACATAAAAATATAGAAAAGTCTACATATAAAGGGGTACTATTTGATGTTTCAATCCCTATATACATAGTATGGCATTAAATCAGGTTAAACAGATCTGTCTCCTCAAACACTGATTATAACCAAATTTTAACATTGGTTTCAGCCCAACCTAATTAAAAGGACACGCCAATAGCAGTTTTACTATGCATTCAACTGTCAAAGAAAATGCTTTAAGTCATCTTTGTTGTTGCTGTTACTTTCTACTATCTTTAACAGAATAGACGGTTGTGGGGCAAACCACAACACTTACCCAAGCAAGACAATAGCTCTTTGTCTTGGATTTCCACTGAAGGGCTCAGATACCGCCACTGTACACGGGCCTCTCAGTCAGACCCCGGACTTACACCACACACACTTCACTCTCACTGAGAGTGTTCTTCCCTCACCTTTATAGTTGTGTCCATGGCCATTGGGATTGTTGCACTTCCCGAACACTGCCAAGTTCTCTTCATCGCTCAGAGAGGGGCTGCCAACAGAAAACCAGATGAACTCAGTGTGAGACGGCAAGACATCCAGATTCCTCCGGTAGTTTTGCTCTGGATTTTGAAATCTACAACTTAATTTTACTTTACATGATCAGCCGAATAGATCACTTGGATTTCATTAGCCACATTTCCATCAAGAACCAATGTACACTCCCTAATTAACTACAGTACCTCATAAAATGACCAAAAACCTTAATCTCAAGCCACTTAATCCGCTCACAGTCAGCACTTGTTCTCATTTGGCAAGGTCTCCTGTATCCCAGGCTGGCCTCAAAATCACCACGTAGCTTAGCATGACTGAACTTCTGATCCTCTTGCCTCTGCCTCACCAGTGCTGGGATCTGGTACCACACTGACTTATGCAGGACTGGGGATGGAGCCCTGGGTGCATGCTAGTCAGGCACTCTGAGTTACATCCCGCCTCCAATTTTCAATTCTACAAACCGTGAGTGTTGGCTATGGGACACCAGCAGAACAAAGTGAGGAGCAATGATAAGCACAAGAGATACTTGTCCCCCAGCAGCTTAAAAACCTCATTTCTCCTGAAAAACAACGACCTCAGACTCCTCTTTTAACGAACTTGCTCTTCTCTGCCTCAACTATTGCCCAGTGGGGACTTTACCAGTATGTTCAGGGCCACTCAAACTAGGTGAAACTTTAAAATTACTACAAGTATAGCTGTCGTTCCAGACAGGAAACAATTTTCTCAATGGATTTGTGTATCTATACCAACTCAGGCAACTCCTTATCTTCTGCATCCTTACTAACCTGATGTTTAAGTTTCCCATTATAAAAATCGCTTTGAGGGGCTGGAGAGACAGTTTAACAATTAAGAGCTCTTACTGCTATCGCAGGGGACCAAGGTTCAGCTCCCAGCACCCACACGATGGCTCATAACTGCCTGTAACTCCAGTTCCAAGGAATCATGCCCTCTTTCGGCTTCCACGAGCTCCTTCATAAAAGCCATGCCCATAACACACAAGCGCACACACAAACACAATTTTTTAAATTTCAATTTAAATTCTTTAAGATCTTTCTTAAGATTGACTTTCTCCTACTGCTCATCTTAAGAGAACACTACAGGTCACAAGGCTTTTGCAGAAAATTCTCTCACTGTACAAAACATTTTTGATTCCACACACGGGGTGGTGACAAGTAAGTGGTGTTTCCTGTAATACCCCAGTCTCCTAGCATGGGACAAAGCCTTGTTCGGTAAGAAGTGGGTGGATGCTGTTGGAAATGATGTTCTCATCTCACAGACTGAGGAAATGGTTCAGAGAGCAGACCTTCTAGTGAGTAATGAAGCTCCCTTCAAAACCAACTCTCAGGTGCGGCCTTGGGTATCTGGGATTCAATTCCCAACCGTGGTGCTCGCTATAAAAAAAAAAAGAGGGGGGCACCTTGTGTTGCACCCGGTAGCTCATGCTCCTGTCATTGTGCCTTCAGGATGTGCAGGGTACTGTGTGATGCCCGCCAGCTGCATGATTTTGGATTGGGGCAGCCCCCGGAGGGAACCTCTCCAGGGTGGAGCCTCCCGGATCATAGCTCTACCGCCCTCTCCCGGGTGAGGCTCGGTAGTGCGGCTCCGCACCTTCACCATTTCCTCTTCCGCCCGCCCCAGATCGGCTCTAACCCACGCGTGTGGCCACGCCCCCGGGGACGTAGCGGGAAAAATCCCGCACTTGCGGTGACACACGTGACCACACCCCACCTGTGCAGCCGGTGGCTCGCACTGAAGGACACGAGGCGTGACAGTCGCGCGCGGCGGCGAACGCCACCCGCCGCGCTCATGTTCTTCGGGCCAGCGACCCCGGAGCGACCGGCACTTCCGGCTTCCGGGGCCGAGGCCAGCCCCGCCCTCCGCGGCTGCGCAGTGCGAGCTCGGCCCTCGCCCGCCGGAAGCGCTCCTCCGGGGTGGTTTCGGGTGGTTTCGGCGCTCGGAGCCTCTCAGTCCTCCTGGAGGCAGACTCTAGCGCCTCCTGCTGTTCAGTCTTCGCCAGGCCGTCAGAAATACTGGGGCAGTGAGTGGGTGGGAGGCAGAGGCCTGGATTTTTAAATTGCCCACGATAGTTTGTGTCTTCCCTTTTCGTTCCATTTTTGACAACCCTGGGTTAGAATAGAAAAAAAAAATCCAGTGGCTGGGCGCCCTTATCAGATACACCCCAGCCCAGTACCACATTGGGAGTATCTTTAAATAAAGGAAACCCTAGCCAAGGGTAACAGTGCATTGCTTTCAGAGTTACTCTGGAGGCTGAGCCCGGAGGATTGGTTTTAGGAGTTCGGGTCTATTCTAGGCAACATAGTAAAACACTAGCTCAAGTGGAAATAAAGGAAAACTGTGACACTGCAGGTGAGAGATGTCGTGCAATGACCTTCTCAAACCAGACGCAGGCCTGAGAACAGATTCACCCTTCAGAGCCCTCAGCCTTAAGCCAATCCTGGTTTTAGATTGATGGTTTTCAGTGCTTTGAAACGAAAGGCATTCGGGTGTAATCTCCATTGCTCTTGTGCAACATTCAATGGCTGTGTTTGGACCCTTTGTCTCAAAGGTCGGCGTCTATTAGATGCGGTCTGAGAGTCAGGTGTAGCATAAATCTGTAATCCTAGCACTGGGGCTTGAGACATCTGAGAATGGTGAGCTCAGAGGCTATCTCAAAAGAATAAAATCCTGTAAGTAATCCAAATGGACATCTTTGGCAAGGCAGTCCCCACAGCCATCACCCATCCACTCATCAAATGAAAATCTTAAATTTAAAAAGTGTTCACCTAAGATCAAAATACCAAATGCTTTAAGTATCAGACATGTGCACCTCAGAACAACAAAATGGTCCCTGTCGTCCAGAAGTTCACTTTAATGGGGGGAAAGATTACTAATTCTGCCTCAAAGGGAAAAGAAAGCTCCCAAGAACAAAGTGTTCTGAGCTGGGTTCTAAGGAGTCCAACAGATGGGTAAGTAATAAATTCCAGGAGGAAGAGTTTAAGCCAATGAAATGTGGGTGTGGCTTGTTTAAGGCATGGTGACAAATCCCTGGCTGCCTTGGAATTCGAGATAGGAAGTGTCCAGAATATTAACTGCATACCCTTAGGTTGAAGCATTGTGAATGGGTTTTTCTTTTCTTCTGTGTATAGAGGGAAAGAAACCCCACATTTTTCTTCCCATCTAGTTCCTCTCCAAGAGAAAGGAATTTCCAACTGCTTGAATAACATTTTCGGGTACAACTGAGTCCTGCTTGCTTAGATAGTGGTGGCCTACTCTCTGGAGCTATGCATACCAGAAAAAATGAAAGAAGAAAACTCAAAGCCCAAACTCTCCACCTCATCAGTTCTGGCCATCTTCCATTCTGTTCTGTATCTTGCTTCCCCATGGCAAAGCTGAGCCAGGAGCAGACCCTCTCATTCTTCCTTTCCTCTCACTTGTACACTGAACATCACACCCATACTGAGATGAAGTAAAGGTTCATATGCAGAAGAAAGATGCCTCAGATCTGTGTCCTTCCCAGAAGTCAGAGACTCCATCAACCTCCATGTCTAGTCAGAATATATTAAACCTCTGTGTTTTGTCTGAGGAAATATAAGAATGCTTTTCCTCCTGTGGACTTCTGTGAACATCAAGGGACTTAGCCTCTCAAGTTTCTTGGCTTCCACACTCTTAGCTCTGTCTACACATCACATTCTGCCTCTCGTAAAACCTCACATGGGACTTAGGTCTTATTAGTTACTGTCATGTGGTGCAATCCTCTACACAAGGCATTTATATATAAGGAACACTTCACTGGGGAGGAAAGGGTTAATAGGGTTCGGAATAACCCCTACAGAAATTAAAAGAAGAAACTGACATTCCATGGACCTAGCTGTAAGTTAACAGGTGTCCAAATCACATCTTGGAGGACTTCTTCAGGAACAGTGAACAGGTAGAAGGGTCCTGGGCAGTATAACTGATCTAAGATTAAAGTTCAACCTCAGGGCAACTGAAAGAAAGGGAACAAGGCATTCTGGGAGCATGAGGTTCACTTGACTGCTATTAGTAAAAAACAGAGGGCTTAGAACTGTGAAGATTATGTGGTCTCTACTGCCACCTGCTGCCCAATTAAATAAAGAGCCTCCTGCTTTTCATCAACCCCTGGAAGATTATCTATCTGGAGATTTGAATAAATGCCTGCATTTAGCAATCTCCCTCAAAACCACCACCTCTGAGGACTGAGCTGGGGGAGAGATGTGGATAGTAGTGGGTGGTCTTTAAGAGGAAAACGGAAGTGAATGGACAGTGTCTGCCACAGGCATCTGAGGAAGACCCAGTCCAGAGGCCACCAAACATGACAGCACTAGCTTCTTGTCCCAAACACCTTAGGGCCAATTGTAACACACAGACCGTGACCTGTTACAGACCTGGAGAGAGCAAGGTGCTGGTCTAGATTCTAAGCCAGTGTTTATCAACCTGTGGGTCGCGACCCCTTTGAGGGGGTCCAATGACTCTTTCACGGGGATCTCCTGGGACTATTGGGAAACACGGATGTTTACATTATGGTTCACAACAGTAGCATAATTACAGTTATGAAGAAGCAACAAAAATGATTTTATGGTTGGGGTCACCACAACATGAGGGATTGTATTCAAGGGTCGCAGCGTTAGGGAGGTTGAGAACCACTGCTCTGAGTCTACTATCCTTGACTATTTGTATTTCTTCTCCCAGGGCCTCTGATCACCAATGTGGTAGTGGTAATGTCCTAATTTTATTCTTTTTGTGTGTATTCCTTTTTCAAAGTTTGTGTGTGGCAGGGTCGGGTAGCACAAGTGCCACAGCACATATATGGGGTCAAAAGATAACTTTGTGGAGTCAACTATCTCCCTCCATCTTTACGTGGGTTCCAGGAACCAAACCCATGTCATCAGGCTTGGACTGCAAGCACCTTTGCCTGGTGAGCCTTCTTGCCAGCCCCGCCAGCCCCGCCCACCAGCCCCTTTCCATGTCTTCTTTTAGTAGAGAAAAGCATGTTCAATACATGTAGACTACCTTCAAAACATCCCCCAGGGCTTACAAGTGACTCGGAGGGTAAACATGCTTGTTGAATAACCCTGATGACCTGAGTTTGATCCACAACCCACAAAAGGCCAGATGCAATGCCTTGTGTCCATAATCCCAGCATCCGATGTGGGGATGGAAAACAGAGTGGAGCACTGCCCGGAAGTTCCCAGGTGAAGGAGAGAACCCACTGTAGAAAGATGTCCTCTGACCTCCCTACGCCTCCATGTCTGCACATATACATACATTGTCCACAGACACACATACAGTAACAACAAATAACATAAAAACTGTAAATAGTATACTGATGCTTGCCCTACGATAATCTAAAGCCAGGGCTGAAGAGCTCACTGAGCAGTGAGAGCATGCACTCTGCTCTTGCAGGAACCCGAGTGAGACAGACCCCCAGCACTCCTATCAGTCTCCACCTGTACTCACATATACATACCACACGCACAGTCACACACAGACACATAAATCCTTTTAAAACATATAAAGGGGCTGGAGAGATGGCTCAGTGATTAGGAGCACTTGTTTCTCTCATAGAGGTCCTGGGTTCAGTTCCCAGCACCCCCATGGTAGCTCACAACCATCTGTAACTCCCGTTCCAGGGGATGTGATACTCCATTCTGACCTCCTCGGGCACCAGACATGCATGTGGTACACATACATATATGCAGGTAAAACATTCATACACATAAAATAAATCCTTTAAAATGGCATGAAAAACACAGCAGACCATAACTGCCTCACAAATTATGTTTTTAATAGAAATGTAAAACAATATATCCAGTTTGGGGTTACTTTACTGCTGCTGCAAAACCAAACCAAACTGACAGAACAACCCAAGGTGGAAAGATTTCCTTCAGCTCACGGTTTCTGGCTCACAGTTTCAAGGTCACAGTCCACCACAGTGGGGGGGGGCATGGTGGAGCACCCCATCTGTAGCAAGGTGGGGAGCACGGAGTGAAGGCCATTCACATTGTCGTGGGCAGGAAGCAGAGAGAGGACATGAGAGAACCAGGGGCTTCAAAAGCTGGTCCCTCATCCCCGAACGTTCCCACAGCCTCCCAAAATAGTGCCACAAGCTGGGAACAAACTATTCAAAATACGAGCTCACAGGGGTCGGGATCAGGTCCAAACTACAGCAGTTTTGGGTGGGACCCGCTGTTTTCTCTTCTGTACAGAGTGCACTCATTGGAACCTGAATCTCAGACCTGGCTGTGCCATCAGATGGGTACGAATGTGCCGTGGAACCCGTAAGGCATCTGCACAGGTACCTCGGCTCGCCCCAGCTCTGTCAAGTTCTTCGCATCCAAGACAAGGAGAAAGTTACTTTGACTCTAGAAAAGGAAGTGCAACACTGAAGTTCCGTCTTCCTTTGGAAACCATCTCCACTGGCTAACCTTGCTAACAACGAAAGCACGTCTTCCTCAGGTTCCCAGTGCCTACGCCTCACCCAGCCACCCACTAAGTGTTTGCCCAGTTGCAGACCTGGACAGAAACACCGTGACTAAAGAAGTTCACACCGTAAGCAAGGAGATAAGGTTGTTTGTGCCAATTCTCTTCATAAGATGGCTTTGAGTCTAACAATATTTTTGCTTGACCCTTTCTAATCTTGTAAAATACGCGGACATTATTTCTCTCAAGTTAGAAATGCTGCTACTTTGTGTTACTTAGGAGCCGTACAAATGTCAGTGTTGTAAGTCAGTCTGAGATTGGTGCTGACCTAATTACTGGAGTGTTAAGTTCATGGAATAAGCCCATAGCAGACATTACTAATTGATCACAGCACTCTTTTTTTTTTTCCTAAACCATTAAAGGGTGCAGAACCCCACACCCAGGTGCCACTAATAATTGATCAAAGCTGGTGCTTGAGGAGAACACATTTGCTATAAGATTGCTCAGACAAGTCAGTAAGTAGCATTACTGAGATGCTAGCCAGGGCTTGTGATACTGGAGTTTTTTAGGTCAGTTCACTGAAATTAGAAACATGGATGGTGGTATGAACATCAGGCCAGAAGCCAGATGATTTAAACACTGGCTTTACCACCGTGAAATCAGATGCAAGCCACCTGCAACTTCTAGAAGTAACAAATTCCACATGAATAAAATAGTATTTCATAATTTATAATAATTATCATAATATGTATGAAAGTGCTTTGTATATAACAAATGCCTCTGAAGACACCACGGGTTATGATTTTACAAATAGGACTTTGAGAAGTATGGACTATGACTTTTAAAGTGGGGGATATATACACAGTAAAAAGGGGAAGAGGACAGAGAAGATGCCACAAGGCATCAAAATAGATTGTGGGCTGCGTCACTCCACATCATGCTCCGATGTACTAGTGCTGCGTTTTTATGGTCAGGGGCAGGCAAATGAACTTACCTGGTTGGGAGTGATCACAACAGAAAGAATAACCCCACCGTCCTCTTCACTGGCTCCTGGTGCCGGAACAAAAACGGGCTCTGAGGGGTAAAAGCCGTCCTCTCTCCAAACCTGCAAGTCCCCCCAACACACACAGAAGGCATCTGATGAAAGGTGAGGGTGAGTGGGAAGCAAGCGGTCCACAGCGTTTGTCACTGACAGCATAAATTGGGCATTAACAGGATCTTCTGAATGTAGGTAAGAGGAGCCTCTGCTGCCTCTAGATCACCATCTCATATAATTTCCCATCAACCTGAAATATAGGGGTCACTACAGCCTTCACCCCATAATTATTCCCAAAAAAATGACATCAATTTTACCATTAGTTTCCCAAGTTTTGGCTTTCCTTGAGATTTGTCATAGGAAACCAACCCCTTGCTTAAGTGATTCATGATTCTCAAACTTAGGAAAATAGCTAAGCTGTTGAAATATTAAAGAACCCAAAGAACTGGGCTGCAGAGACAGCTCAGCAGTAAGAACACTGGCTGTTCTTCCAGAGGACCCAGGTTCATTTCCCAGCACCCACACAACAGCACACAATTTCCTGTAACCGCAGCTCCAGGGGATCAGATGCCTTCATCTGACCTCCACAGGTTCCTGCACACACGTGGTGCACATAATACAGTCGGGCACAAACACATACACATAAAATAAACAGACAGTAAAATTTTTTAAGAAAAGTAATACATCTGAGGAACTACTTTAAACAAAACAGAAATAATTCAAAGGGCAGAGCAGGTCTTGGAAAAAGTGAGAAAGGAGATTTCCATTACCGTCAGTGTCTTGTTCACCACGTCAACTTTAATCAGAGAATCCCCCACCAAATGCCGGAAGCCGCAGCCGTAGAAGAAATTATACTTTTTGCCATTGAACCGGCCATAGTTGATTTGGGGAAATTCAATCCCTCCTTCCTCTACCAGGTCCTCATGGTGTAGATTTTCAGGAGAGCACCAGATCTAAGAGAGATCCCCAAAGGATTAAAAGTGGCTGCTTAACTCTCTTTACTTTCTCTTACTTCTCTTTCATTTCTCTAGTGTAAGGGCACACTACTCTGTACATGGTGACAGGATCTGAGAACCACAGTTCTACGTCATGTTTCATAGTGTTCCCCTTTCCACAGTGTGTGTGCACATGCAGATAACATTGTCAGGCTTTGTGACTACGTCAAATGCCACAGGAGGCAGAGTGCTTCTGTATTCTGCTAAAAGTAAGGCACCCAGAGCTGCACAGTAAAATTCTCGTGGGAAAAGCAGCGTCTCCAGAAGGTGGGGATGGTCCGGTCAACCTTAGAAGCTCACACCTTCCACAACCACTGGCAAGTTGCCTATATCTGGCTCAGAGCAGAGAAGGTATAGCCAAACACAGTGTCCATCCCACCCAGTTTCTGTGACTCTTGTGCAAACAAGTCTCCATGACCTCACCCAAGCTCAGCCAACTATTATGAAACCTGCTGGGCACCGAACATTTGGAGAAGAGCCCAAGACTAATGTCACTAAAACCCAGCCCTTAGTCTGGTGCCCGCTGGGAGCTTACCTTTCCATCACCCTGTTTCACAGCACTGGCAGAAGAATAGGACAGTGGACTAAGGTTCTTCCCCTCAGGGGCATCCACACTGATATCTAAGGGCAAAACAAATCTTCGAGGGAAAGATCTTGCCACTGAATTATAGACCTGTTCAGAAGAGAGAAATAAACAGATGGGGAAATGTCATCCCTAGGATAAGAAACCAGTGACTTAAATCCAGTCATTACTAGAATTGTGCAAATAATAATTCTAATTCATTCATTCAACAAATATTTATTGAGCGCCTGTTGTAAGCTAAGTATTGTTTCAGATACCGGGAATGCAACACTGAACTTCATGAAATTTGCATTCTAGTGGTGGAATAGTAGTTATAAAATTAAATAGTTATTAATTAGCCTCCAATAAACAAATGATTATATAGTCAAAGGTCCCAGGGACTAGACTGTAACAAGGGAAGGTCCCTTTTTCATGTTTGCTGATTCAGAGAAGGCCCAGTTTAGCAGGCTAGGATTGCTCAAACCCCACACATTCTTGAGAAGGTCAATTTCCAAGACTAACCCTTAGCTGGCTCCTCGACACTGAGTTCTTAGACTGCTGTATCTGATAAGAGTATGTGAAGCCTTGAATGGCACTGTGTAGTCAATAAATATAGTTCATGATAATGATATTACTTAAAAAGAAAACCTTGGTGGCTTGCGGCGGTGGTGCACACCTTTAGTCCCAGCACTCGGAAGGCAGAGCCAGGAGGATCTCTGTGAGTTTGAGGCCAGCCTGGGCTACATAATGGGATCCAGGACAGGCACCAAAACTACACAGAGATACCCTGGTGGTGGTGGTGCGGGGGGGGGGGGGGGGGGGGGGGGGGGAATACCTGGGGGCTAAGGATGCAGCTCAATGGTACAGTGCCTGCCTAGCATGTATAAGACCCAAGATTTCAGTTAAAAAAAAAAAATAATATCTGAGTTCTCCTAGGGGTCTAGAACTTCAGGACCCGAGGTTACTTATGTTGGCTGGATTGCCTACATGACTGATTCCCAGTGTGACCCTGAACAACCAGGTCTGTGAACTTCCCAGGAAGTTGACAGGTCTCACACGGTGTCAGGACCAGTTCTTTCTATGTGTCCTGTGCAACTACACTAGTAGAGAATTGCCCGCTGGAGCCTGCCTTCCTCCAGCTCCTTCTCTTTGTGCGCACTTTGCTGTTGTGCTAAGTCTTGTGAGTTCTCCTGGTGAACTGCTGATGCTATGGGTGATCAGAGGAACACTCCAGACAGTCTGTATACTGAGATGGTGTTTAAGCAGAAGACGCAAAGGAAACATGCACAGCTCCTGGGACCATGTGCTTTAAGCACACTGTTCTCTCTTGAAATACTGTGAGACAGAGAACAAACTGTACCATTCCTTGACCTACCTACCCCATGTCACCTCCATCCCACACAGAAATGTTTTCTCTGAGTAAAATACAATGCTGTTCTTTATTTGAATTTTTTTGAAACCTCTAGAATATTATTCTTAAACTTTATAAAGGATTGGCTCTTTAAAAATTACTTTTTAGCCGGGTGGTAGTGGCACATGCCTTTAACCCCAACACTCAGCAGACAGAGAGGCAGGCAGATCTCTTGAGTTTGAGGCCAGCCTGGACTACAAAGTGAGTTCCAGGACAGCCAGGGCAACACAGAGAAATCATGTCTCAATAAAATAAAAATAAAAATGACATTTTATCAACACCACTTTCTTTTGTAAAACCTTAGCTAAACAAAAAGACATTTAAGGTTGGGTCAGGTGGTATGAATCAACCATTCCTTTGAGAAGAACTAAAAGGGGAAAAGGTCTGGATAAAATGTTTAAAAATAAGTGTTTGGAGGCAATGATGAGCTAGAAAGGCCAGGGAGGACAACGAGGCTGAGATTTAGGAGGGAAAGGACCTGCAGATGGACCAAGTGTTAGAGGCAACTCCTTCCCCTCAGGACCTAGTGAGATGCTCAACGACGTTAGTCATTTGAGAAATGTAAATCAAAACCACAGATACCACCCCACACCTATTAGTAGAGTTATTACTTTTAATAAAAACAACAAATATTGATGCAGGACTGTGGTTCAGTGGGTAAGAGCACTTGTCACACAGCATGAGGGCCTGAGTTTGAATTCCCAGAATCCATATAAAATCCCAGTTAGATGTTTGCATAGCACAGACATCTATAATAACCCAGCTTCTACTGGGAAATGAGAGGCAGAGACTGGTGGCTTCCCAGAATTCCCAGAATCCCCTGCCTCAGCCCCCCCAGTTCAAGCTGGGATTACAGGCTTGAACCATTAGGCTCAGTTTAAACTTTCCTTTTTTCTTTTGAGACAGAATCTCACTCTGTATCCTCAGCTGGCCTGAAACTCACTATGAAAACAGACTGGCCTATAATTTACAGAAACCCGACTGCCTCTACCTTCCAAGTGCTGGGATTAAAGGTATCTGCCACCATACCTAGTTTAAACACTTTTTAAAAGAAGGAACCAATATACTTCATCACATTAATAAAAAAGGGATAAAATCCATGTGGTACTCTCAATGGTGAGAAAAAAATATGATATGCTACATTTATCCATGACCAAAATTCTTAGTAAAAATAAAACTTCCCTAATCTAACAAAATATACACTTTTAAAAAAAATCTAGGTCAGGTGGCGGCGGCGGCGGCGGCGGCGGCGGCGGCGGCGGCGGCGGCGGCGGCGGCGGCGGCGGCGGCGGCGGCGGCGGCGGCGGCGGCGGCGGCGGCGGCGGCGGCGGCGGCACACGCCTTTAATCCCAGCACTCAGGAGGCAGGTCTCTGAGTTGGAGGCCAGCCTGGTCTACAGAGGGAATTCTAGAACAGCCGTGGATACACAGAGAAACCCTGTCTTGAAAAACAACAACAACAAAGGGGTAAAATGGTTTGCTGCGCAAGCCCCACAGCCTGGGTTCAATCGCCAGACCCCACGGGGAAAGGAGAGAACCAACTCCTGACAACTGTCTCTGCCTTCCCTCCCTTCACTGTGTGCTGTGTCACCCGTGCTCACGCACATACACCACACATATGCATACGTACAATAACAATACATAAACCCGAGTTTACAATATCGATATCAGAGAAACTAGGGAAGAGGAATACATGGGGAAAGCTCCATGCTTTCAGCTTGCTTTTTTTCTTTAACCCTAAGTCTGCTCTGTAACAGTCCATTAATTAATATACAGCAAGCAACATCTTTAAAAATAAAATGTTAGCCGGGCAGTGGTGGCGCACGCCTTTAATCCCAGCACTCGGGAGGCAGAGGCAGGCGGATCTCTGTGAGTTCGAGGCCAGCCTGGTCTCCAAAGTGAGTTCCAGGAAAGCCGCAAAGCTACATAGAGAAACCCTATCTTGAAATAACCAAATAAAACAAAAATTAAAAAAATAAAATGTTAATGCCTGGCATGGTGATACACACCTTTAACCTCAGCACTCAGAAGGCAGAGGAGTTCAAGATGTTTACCTACCTGGTCAAGCCCTTCCCCGGCTTTCCTGAGGTTCTGTAGCTGGTAAACTTCCAGGCTTCTCCCATCATCCTGACAGCACAGATCCATCACAATACAGCCCTGGTCCTCAAAGGCGTTGATTTGATGAAAGGTAACAAAAGGGTTGCTGTAATACACTCCTGGGAGGGTCTGCAGGACACACAAACAATTAGAAAGACACTCAGTTTCTTTCCTTCTCCTTCCCTCCCCTCCTTTCTGTCGTCCCCTTTCAGGAATAAATCTACAAAGCTCAAATTAGAAGAATCCCCACCCCCAACTTCCATGCCGTGGTCAATAGGTACAATGGAAGAAAAATCAGTATATAAAAGCAAATGATTTAAGGAAGCTCATTTCACGTTAATCAGTGAACTCAGGCCGTCTGACACAAACCAATCTATTGTTGTGACTAATTTAAAAGCCTTCCTGAAATGTGTGGCCTAATGTTTTACAGGATAAACAGGTCCTAGACTCTAATTACAAGATTAATAGAAAATACTGTTGCTTAGGATGCTTATTATAAATTAAGTGAATGACTGAAAAATACACTCATTATTCAAATAATTTTGTAATGAAATCAGGAAAATTAAATTTAGGACGCTATCTTCTTAGAGATAAACATAGACAAGTACAATGACACCATTACTAATGGGGACTATAAGAAGATACACAGCCTGACATGCTGGACTTCAGTGGGACTATGATATTGGCACACCAAGTCCCAGAAGCAGCTACTTTAAGCTTCAAATTGCCGTTCCAGAAGTGACGAAAGAGCTGTGCATAAACTGCACCCCTCTGCACTTTTCTGGCATGAGAAAACCCGTGATGAGAGCTTCCTGTGCCCTTTTAATTCAATCAGTTGGAGGGGTAAAAACATTCCTCACAGTTTCCCAACATGCAGCATCCATTGTGCTAATTAATTAATTAGCAGACAATCCAACCAGAAAAAGGAAATAATACCCCTAATTAGAAATGTCTTTAAAAGTAATGTATGAAGGTGAAGAGTCAGCCCTGTGGAATTCACCTTCAGGGCATACCCTTTCATTATAAATATGCTCAGATACTCAGCCTGTCCATTGTGTTTATCCACCACATGAAACCGTGTGTTATACTGGGGCTCCCAGCTTATCCCATCAGCAAAGGCCTTCCCCCGGATTTTAGAAGTGACTATTTTCCACAGTTTCATCTTTAGAGGCTGTTCAATGAAGATTATGTAGTTTTTTGTCATTCCTAAAAGTTTCCAGAAAAGAATAAAATGTTACTTGGCAAACTAGAGTGAACTGAAATGTGGCAGTGAGAGGACCCGTCTGAAAACTGGCATGTTACTGCTGACCTAAGTAAACACCACCCAGAAATACTTGGCTGTTTCCCAGCTCAACTGGACATATTTCCTGTTTCTGCATAGAAAAGAGAACTGTTAAGAATACTTGGGTTAATGCCCTTAGTTGGGCTTTGCTTTTTTTTTTTTTTTTTTTTTTTCATTTTAAGTTGTTTTGGTTTAAGGATAACAGAAAGCAGAACAATATTAAAGTGCCATCCATGCTCAGTATATTTACTCCTTAGTCTTTTTCCTGTACACCCTGGGAGTGAAGACCTAGAAGTATTTTGGCTATCACAATTTACAATATGTAAAGTAAATGTTCTGAATAAAGGCTAAAACATCTCAAAAGTTAACAAAACATTATTTTTAAAGGCTGAAACAATCTATACAGAATATAAGGTTCACACACACACGCACACACACACATGAAATAGTCAAGGCCTTTTCATGTGTGACTATTATTTTAGGATTTTAATACTGACTCAAATTTTTCATTATCAATTTATATTTCTAGGAACTACTTACATGAAGAAGCCATGTCTCTTCAAGCAATCTGTAGGCTAGCATAAGGAGTACAGGGCTAAACAGAATCACTTAACTGGTATTAATGCAATCTTGACCTCAGTACTGTAACACTCTGATAAGTGATCAACATGGTACTTGTCAAAACTAATCTTTGTGATACAGCAATATTAATTCAGAGCCCAGGGCAACTGGCCTCATCCATAGACTTACCAAAGCTATGGTAGTAAGAAGGCTTCATAGTCTCAGCAGAAGTGATAGAACACAGCACTTGTGCTCCATGAATCGTCTCCCCAGGCCCTGTCTTCTCTGGAGGAACCCGAATAATATTATAGCAAGAACCTGAACAACAAAAATTTCTCCCTTTACCGTTTTTATATACATTCTAAAATGAAATAACCCTTGCTCTTGCAAGGGCTTGGTATTTAGCAAGCATGCTATAAATAGTTATTGATAGATTAACTAATACCACACGTTTATGAAGTTATTCAGTGAACAAATAAATATTTAGGTGATACTAAATTATCTTCCTGGTATTATAATTTGCAGTCTAAGACATGATGAACTTATATAACATGGAATTTCACAATCTCCATTATTCTTAAGGAACAAAATAAGTAACACTTTCTTCTTGGTTCATTTATTCTGCAGCCATTTACTGGTCACTAGTCATATTCCAAACACTGTCCTAAAAAGTCTAAATACTGTATTTCAAACTCACAGCAGTACACAGAACAGACAAAAATCTATTCATCTCTAACTCAAATTCTTAAAAAAAACTATGAGCAAAAATGCAATGCATCTGATTGTGATATGAACTATAATGTAAACAAGCTAGAAATGGGGGCTGCAGTGATTGTGTATGGGTAGGCATTCCTGTTTGCCATTTTGAATATGGTAGTCTGGGGTGATACCATTCAAGTGAAGACCTGAAGAAGGTGAGGAAGAGATTTGAGAGCATCTAGGAGAAATGCATTCCAGACAGAGGAAAGTGCATACGCAGCCAGGAACAGTTTGTAGTGTTCAAATAACAACAAAGGGGCCAGCGTAGTCCTGTCTGCTAAGAAGGAGAATCTAAAAGATGAGTCTAGAGAGGTGGATGGGGTAAGAGGTCAACCTGGCCACTATGCTGAGAACACGGAAAAGTAAGGTGAAGAAAGTATTGAAGAAATCAATTAAGAGGTTAGTTTGATAATTTTAATTGTAAGAATACTGTGGTTCAAAAATAGATGGGTGGCCATGGAAGTGATGGCATGAGGTAGTTGGATTTTGAAGATATTTTGAGGGCATTGCTCAGATGATTCTTTTGATTAATTGGGTGTAGGTGTAAGAGAGAAACATGAAGAATGATTCCAAAGTTGTCATTAGCGACTGGAAGGATGGCGCTACCATCAACTAAAACGAGGAAGACTCATTTTTAGAGAGTTCAGCAGAGAAGATCAAAGGTTTGGTTTTGTAATGCTTGTTGACATCCTGGTAAAAACACCGAGTGAGCAACAGGTACAAATTACCTGTTGCAGATGTCCAAGGTGGAGATAAAGACAAGTTTTGAGAGACCACTTCAAAATAGGAAACATCATGTTTTGAACAGTGACAGAAAAAAAAAAAAATAGACAAGAACAGTGATGGGTTAATACGAAGAACATAGTTTAAGTGTTAAAAACTAACTGGGTTGATAAAATGTTTAAAGAATTTTTGCTAATTTGTAAAGAGGATCATAAAATATCTGAAAAGGCTAAAGCTTTACTATGATTTGCCCATTGATTCCTTAGTCCCTTTCCTACACCTTTTTGTTCTTCAAAGTAGATAATTGCAGGCATTTTAAAAATTACAATCAAAAGTATTATGTATCCAAATGTATCCCAGGTATTCAGGCTCCCTGCAATTTACATATGCATTGAGTTCCAGTTCAAAACCTTCTCAGTGAACCAGATAATCCAATGAGAAAACAGAAGCAGGTTTGCTGTTAGGATTAGAGTATAAAAAGATCCCCAGTGCTGGCACTTGGATTACCCAATTCACTGAATTTAAACACTTAGTCACTGAACTGTTCTAACTACAGAGCACAGAAGGCATTGTGAAGGAATTATGCAAGACCAGCTTCTAATCCGGTGAGGAATGTGAAAGAGAGCTGCCTTGCTCAGTGTCTGAGTCTGGCAGTCTCCAGGAGTTTGTATAAACAGGAAGTTGAGGTAAAGTAACAAGCAGGGGCAGTCCTGATTGGTGCCTGCATTTCTCAGCTAGACCTAGAGACTGCTTGCACCAAGATGCCCTGGGATCCATAGAGGTGCAGATTCTTGGCCTATTCTCACTTCTGCTGAACCAGAATCCCTAAAGATGGATGGTGTCTGTGGTCTATCCTGATAGTGAGCATTCTAGATGATTCTTAGATGCAGTAAGGTTGAGACTGATGATCTAGTGACTATTTTAAGATATATAACTAAGAACGCTATTTTCCAAATTACAAGTAAGTTTCAAAATAAACTACTTGGTCAATAGAGTTAATAAGAAGTGGATTTTTTTTTTAATGACTAAAAAGTGATGGATGGAACAAAACAAACAGAAAACCTACCCATGTAGGCTTTCATGTACATAAAAACCAGTGGTCTTGTTAGGACAAAGGTCCTGATTTAGCAGATTTAGGTGATGTTGAGACTAACTAAATTCTGATCTTTGAGGGCAAAACCCAGCTAACTGTATGGTTCCCCAGTGAATCCAATATATAGATAGATTTGAAAAGGTCACTGAAGGCTGGCAACATAACTCAGTCAGTAAAAGCACTTGCCACCAAGTCTGATGACCTGATTTCCATCCCCAGGTCACACATGGTAAAAGGCAAGAACTCACTCTCACAGCTTGTCCTTTGTCCACATGGTCTCCACACATCACTATATCCATTGGAAGGATTTCTACTGTTTCCTAGAACAGCTTTAAAGAAAAGAAGCTAGATGGAAGCGTATTCAGGACGCCCTATCTGTACCTAAGCCAATAAAACTAAAACTTCAGCATCCATCTTCATAGACACTCATATGTGTAGATACAGACCTATGGAGGAGCTATCCACAGAGCCGACTATTCACCAAAGGTATACCACAACCACAACATGTTTCATTTACTGTAGACACTAGTCTAACAATAGTCAAGGTAGATAGTCACAAATATCTAACACTCTCAACTAACATACTCTTGTTCAGAGACAACATGCTCTCAAAAACAGGAATGCAAATTTGCCTTCCCTGAGAGAGTGGGTGTATCATTTTAAAGGTCTTGAGTAAGTGGAGGGAGAAATGGTGACTGGGTGGAGACAAGATGCTAAGTAATAACAATACAGCCTTCTGGAGTCGGGACAGAAACCTAATAAAAGGGGCCAACAGAATGACTTACAGCAAGCCTTTGTGTTTAAAGTCAGGCCTGGTTTCAGGTCTGGCTTAGAGACATGGAAATTGGCTCAAGTAAATGACTTAAACATCCTCAGGGTTCACTGGCCTCATCTGTAAAATGGAGGTGATAATCGAGTTGTATACTTTGAGAGTTGGCGTGTACAGATTAAAGAAGGAAACAAGAAATATGCTTATCCCTAGCCTATCTTAGGCACTCAATAAACATAAGCTGTAATTACTAGCTACTGGAACATTCTAGAGGAGATTGGTAGCAGGTTTGGAACTGTGTAGATGACCAGCAATATGGGGTATAGCATATGCCATACAGCTATGGCCTTGACTTACTTTGTTAGTTACTTCTGTGTGATAGACAGTGGGCCCTCCCTACGTTCCTTTTCTGTAGCATTTTACATTTTGTTTTTACAATATAGTATGTCTTTAAAGTTCATATTCAAGAGATATGCGCCTTCAATGCTTATAACATCCAAAAATCATAATGGAACATAAAAGTGTAAGTTACACTGAAAAAGACATATAGGAAATCAGTTGCCAAGCATAGGTACAATAAGTCAACAGAACACATACTTAATGATAAACCATGTCTTTTAACCTCAGTAATACCTCTTTGGAACCTTTCAAGTGATAGTTCCTGTTTACATTTTAAACATAATGGCACTTGGGGAAACAGTATACTCCTAAGTACATCTAAAAATACTTGCACCCTCACTTCACCTCTTGGCCCATAGGTGTTCCCCATATTGTATGCTGTTCCATCTGGGTCATAATGAGGGTGTGCAGTTGCTCCATTCACAGCAATGAATTTGCTCCAGTCCACCTGCAGGTTTAAGACTACTTGAGAATTGTAAATGATACACAATAGATCTTTATTAACATAAATTAGCATAGATAACAGAAGCATGTCATCTATGTTAAAAGTGTGATATGAGGAACCTCTGAGAAATCAAAATTACTTTTCCTGCTAAAAAAAAGAAACAGATGCAAAAACAAAACAATAAAAGCCAGCAGTACCACAGCCACCAACAAAAACATCTGTACAGATTTATCTAGTATCATGGCAAAGTTCAAAATAAGCATAACAATTGTAATCAAAAATAAAATTAAAATTTTAGTCTGAGGTGGTGGAACACAACTGTAATCCCAGCACTTGGGAGACTGAGGCAGGAGGATCACAAGTTAAAAGCCAGCTTAAGGTACATGGTGAGTTGTGGGCCAAGCTGAGCTACAGAGCAGACACTGTATCAACAACAGAGTTGTCCTGAAATTGTATTAATTAATGTGCCAAGGCAATACGGGCCTACACAACTTCTAATCTGATAGTTACTGTGCCTAGGAAGAACATGAGCCTGTCAAGGCTACTTCCCTCAACCCCGGCCTTGTGATGTTAAAACTAAGGTAGGAATTTGGGATTATCTTTAAGGAAAACCAGCCCCACAAGCATTATAATCCTGGCAGAGGGTGACGGTAGCCTAAATTAATGGGTGTCTTTATTTCTGTGGAGGCGAGCCTCTGATTTCTTCCTTGGCTATCTAGATTCTTCAAGGGACTTTGAATAGAAAAAAAAAAAATTGGGATCTATTCTATTCATTTGGGGCCTGCACATTACCTTTTCCCTCCTTTCCAGAGTTTCAATGTCCACTTTATTCATAAAGTTAGTCTCAGTGCTCATGTAGTAGTCACCCTTGTACTGTACGAAGTTGACATTGGTGTTGTCAGTCATGACTGAAATCAGGTAGCAGACAGTAAGCACATGCTCTGAGGGAGAAATTTTCAATGCCCCCCTCTCTTTCACACACACACATACACACACACACACACACACACACACACACACACACACACACACACACACAAGAGTGTATTTTTCAAGGGCTGGAGAAATGTCTCAAAACTTAAGAGTACATGTTGCTCTTCCAGAAGACTTGAATTCAGTTCCTAGCACCCACATGGCAGCTCACAACCATCTGTAACTCCAGCTCCAGGGGATTCAACAACTTCTTCTGACCCTCAAGGACAACTACAATCATAGACACATGAACATAAATAAAAATATACTTTTAAAATGTATATTTTTCAAGATTTCTATTTGTATAGATACTGATTAAATGATGATCACTGCCATTTTATGGGCTCTTTACCAGGTGCCTCAAACCTTGACATGAAACGTTCAAAGATATTCTTGCATGGGTCAGGAAGAGCCAGTGTGCCAAATTCTGAGATCACAATCCTATCTCCAGCACTGTTGGCCTTGTATGAGTCACTCTGGAGAAACCTGCTCCGGTATGTCACTGTGCCCTTCTCCATTTTGAACTGGTGAAGCAAAGCCATTCCATCAAACCAGTGATTGTATCTGCAAAGAGAGGAAACAACAGGAACTAACTTATGAGTAAGGAGAGCATGGGGTCAAAATGAGGGGTGGAGTGATCTCTCTGCCATCCAAATATAAAGATAAGCAAGTGGTGTGTGTTCCCAGGGCCAATTATAGAACTCAGAGAATTTGAAATTAAGGAATGACAGTGTTCTGAATTCCCTGGGCTACAACAGGGAAGGGCAGCTTGCATTCTCCTAACCCCGGCCCTGTGATTCTGAACCCCTGTCAAAAAGCTCACTTTCCAATGCGCTGAAGGAAAACCCTACAGTGGTCAGGCCTAAGATGTTTCTGCTTTTTCCCCCTATGACGAGGAGGACAGAGGAAGCTTGGCATTTTCTAAATCAGAACAAGTTCCTAAGAAGAAACATTCATCCTCAAATCCTAAATGCATTAAGTTTTCTGTTTACTATAGTTTTTTTCAATTTTACTTTTTGCATCATCACTTTGGCCTCATGATTATACTAGAAATTGTCTATCAAAGTGATGGAGCAGGGTTAGCAAGATGGTACAGAGGGTGAAGGTGCTTGCTACCAAGCCTGATGACCTGACTTGAATCCCCGGAACCAGAGGCTGGAGGGAGAGAACAGACTTCTGCAAGCTGTCCTCTGGCCTCCACACATATGCCATGGCACATGTAAAAATAAAATTAAAACATGGAACATCAAAAACCTGTAAGCAAAAAAAAAAAAAAATGTAGCTTTGTTTTGAAAAAAAAAAAATTATCACAGCCAGTATAATGATACATATCTGTGATCTCAACACTGGAAAGGTAGATGCAGGGGGACTATGAGTCTGAGGCCATCCTGAGCTAAACCTCTCTCTCAAAAGAGCAATAAACAAACAAACAAAAGAGCTTTTATGTGGTCCTTTCTTTCCTAAGTTTGACAGATTAAATGCTTGATGGCATCAGTATGGGCAAGGAAGGTTAGCATCGTTGTCTGAAAAGACAATGGTTCCTGAAATCAGGGCTGGTCTTCGTTCACTCAGGCTCAAGTCAACATTACTCACGAGAGCCAAAAGACAGAAGCAATGAAAGCATCAACTGATGACTAAAAACAAACCAATTGTAGAGGTTCATGCCTGGTACTCCCAAATATGCCACTTTGACACACTATTCTGAGTCTGAAACACTTGAGGATCAGCCGCGGCAGACGAGCACTATGGCCTTCTATTTTCTTTCCAAAAGTGGGAAATGGAACTCCCTCATGAAAGATGGCCTCCCTGTATCAGAAGGAAGAGAGACACCCTGCACCTGGAGACAGGGAGGTGAAGCAAAGAGAGAACAGGATAACCTGGCTAACAGAACACTCACTTTCCCACAACTAACTGCCCCAACTCCAACCCTTGCCACATTCTCACAATTTACTCCTCTTGGTCCAACTACTACTACCCAGGCTTTAGATTAAATGATTCTCCCCTTCCAGCACACCCCCAGTGTGTGTGTGTGTGTGTGTGTGTGTGTGTGTGTGTGTGTGTGTGTGTGTTGTTTGCTTGTTTGTGTCAGGGTCTGACTATATAACCAAACAAGGCCTTGAACTTGCTATGTAAATGAAGCTAACTTTAAACTTGTGATCACCCTGCCCCAGCCTCCCAAGTACTAGATTATAGGCCTGCACCACACTCAACTGCTTCTCATTTTTCTTACATGGGTTCCCAAGTACATACAAACATTAGCAAGTAGAAGTTATGTGACTTCCCACACACACACTATTAATCTTCCCAATTGTTGATTTAATTCTTGGGACTACTGAAGACCACAAGATGATGAGAAAAATTTTGCCTCCTCTACAATACACATCATATTATCACCTAGCACTAAAAAGGAAGAAAACGCTATCATATGTCACAGCACAGATGAACCTGGAGGATCATTATGCTAAGTAAAACAGGCTAGTCATGAAAGTACAGACACTGTAGGGTCTACTTATGTACGACATTAGAAGTAGGCAAGGGGCCAGAGAGCTGGCTTAGTGGCTACAAGCACAGCGGCCAGGCTGGATGATCCGAGTTGGATCCCAGAAACCACATGGCCAATGGAAAAGAATTGACTTCTGAAAGTTGTCCTCTGACCTCCACATACATGCCATGGCATGTGAACATGTACACATGTATGTGCACACAATTAAACACACTCAATAAATGTACTTTAAAATGAAAAGTAAAATATTCAGGTTTATAAAAACAGGAATGAGGTTGGTTAATGGACTTGGAGGACAGAGAAAATGACAAATTGCTGCTTAACTGGTTAGTTCCAATTTTGCAAGATGAGAAAATTTTGAAAATGTTTCACAATGTGAATACACATGACACTACTGAACTGTACAATTAAAATGGTCAAGATGTAAAGCTTACATGTTACAAATTTTATCACATTTTTTTAATGTAGGGAAAAAGAAGTCCCTTTATTCTCATGATTTCAGATGCCATCTTTATCAGATGCTCAGTTTGGTAAGTTGTGGGTCTGTTTCTGGGCTTCCTGTTCTGTTATCTGCTCCCTGTTCATGAACAGCATCATAATGTTTGAACAGTAGAGAATTTACAGTGCTCTTAATGCCTTGTAAAGCACTAACAATTTTCATTTTCAGTGTGTTCTTGATAATTCTTGCATATTTATTTCTGCATATGAACTTTGATATTAGTCTAACTTCCTGAAATAGCTTGTTGGGATTTTTATTAATATCATAATGTGTTTACAAATAATGGAAAATGCACCTTTAAAATGCTGTCATTCTGTTCAAGAACAAGAGGTGGTTTTCCATTCATCCAAATGGGCAGATATGCATATGGCTTGGAAGTAATCTGCTCTGTAATATTTTTAAATGTTGGAAATTTTTACATGAAAAAAATTGAACTATAGCAAGGTCACTGGGATGGGATAGGGTGGGCATGGATTATCCAACACAGCCTCTTTTAGAAATCTTATGTTACTCCCTGCCAGTCTCCTCAGCTATTTCTATAGACTTTTTTTTTTATTGCCATCATCTGGGGACCTGGAGAAATGGCTTAATGGTTTAGAACACTTGTTGCTTTTGCAGAGGACCTGTGTTCAAGTTTCAGAACTATATGGTAACTTACAACCATGTGTAACTTCAGTTCCAGGGCATCTGATGCTCTCCTCTGACCTTGGGCACCAGGCATGCACATGGTACACATATATACATGCAAGGAAAACATTAATATACATAAAACAAAATAAATAAATAAAAAACAATTTCAATAAGAAAAGAATTGCAATTAGCAGTAGACATATCTGCCCATTATCTCATATACCTCAGACACCCAAAGAAATGATATTCTAAAGACTGACTGGGTTTTCACCCAGTGTATCTACCTATTGAGTGCTATCTAGCTAGGTACAGGCTATTGATCAAGATATTGGGAACATACGGATAAATTAGGAAGCATTTCTGCCCTCATGGAACTTACATCCTAGCAGAGAAACATAGCTAACACACATAAACGAAGAAAAACAAACAAGGCTGGAGAGTTGGCTCAGTGGTTAATAGTTCCTGTTGCTCTTAGGATATGGGTTCAGTGCCCTGCACCCTCATGGTGGCTCACAATCACCCATAATTCCAGTTTCTGGGGATCTAATATCCTCTTCTGATCTCTGCAGGCACCAGGCATATATTTGACACATATACTTACAAGTAGGCAAAACACTCATACAAATAAAATATATGAGAAATAAGTCATTTAAAAAACAAACCAACAGAGCAAACAGACACTAGCAACAACAGTGCTATGTAGAAAACTGGTAATGCAGTCAGTCTTGGTGTTTTTAGAATTAGAAGTCACAGGAGGCATTAAAGGAAGTGAGATTTGAGTTGACATCAAAAGGACAAAAATCAGGCCTGAGAGATGAGGGAAAACAGGTAACAAAGCATCAATGCCAAGATATTGGGTAAAAATATGAAGAACTGAAAGAAGTCACTGTGTCTGGGAGGTTCAGGGTGGCAGAGAAAGAGGTAGGAGGTGAAGGCGGTACCTTTCCTTCAGGACCTTGTGGTGAAATATCTCAGTAGTCTCGAAGAGATCTTTGCATGGCTCCCTTGGGCATAAACCCAACGAGAACTTCAAATTCACAATTCACGTGGGGGTGAGGGAGCAAAATGGTTTAAAACAAAGACAAAAAAACAACTTTTTTCCCCTCCTCTAAGCAACAATTTCCCTATCTATAATCAAAGGGATAGAATAATCACCTCAGAGAAGAAAGAGAGTTAAATGCATGCTCCATAGAATCAAACCACACCACAAAGCCCAAATTGTTCTCCAAAATCTAGGCTTACTTATCCTTTCCAAAGTCGAACTTCCCAGGTCCAACTCGAAGTAGATAGCCATTGAGCCATTCAGGAATGTGTCCTCGGACTTGGGCAGACACGGTGTTCAGAGTCTCCTCCACCGTGGTCAGCAGCGGGGCAATGCACGGCAGATTCTTTCGCTGTCTCAACATGGTTTTTGGTGAGTATTTCCCACGTATTTCTTCAAAACTGTGGAAGAGAAGCAAAAAGCATGCACTTGCACACGTGCGTGCACACACACATTATTACAGGATCTCTTGCTAATGTGCTTATTCCCCTACAGACACACACACACACACACACACACACACACACACACACACACACACACACACACACACACACACACTTGTTACAGGATCTCCTTTTAGCATGCTTATTCCCTCAAAGACAATTCTATGGACTGGAAGCTTGAAGGGAAATGTGAACTAAATCAAATAGTCTCCAAATTCCTCTCTTCTTTTCATTTCTTTCTTTTTTTTAAACATAATTTCTCTCTGGGAATTTCACATTGTGAACCCTAATTCTGCTCGCCTCTCAGTCTCTCTCCTCATATTCTCCCTTCCCCTCTGCAGAGGCCCACCGCAAAAGAAAAATTAAAAAAAAAAATTAATCAAAACAAAACAGAGCAAGCCAACAAACAGAATAAAACAAAACAAACAAACAAACAAACAAACCACTTTACTCCTCCATCTTTGCCGCCCCTCCCACACCTCTTCGTTCATCCTGGTGGCATTGGGAGTGATGTGTCACAGTGTATACGCCCTTTTGTCCAATCAGCTTTACTTGCAAATGTTCACTGTAACGAGTCATTGGTTTGGTTCAAGGAATTCCTCTCTCCATTTTGTTACTCTCAAGTTACCAGCACGGGTTCTCCATTTTGAACCATGACAATCCTTAGATTTCTCTCAGTAATAATCTACCCAAGTGTTAACTCAATACTGTAATTACTACTACTGTCCTCTCTCATAGTTGAACAATGCTTTTCTTTTTCTAGATTAACTCCACGTTAACTCCAGATGTGCTAATAGCAATTTAACTGTTAGAGCAAAAATGGTGGCCGTTCAATATTACCATAGTTAGGTTGATCATGGTACCTTAGATAAGCCAGAATGTAACACCAAATATTTCAGTGTGGTCTCTATGTATTTAGTAGGATTTGGATTTAATTTCTTCTATTTTAATTATATATATATATATATATATTATATATATAGTAGATATATAATATATAGTATATATAATATAGTGTATAATATATATACACTAATACTCCATGAAATGACACGAGAGTGAAATCTTATCCTATAATCAGGAGCTGGACATCATCCCTGTTATTTCATACTTACAAGACTTCACAAGATAGTGGTGCATGAACGCAGAGTGAGGTGTGGTCAAACATAACTTTAGTTATTACCCAGTTACTTGTAACTTTGGCTACAATTCTTTACTTCATAAATAGAAGGTTTGCAGAGGTACAGGAGTTAGACTTGAAAAAAATAACAGATAAACATCCAAAGACCAGAGATCTATGTTCTTTTGGCAATTTGTTTTATACTGTCCAATTTCTTGGAAATACTAAGTTTGAAGTACATATGACCTTTTACTTTCCTAAATATAACAACTCAGTCAGGCCCAGCTCTTTCTTGTTTTCCCAAATAACATTCATTTCACACGGGATGCCCTTCCCAAAGCCTCTCCCTAAGAAGATTATAGCTGAGGATGCAGGTCAGTGGTAAAGTGCTTCTTCCCCAACATCTACAAGGCCCCGTGTTGGATTCCAACACTGAAAAAGAAGACAAGGAGAATATCTGGCAGTTGTGGTGGCACACAACTGTAATCCCAGCACACAAAAGGAAAGGAGGAGGAGCATATGAGGCAGGCTGGGCTATGAAGTAAGATATTGTCTCAGAAGGGCAAGGGGAGAGCAGGGGGAAGCGGGAGGACCAGAAGGTAGCTCAGTCAGTAAACTGCTTACTGTGCAAGCATAGAACATGAGTTCAATTCCAACACCCACATAAAGAACAACAATGACACTGGGTGCAGCAACAAGCCTTGTTATTCTTGCACTGGGACAGTGGGAGAGTCTACGCTTGGCTGGCCAGCCCGTCTAGTCAAGTTAGTTATCAGCTACAGGGTCAGAGAGAGATTCCCATCTCAAAAAGATGGAAAAAAAAACTGAAGAAGACACCTGCTATCAACCTCCGGCCTCTGCCTGTGCACATGCACAGCCATGCAAACACACACACAGATGGTGATATTTTATTTGTACTAAAATGTGATGTGTATGTTAATAAATAAAGTTGCCTGGGGGTCATAGCTAATAGCAAGCCTTAGCAGAAGCTGGGTGGTGGTGGTGCACGCCTTTAATCCTAGCTCTTGGGAGGCAGAGCTAGGTGGATCTCTGTGTGTTCAAGGATACAGCCAGCATGGAGACACACGCCTTTAATCTCAATACCAACCATAGAAGACCTGGAGGTCTGTACAGACAGGCAGTGATGAGGCGGTCATGTGGTTGGGTTTACAACCAATGAGAAGGCAGAACAGAAACACTATAAAAAGACAGATACACAGGAAGTAGCTCTCTTTCGGAGAGGTAGGACAACAGCGACAGTGAAGGGTAGGGTTTCTAGCTCTTAGCTATTGCTCTGACCTCTTGGCTTTCATCTCTGTATTGGCTCTGTGTTTCTTATTTAATAAGATGGTTGGTTACATCTACGTGCGCGCACGCGCGTGCGCGTGCACGCACACACACACACACACACACACACACACACACTCACAAAACAGAAAAAGTAAAGAAGATTCTACCTGTTGTTCAAGGTCTAACTCAAATGCTACTTCCTTTAGAGAGCATACATAGCCAAAGTGCCCAGGATCAACTCTTAAGTCACTTCCAAATGAAGTTTTTAACCTCTCAGTACTTTTTCTTCTTTTCTAAGACAGGAGATAAAAAATTCTTATCATGCAGGCTGGTGAGATGGTTTAACGATTAAGAGCACAGGCGGCTCTTCCAGAGGTCCCGGGTTCAATTCTCAGCACCCATATGGCAGCTCACTTCTGTAACTCCAGTCCCATGTGATCCAACATCCTCACACATACACACATGCAGGCAAAATACCAATGCACATAAAATAAAATTAAAAATTGAAAATTAAAAAATAAAGCTAGGCGGAAGTGGTACATGCCTTTAATCCCAGCACTCGGGAGGCAGAGGCAGGCGGATCTCTGTGAGTTCGAGGCCAGCCTGGTCTACAGAGTAAGTTCCAGCACAGCCAGGACTGTTTCACAGAGAAACCCTGTCTCAAAAAAACAAACAAACAAAAAACAAAAAAACAAAACAAAATTTTTTTATCATGCTTAAGGTAATAAGTGACCATGTAAGTTTATAGGAAGCTTTAGAACACAATACATATTCCCAAAATGTTTAGTATTATTTATTTAACTTTTAATGATCAATACAATGAGATGCACCACGGCTTTTCTTTCTTTGAAATATTTTAGTTTTTCAACAAAGAGCTGGACATTGCTAAAAGACTGAAAAGTCTCCAAATCCAAAAAGAGGAACCTGTTGCCTAGGGGGTGAGATGAGTCACTCCTGTATTGTGCCTCTGTCCTGTTTGAAAACTGTGCAACAAAAAATACAACCCTGTTCCTCTCTGGTACAGGAGCTAAATTCCAAATTCCTGGACTCCACTCCATACATAATAATACATAGTCTCTGTGGTGAAGCAAGCAGGCATACAACAAGGTGGGAACGATAGATAGTATTTAGAGGTATTAAGAAAATGCTTTGAAAAAAAGCAAAGAGAAATCTTGATTTTTTTTTCTTACTCTACTTTTGTAAACAGTGGCAAATTTATCTTACTCTCCTCTTAGATTAAATTTCCCCAATAAAAGCATATTATTAGCTATTTTAGGTAGAGTTAAACTGAATAGCCCAATTAAATACACATGAATTGTAATTATTTCACATTTTTATGTCTTTGCACCACGTGAATGCCTGGTGCCTTCAGAGGTCAGAAGTGGTTACTGGATTGCCTGGAACTGGAGTGAAGGATGGTTAAGCTACCTTGTGTATGCTGGGAATCAAACCCAGATCATCTGGAACAGTAGCCAGTGCTCTGAACCACTGAGCCATCTCTCTGGCCCCTTCATTTTAGATTGTATTTAGATATCTTCATGCTCTATACTCCATGTTATTAGCAATCTTGTACTCCAAATTTCTTGTGGTATTTGCTATGGCTGCTACCATCTCCTCACCCCTGTTTCTGTCCTTGGCTAGGGAGACAAGCTATTTGACCACTTAATTGCTGGTTTGGTTTTGCTGCCCTCTAACTATGCTGCTTTTTGTCAGCATCCTTATTCATTAGCTGGCAACCTGAGGCAAAAATCTTAACCCCATCCAACCTCAAGTTTTTCCAAGATAAAATAAGGATTAAGAGAGGTTAATGATTCCTGCTTATATCTACCATCATAATGAAATATAATGATACTTTGCAAATGTTAATCTCCTTCACCGATCCTTTCCGTCTTATCACCACATAAATGTCAAGGTATAACCTTGGACCTTTACTCTTCAATTTCAGCATTTTCCTTTAGTCATCTCATCTCGGCTCTTAAATTCTCCAGTTATGTCTCAGACGTGGCTCTCAGCTCTTCACCTTCTCTTCTGAATCAGTTCTTCGGCCAGCTAAAACACCTCACTTCAGTCTCTGTGTGGGCGCTGAACTCATCTTGTTCCCTGGCCTTACAACACAGTTCTTCTGACCACAGCGACACAGGGCCCGTAGGAAATCTCTTAAAGACTTTCGTGGCTTGTGTATATATTTTCCCAGACTCAAAGTTCTGCACGGATAACTTCTTTTCACCAGTCTCTCCTCCTTGGGACTACACGTTGTTTCCTAACCTAAGCGCATCTTCCTCAGCACCGAGGCCTCAACTTTTCCTTCCTATGTGGCACTTCCTTCCTACTGCGCAGCTCAAGCCCTTGATTCTTAATGAATCAACAGCCTCCCAGCTGCAGAAGCTGGGAAGAGAAACTCAGTAAGGAATGAAGCTCCTTCTACACACCACAGCTTCCTACTTAGTGAGTTGCTTGAACCCCTTGGCCATCTTAAGGGTTGGAGACCTCAGGCCAATTGCCTCCAACTCTAAATAGCTCATCTGGATGACAGATTCTAATTTATCTGGATGAGCAGGGAAGATGGTTTCCCACCAGTGTGATGACATGAAAAAGGCAGAGACACACTACTACTAAATGCAATTTCCTACATACAAATCTGGCTGCATTGTTTATTCCCCCGCAACTCCCAAATCACTTGTCATTATTCAAACTACCTGACCAGGCACTTGAAAGCCTTGTATGGTCTCAGCACAACCTAGCTGTTGACTCCAGACTAACTAGACTACTCCCCCAATCTCCTGAGCATTCTATTCTCTTCACCCAGGATATCTCCCATCTCCTTTATATGAAATTTGCATATGCAACTTAACCTTCAAGTTTCAGGTTCTGGGTCACCTGCTTCCTAAGCACCACACCCCATTTCCTCACTGCAGCTGTTGACAGCTTCCCTGCACTCCTTATCTTGCTGTGTTGTGTGATAGAGATAAGGATACTTTACAACCTCTCCTGCAGCACTCCTGGAATACAAAGTCTAGCTTACAGCTCCCCTGTCCTAGCACCTAACACACTGCCTTACACACAGCAAGCACTAAGTGATTAGACAGCTTTATAATTTACTGTGTATATCACTGGAACTTCTGGCAGTTCTACATCAACTAATTACTGAAAATATAATAGAAAGCTACAATAGAAAAACCACAGGGTTTGAAACCAGTTCCGAGAATGCAAATAGGAGAACCAAACATTTACAACAGAATATAAAGCAGTCGTTTTCAGTTGTGAAAAGTCAGAATAGAGAAAACCTCTTCCGATGAGGCATCCAAGAAAAATCTCTGGACCTAATCCTGCCTATGTGTTGCATTAACTGAGTTAGCACAGTGGCTGCTTCCTTTCCGATGAGTAAACCAATTCTGTCAGCCTTCTTTCACTTCTCCCTCTGTGGAGTTGCGGCTTGCATCACACAGAGGGGGAGACTTCAGAAGCCTGCCACAATCTTCAGACCCAGGCCCAGCAGTCCACTTGCAAACTGGTAAGAAGAGGACCAGGAAAGGAAGGGGTTGGGGGAGTTCCCTACCTGGGAGCTGGTGTACTGCCACAGAAAGAACGCCCACTTCAGTGGCAGGAAGGCTGCTGAGGGAACGGAGAGAGATTGGAGAAAACTTTAACTCAGTTCAGGGCAGCTGGCAGGTCTCAAGATCTCCAAATCCAAAGCCACCGGCCTTATTAAGTAAATAATGAGCGTGAGTTGTCTCTGGCTCTGTGACAAAATGGAACTGAGGGGAAGGAAGGCAAGGGGTGGGGCCTCAAAACACCGGTAAACTTAGTCTCAGTTCCATGGCAAGTATCCTAACCAACTATAAATAATCTTTGTTTCGAGATTAAAATCGGACCAATGATAGCCTCCCTTCTTGACCATCCCTTTCTGGAGTCTGGCCCTACCTGTAACTAAGTCCATGGAACTCAGATTTAGGGGTTCATTACACAGCTTCTCTCCTTCTGAATGATTCAAACACAGAATAAAGTTCAAATTTAGACCAATAGGCAACAGCTCACCCTTCTCCCTTTCATTTCATCCCGTTTCTTCTATATTCATTAATCTTATGAAAAGCATTCTCTCACAATAAAGCACAGACAGGACACCGTGAATCTATATAACCATACATGATTTTATTACTTTAACAAGTATCTTTGAGACTCTAAGTAGCAAACACTGCTAGGAAAGAAAAATACCAAGACAGGAATCAGCACCCCATTCCTTTTCTTTCTTTCCCTTCTCTTTTAATTACAACACTCTGGAGGCAGAGGCAGCTAGAGTTCAAGGCAGACTGGTCTGCATAGTGAGTTCTAGGCCAGCCAGGGTTACATAGATCCTGACTCAAACAAACAAAAAAGAAACTTGATGAAATAAAATTTTATTTTAAAGTTTACAGGCAGCAAAGTAAGATTCTGTCTAGTTTAAGAATACAAATTCCTTATAGTGCCCTATGCAAATGTACCTAATTTCTAATTGCTTATATTGGAAAATACACATACAGAAGACCAAATTGTCTACATGATTGAAAGTGGAGATTGAGATTTTTTTTTTGATCCAACTAATGTAGTTATATATTACATAGCTCTTTTTGAATAAAATCATAGTAGTACTTTATTTGTATCAAAAGAGGAACTATTTGGTCTGATAAGAGATCCTCTAGACCAAATTCAATTTCACATTATCATAGGATTGAAAGGGCCTGCCAAAACCATGTTTAAGATGACCTTCTAAGTTCCATACTGCTAATTTCCATCTAATCCACCCTACAGCTAAGGCTTCTAAATATAATTTATCAACTTCACAAATCAACGTGGCTAATAAGTAAAAAGTCACTTGGACAGCCAGACTTGGTGGTACATAACCTTAATGTTGATACTAGGAAGTTTAAGGCAGATGTACCATGAATTCATCTGGGTTCCATAGAGCATGACACTTGAAAAATAAAGAAATAGCCAGGTTATAGTAATTTTCAATTTTTATTTTACTACTTTTATCACATGAAAATGTTTTAAGCCAAATTTTTATTAGTCAAATATAATGGTTAAAAGTAAAAATAATTAAATGGTAATATTAAATAGCAGTAGCACAGTTATATTTTATTATATGCTGAAAAACTGGACAAATTACCTTTAATGTTTAATGTTCTTTTATAATACTAACCAAGAAAAACATTTTAAAACTATCTCCAAAATTAGCTGCTATTTAAACAAATACTGTTAGACATAATCAAATTAACAGAGTCCTCTTTCACAGTTTAAGAAGGGTTAAGCAATTTAAGAGTAAAGGAGGAAAAAAGAACACATGTAATTTTTAATTTACATTTTTATATAATGTGCCAAATATTTGACCCTCAAAAGAAAGATTACAAACTTCATATTACTGTTCATGTTAAAACCCCCTTTAAATTAGAAAAAGTTACAGTTCACTACATATATTTTCTTTAACAAGTGGACTACAGCAATAATAGGAATGGACTTTCAGTTGGTAAAGACACTTTACTTGTGCAGGGTGTTGGTAATCAATGTGAACCTCTGCTTTACGAACTCTCTTTTTTGTTCCAGAAAGTTTTCAATAATATTGGCTTCTTTGAAGAGTCCATCTAGCTCGTCAATGTAAGATGCATCTACTGCTGCTCTCTCACTAATAGGGAAAAAGGCTTGATCTTAAAATGAGTTATAAAGTCTAGACATGCCATCATTGTCAAGTTCTTTATACTGTATCTGTTAACTATTTCAATTTCAAGGCTTTGCCCATGACAGAGCTTAGTTAATTTACTAATATTATTCAAGAAAAAGTTAAATCAGTTTAGCAAATATTTTTGACTACTTAAAAAGTCTCATGACACAGAGAAAGTGTATCTTATACACTTTAATTATAAATTATTAAAATTGAACAAACTATTACTCAGATACAGTGACTGTCCAGTAGCTTATAAAGCACCTTGTAACACTTCAAATTCTCAGGCCAATACTTAAATTCAGCCTTGAAATGTATACTAATAAAATATAAATATTCAAACTATTTATCTTTTAATATAACCCCATTAACATTAATTTCACCAAATAATACTATTCTCAAAGAGATAGCTGAATAAAATTTTAAAGGTACTATCATCAAGAGACCAAGATACATCCACTCTGGTATTAGCACTAGAAATATGAAAAGTGATGTTTGGACAAGTTGGGAATTACACCCTTAAAATAATCAACTCATCTACTATAAGGAATCGAGACAAAATTGTAACTTCAATTTTCTAGTTACCAGATAAGATTTTTAAGTCACGGAATTAAAATTTTTACTTCATTTTTCAGAAGGAAAGAATTTCTAACAAAAATACTCGAAAATGCCATAATTACTTGCCTCAAAAGCTTTGCATATGTAGACAACATCAGATTAATTTCCTTGCTCATATCTGTTCAAAAAATTGAGTAGGTTGTAAAATCTAACAAAGCTTCTGCATGATACAGTCAATCACATAAATATAATCATTATTTATACATCACCGCTCAAATCCTTCTCCAGGGTTTCCTCTTTATAAAGGAGTCCAGAACATTCAGAGAAAGAAGAATCCGATTTTTCAAGAGAGGGTACCTGTGGACTATCTGACACCTGAGGCTAGGAAAAGAAAGAAAACAGATCAATGGTAAGATCTTTCAGACATATATAGTCTGTTTATTAAAAAAGCAAACCAAACATTTTTCAGAGGGGTTGGGGACACAGTTCTGTACTACAGTGTTTGCCTAGCATCCTTAAGGCTGTAGGTTCAATCCCCAGTATTTCAGAATTAGAAATGAAACTCTATGCTTGGGCCTAGGGATTATTTCAGTGGGAAGCACTAGACTAGGATAGCACTCAAAAATACAAAAAAAAAAAAAAAAAAAAAAAAAAAAAAAAAAAAAAACCAGACACGCTCGAGATTTCATACCAGCTATAAATTTTTTATCATCAAGGAAAACTTTGGACACAAGAGACACCTTGCTCAAAATACTAAATTTTGTTCAGTTTTGAGATTTTGAAAATGGCGTTTAACTCTTAATGAAAACCAGTCTTTTATCTTGCACCAGTGGATATTTTTATAATAACATGATAACTGTACTTTAGACAACAGACAAATGGCTGCAAGATTTTGCAATGTAGAGACTGGCGAGATGGCTGAGCAGTGAAAGGAAGCCCTAACCACTGCAATCCGATGATCTAAGGACAATCTCCAGACTTGCCTACGGCATTTAAGATTTTACTCATCTTAGAAAATAATTATGCATGTAAACTCCCATGTGCCAAAAAGACATGGACTCACTTTGGTTACTTTTAAGGCCATAACCTACCAAGAAGAAATCCCCAAGTAGATTTGTATAGGTCTGTCCTTAATGGAAGAGCTAGGTGGAGTCACCCTGGTTCCTGCCAGGACAGTCCTACCTCTGGGACTATGAGAACACTAACTTCTACTTACCAATAGCACTTTCTCCAGGAAAGAAATCAGAAATGGGTAAAATATAATAAAAGGCTCCAGGAGCATAAATCTCACCTCCAATTCTCTTGACCTCTTGCAGTTTCTAGAATCAGGTTTTACGAGGTGGTTTGCCATCATACTCTGGAGGCACAAACTATAAAGTTTAGAGATTTGTCAATTTAGGTATGAGCTCCACACTCCAGTTCTCTTCACCCGTGTCCTTTTCCCACTTCTACCATAATTAATTTCTGCTCTCCTGATCTGCCACCTAAATTTAATTTCTCCCGTCTCTATTTCATCTTCTCTCTCAAAACATTTCATTCAGAAACCTTCTGGGTCAGTAAACTCAAGTTTTATCACATAGCATCCAAGGTCCTCCATCATCTGAGACCAACTTAACTATTCATACCATTTTCAACTACTATATATTATAACGAGTCTATATAAAACGAGCTCAACTAACCTCACTGGCAATTCTATCTTGTTTTAGCACCAGAACATTTAAGGTTCTTCCGTCTTTATAAAATTTTAATGTTAAAATTAGAGGTGAGATGCTCTTGGGACCCTCTTCCTCCTACTGAGTTGCCTCATCCAGCCTTGATATGAGGGTCTGTACATAGTCTTATTGTAACTTGTTAGGACATGCTCAGTTGAGATCTCTAAGAGGCCTGCTCTTTTATGAAGGGAAGTGGAGGAGGAGTGGATCGAGGGGAGAGGGGCAGTAGGAGGGAGGGGCTTGGATGAGTGGAGGGAGGGGGAAACTGAGGTAGAAATGTAATATATGAGAGAAGAATAAATTTTTTAAAAACTAGAGTTTGGAGTTCCCCTTTTTTCCTTCTCGAAAGAAGGACAGCGTGAGGGGAGCTCTAGAGATGGTTTAAACAAATAAAACTGGGCTATCCCAGAAACAAGATCTCTTCATTCTTCTAGTGAGGTTGTTTCCATTGCCCTACCCATACCTTAATATGGCATCAAATTTCTTCCCCATAAATTCTGAAGCTATTTTCCTAAGAATCTGAACTGTTAAGGTTTAAACTTGAAAAGACAATGAAACTTAAAAGGATGGTCTCTTTATCTTAGAGTTAAAGAACTATTTACATTCAAATAATCAATTTGTTTCTCTATTTTTGTTTGTTTTTTGATTCAGGGTTTCTCTGTGTAGACCTGGCTGTCCTGGAACTCTCTCTGTAGACCAGGCTGACCTTGAACTCAGAGATCAACCTGCTTCTGCCTCCAGAGTGCTGGGATTAAAGGCCACATGACTGGCTCTGTTTCTTTTAAATACCATGAGTTAGATTAATTATAGGCAATCATATATGATAAGATGGGAAAAAAGAGCAAAAAGCAAATTATAAAGATGTTTCTAATTTCAGCATGTACTTCGAGTGCCTACCATCAGGATACTAAGTTGAAGCGCTAGCATAGTAACATGCAGAAAATGCACAACAGAAGCACTGACATTCCTAAAGAATCGAAACCAACACAAGCTAAGTCTTCTTCCCCTTTTAGTTCTCCCTTTTCTGCTTCTTCTTTCTCAAACTAACAGAGTGTACACACACACACACACACACACCTTCTATAGTTAGGTAATTCTGTGTTTGGAAAAGTGATTTCTGTCATCATTTAAGACTCCTAAATAGCCGAAGTCTGGATTCACAGGCGGGCCCACCCCCTATGAAAACATCAGCGACTTGGGGCTATGCCACCCAAGGTGTCACCTTGTGCAACTGTCCGTGGTTGTTGGTCTAGGATTTCCTTCTGCGGGCGGAGTTATGGTTTGGTTTCAGACTTTCTGGGACTGAGACTCACCACATACACCAAGCTAGCCTGGAGCCCATCGGGTGGCCGAGGCCGGACTCAAACCCGCAGCCACCGCCCTGTCCCCGTGCTCCGAGTGCTGGAACCACAGGCGTGTGCTGCCACCGCCGCTCCCGCCTTCTGCCGTGCTCCCTTCACAGCGCCGGTGCCTGCTCACGCCATTTCCCCGCCTCTTCCCCTCACCTCCCTCACACCTTCCGGTTCGCGCCCCCACGCCAGCCCCCCGGCCCCCGGAGAGGCCGCGCCCCTCCCCACCCGCGGCTTTCCTTCCCACTCGAGGTCCCCATCACGCGCGCTCACCCCCTTGTCCCACTCGCGAGGGGGAGATTCGACCACGACCTGCCTCCTCAGAAGCGTGGGAGCGCCAAGGCTTCGTGCTCCTCTGCGCAGGCGCCCGGGGCCCAGCTCCCGGCAGGCAGCGCGCCAGGCACGTGACCGCCACGCTGGCTCCGTCGGCCTGGAGCCACGCTTCCGCCGATTTCCCGCCTTTTCCCTCTCGCCTTGGAACCTTCGAGAAACAGAAAGCTCGCTTCCCGCCCTGGGGAGAAAGGAGAGTAAACTTGGAAACTGGTCTCCAGGAAGGAGAGAGGCGTTGCCAGGGGCAGCTGGGCTTGTGCCAGGGCCAGGAGTCTCAGCCGATGAGCATTAACTATTTCCCACCTGCCCTCTCAGGAAAGGGCATGCTGGGCGGTGTAGGGTGTGCTGGCAGGAGGCGGCTCAACCGGTTCCTCAGGCCCACAGCCTCCATCAGTGGCCCTCTATGTCATGGATGTGTCAGTAAGTGTAGCTGACCTCATTAGCGTCCACGAGGTACTTAGTGATTCGCATGGTTCACACACTTAACTTTATTGGGTACTTCTGCAGGCTGACTTTGACCTGCGCTCTCACAGACAGACTTCCTAAACTCTTTCTGGTGTTAGTTAACCTGGTGCAGAAACAGTATATTGCCTCATAAAACAAAGGTCAATGACATGCCTCCATGAACCCTGAGCACATAATCTTACAATTTCAGAAGGCTGTTATTTAACTCGCAGTCTTTTGTTTTTGTTTTTTTTTTTCCCCTTTTGTTAATTTACTAGGTTAGTATCAAGGCTGGGAAGTGGCTAGCGAGACGGAGCATTTGCCTAACTAGAATGTTCCTTCCTTGCTATGGGAGGTGGGGGTGCTTGAAAGTGTGTTATCTGTGTTGAAATTTTTACTGTCTGTAGTATGTAATACACTTTTTATAAAGTTGGATATGTTCATTTTACAGCACTTTCCTATCCTTGGGTCCAATCTCCAGCACCTATAAATCAATGCATACTTGTAATTCCAGCACTGGGAAGGTAGAGGCTAGAGGATCAGAAATTTAAGGTTATTATCCTTGGCTACTTTTGAGGCTAGCCTGGAATACATAAGACAAAGTTAAAGACCGTCTTTTATTAAAAGACTATAGCTGGGTGGTGGTGGTGCACACCCTTAATCCCAGCACTAGGGAGGCAGGCAGATCTCTGTGAGTTTGAAGACAGCCTTGTCTACAGTGAGTTCCAGGACAGCTGGGGTTTATGCAGAAAAACCCTGTCTTGAAAAAAAAAAAAAAAGACTGTGACTTTTCTAATTTTTTTTTATAAACATGAAATGAAAATGTAAGGATTTAAATTTTTAAGCATTTCTAGCAAATATAATATTCACCACTCAATATTTATTTGGTTTTGCTTGTTTGTTTTTGAGACAGAGTCATACTTACAAGTCCAGGCTAGACTGGGATTTATAATCCTCCTGCTTCAGTCTTAGCTATTCTATATTACTATCACTAGAACAGTTTTTTTTTTCCCCAGCACCATTATTTTTAAAGGTCCATTAAATGAAAAAGTCTGGGTGATGTCAATCTATTTCCTCTCCCAGCCTTCACATTGTATTATATCTAAGCAGATAATTATCCGTTTGGTTCCTAAAATATTTCAAAGAGAAAAAAAAAGGATTATCTCCTAATACATAAATTTTTTCATCAGATTAAAAGAAAATCATATTATATTATTTTCTTGTTTTAATGTTACCCTCATTGTGTGAGTAATGAGAAGATGTGAAGGATTCTGGTTAACCAATGCCTTAGAATCTACCAAAGGACTGTCAACAAGTCTATAAAATATATAGGACACAGAAACAGCTTACTCTAGATCATAGAAAAAAATAACTTTGTATCAAACTCCCAAAACTTAGAAATGTACCTATCATTCATCCTACATCTTTTAGAGCTGGAGGAAGCTCACTGGCACTCACTCTGCTTCTGGTCACTTTGTTGTGCATGTATGGAGATGGAACCCAGCACCACCTTCTTGCTAGCCAAATGCTCTACAGTTGAGCTAACCCCGCTGATCACTCTGTGACCCTACTTCATTCAGTCATTTGTGTCACTTGGAGGATGAAAACTTGCTATTTAAATTCAATCACATTTGTATTCTTACCACATTCTTTTTTAAAAATGTTAGTTTTTCTTCTGGTAATCCATTACACCAAGTCCCTCCAAAGACCTCACCACAAACTTCCTCTGTAATCATGCCAAGGACATGATGTTTTCATGACTTTAGGAAATTAAAACTCTACCCTGTTTTTTTTTTTTTTTTTTTTTTTTTTTTTTTTTTTTTTTAAGTCAAAACTACCTGCTTACACAGCATTTTATTTCCTAACTTTAGAAGCCCTCTTACCATCTCTGTACTGGAAAGAAAAAAAATCACTTTCTAATTCCATTGCTAACAAAGCAACAATTTAGCTCGTGTCCAAGTAAAAAGTCCCTACGAAATACTGCTATTCTTTCAAGGCTATATTTACACTCTTTTCTTTAGAAGTAACATTTTAGAAGGCTATATCAATGAGTTGATTCGAAAGCTGTATTAGTTAAAGATAAACCTTAAAAAAATAATAATCTCCCTCAGTCATATCTCAAATATTTTAGGTCATAAATCTGCCACCATCCTAGGACTAGATGGTTTGGGTTTGTTTGTGTTGGGGGAAGGAGCCTGCAGTGCTAACATGCCACAGTACATACGTGGCAGTCAGAGGACCGGCTTCTGATGTCAGTTCTGGGCTGTCTTTGCCACCCAGGCTAGCTGGCCCTGGAGCCTTCCGGGGATTCTCCTGTCTCTACTTCGAATTTCCCGTAGGCACACTGGGATTAGGCACTAGTGCTACTCTGTCCAGCTTCTAGTCTATTTTTACTCAAGTTTTTATATATAAAAAAAAATAAAGTCCAATGCTGGGGCAGAAGAGACAACTCGGCCAGTAAAGTTCTAGCCACACAAGCATGAGCGCCTGTGTTCAATCCCCAACCGACTCACATTAAAAAAAATAATGCCTGGCTGGGCAGTGGTGGCGCACACCTTTAATCCCAGCACTCGGGAGGCAGAGCCACGTGGAGCTCTGTGAGTTTGAGGCCAGCCTGGTCTACAGAGCGACATCCAGGACAGGCACCAAAACTACACAGAGAAACCCTGTCTCGAAAAACCAAAAAAAAAAAAAAAAAAAAAAAAAAAAAAAAAAAAAGCCTGCATAGGGCCAGTGAGATGGCTCAGAACATAAAGGCACCTATTGCCAGGCCTAAAGGCCCGAGTTCAATCCCTGGGGCCTGCATACTGGAAGGAGAGAACCCACTCCTGCAAGTTGTCCTTTGACCTCCATATGTATACCATGGCACACGAATCCCCCACATGCACACACACACATTTACACAGGAAAAAAAAAAACTTTTAAAAAAGCCTATTAGCATGATGGCACACACTTGTAACCCCAGCACTGAGGAGGGGGAGAGAGTCAGCTCCCTGGATCTCACTGTCACTTAGCTGCCAAATCATGTGACAACCCCCACCCCCAGGTCTTTTTTTGTTTTGTTTTGTTTTGTTTCGAGACAGGGTTTCTCTGTGTAGTTTTGGTGCCTGTCCTGGCTCTCACTCTATAGACCAGGCTGGCCTCGAACTCATAGAGATCCACCTGGCTCTGCCTCCCGAGTGCTGGGATTAAAGGTGTGCGCCACCACCGCCCGGCAACCCCCAGGTCTTAGTGAGAGACTCTGTCTCAAAAACCAATATGCACAGTTCTGAGCAACAACACCAGAGGCTGGCTTCTGCCTCTACATGAATGTACCACTCCCACACACACACACGCGCCCGCTCGCGCGGGCACACACAGGAAAGATTCTAATGATATAGATTTGGCCTGGTATTTGATGTGATAATGGAAAGGCCTTATGAAAATGTGCTGTTTCCAGGCCATTGAGAAGTAAATCTGAACAGCCCCTATCAAGTGTCATGTGACACCATGTTGAGCTTGGGAAGGAAAAATCCTAAATAAGGTCTTAAAAGGGGAAAAAAGAAAATACTATACAAAAATATTTATTTCCCCCCCAAAAATATATTTTAAGGGTATTTTAGGTATTTGGGGTATAATATAGAAATATAATTTCTATATTACAGAAATTACTCCAGTGTGTGAGACAGAAGCATTTCATGCTCAAGTGTGACAAGAGCCTCAGAACAGAGAAGCCGGTGTGAGAAAGGATGCTCTAGTTAACCAAGCAGGGTCATTTCCTTATGTTGCTTTCCTAACCTTCTGAAAGAGACATGGGCCTGGGAAAGGCCAGACCCCAGCTTTTACAGAAGAGATGATTCACCAGGTAGTGACATTTACATGAAAGGAAATGCCCGTGTTCTCGAGCATTTTGCTGCAAGTTCTCCGTGCCTTGGAGACAGGCACCATTTGAGGCGGGTCTGAGGCGTGCCAGGGGCAGTCTCCTCCCTTGGCTACCTCCTTCCTCCTTCCTCATGTCTCAGTCCTCTTCTCACAGACTGCTGCTGGATCCACACCCAGACTGCAAGCTCTCTGGGTCCCCATGCTCCCTGTATTCCCGGCTGCCTGCTCCAGCTGCTGACAGGGCTGCCACCTTCTACATCTCCAGTGTCAGGAAGAGGAAAGAAGTCTCAGAGCTTCCGAACCACTGCCTCTTGGAGGGAGCTATTTGACCCAGGTAAGACATGTCCCTCTGTCTCTGGAAAGGCTGTCTCGACAATTAGAGAAAAATAAGCTAAAAACACTATTGAGAGGAAGGTATCTCCTCTCTCTTCAAGACAGGAAGTCAGTGATCCCCTCAGGAACAGATGCAGGGAACAGGTTGTTTTCTTTACTAGATGTGGGAGAGTGTCACTCCAGGGCACAGATTCTGTTTGTCTTTTAAAAATTATTAAGGACCCTGGAGAGCTTTTCTTTCTCCTGTTTCCCAACTACTGTAATGTACTGTGCTAGAAAAAAATTTAAAGCTGAAGAAATTTAATAGCTACCTAGTGGTTTATTGTAATTTACATCACACATACTCTTAAATAACATTCTTTAAGACAGCCATCTAGCCTGAACACTCTACAGCCGTTTGTATATTTACAAATCTCTTTACTGTTTGGCCCAGTGGGAGAAAGCAGGATTCTGCTTGCTTTGTTTTCATACTGTTGCGATGGTACACAGACTTCGCCTCTGATACTTTCTTGTCCGCTTGTGAGAATACAAGATCTGAAAGGCAAGTGGATCCTAGGATTACCAGAAACAGTCTGGGCTACCCTATGAGCCACTTCGAACCTCTGCTTTGGAGCGATGAAACAAGATTTTCTTTCAAGGATGTCTCAACTCCAAACTACTTCTGTCAAAGCAAAACAGACCTAGTGCAAGGCTGATAATCAATAAGATCTGCAGGAAGTCTTGGGCAGGTCTGTACTTGGACAACATAGCATTCCCCAGGAAGACTAGTTCACAAGGGAAGGGCTGGATAAAATTATCACTATTTTTTTTTGTTGTGTTTTGTATTTTTAATTTTTTATTTTTTTATGTGTATTGGTGTTTTGCCTGTGTGACAGTGTTGGAGCCCCTGGAACTGGAGTTACAGACAGTTGTGTGCTGCCATGTGGGGGCTGAGAATTGAACCTGGGTCCTCTGGAAAAGTAGTCAGTGCTCTTAACCGCTGAGCCATCCCTCCAGCCCCAATTATCGCTATTTTGAAGTCAAAGAACAAACCCAATCAAGATGTCTTTAATCTCTTTACTTTTTGCCTACTTTTAGCTGACCAAATTCTCCGACACGCCCCTGCAGAATACCTTACCTCCCACCTGCAGCGCTTTCCCAGGGCTGCTAACCAGGGTCTGACTCTTCCATAGGACTCTCAAACCCCTCCATAGTCTTCGGTTCACTTCAGGAGAGAACTGCTCCACCCACCACCCCACCCCACCACACCACTGTACCCTTCCCCGGTGCCCTCCTCCTCGGCTCAAATATGGAGCCGTCTTCAAAATTAACACTGACTCACCTTTCACACATTCAAGTATGTCAGGTTCATTTGACCTCTTTTGTCAAGTCTCTATTTAACAGTTGATTAAATATACCTGTCATTAATGATCTATTTCCTGTTGTGTTCTGCCCCCATTGCTTCCACATCCCACGTACACACGTTTGTGCGATGGCCCAACTGTCACGGGCCAGTGAGGTGGCTCAGCAGGTACTGGAGCTGCCTCAAAGCCTGCTGATTGAGATTGATCCAGGGGACCATGTAAAGATGGCAGGAGAGACTCGACTCCACAAAGTTGTCCCTGACCTCCACACATATGCCGTCGTACACTCATGCACACAAACTAAATACAGGCGTTTCGGGTTTGGTTTGGTTTGGTTTCTGCTTGTTTGTTTATTTGTTTGAGGCAGGGCTTCACTATGTAGTGCTGGCTGTCCTTAAACTATGTAGACTAGGATGGACTTGAACTCACAGATCCACCTGCTTCTGTCTCCCGAGTGCTGAGATTAAAGGTGTGCGCTTATACACCTGGCTACAATAAAGGTATTTTTAAGAAGAATCAACATGTTGAGTGTTGATCTTGCTGCTGTCAAGACAACTTCCCACCTGACTTTAGAGATTTAATCATGTAGCAGGACCCTCTGTTCTGCCCATACCTATTCCACAAAACTGGAGTTCCACAGAGAGGACAAGTAGGATCATAGTTGCTCTTCAAGTTCAAAGTATTTTACTTTTAACACAATACTACATTTTTAAACTCCTAGCAATTTTAAAATTCTGGCTGAATAAGATTCTATAGCTGTGTATTACCTTCCAGTGGTTCTCAACCTTCCTAATGCTTTGACCCTTTAATATAGTTCCTCACGTTGTGGTGACCCCAACCATAAAATTATTTTTGTTGCTACTTCATAACTGTAATTATGAATCATAATGTAAAGATCTGTGTTTTCTGATGGTCTTAGGAGACCCCTGTGACAGTGTTGAGCCCCACACATTGAGAACCACTTAGGAGGAAGTGGCAGCTGGGACATTTGCCCCATATTAATGGCTCTTTCGTGGCAGCTTTAACTACAGCCTAGAATTGCAGAATGCTGGGGCTGGAAAAGACCTTAAAGCTTGATCACCAGCTTTCTTGTTTTCCAAATGAGGAAACAGAGACCCCTCCCCCCATTAAGTAACTTTTCCCCGACAAAATTGGAACTCATGTGACCTAATTTTCATCATGATATTCAGCCATTCACTCTCTGTGGGCTAATTTTCAAAGGTTTATACAATTTTTTTTTGTTTTAAAGACCCAATGCTTGCTATATGCTCCTAGGGGGCTCTTTATGAGAATATTGGGTGAAGGCTGGAGAGATGCCAAGGTTGGAAAAGTGCTCCAGGACCTGTGTTCAATCTCCAGAACGAAAGTTTAAAAAAGCACACAAAACTGAGTGGTGCAGTGAGCTTCTAACCCAGTGCTGAGGTGACAGGAACAGGTGGATCCATCGTGGAGTTTGCTGACCATCCAGGTTAGGCAGCAGGCAAGTGCCGAGACACTGAGAGGTACTGTCTCAAAAAAAAAAAAAAAAAAAAAAAACAAAGTATGGCCAGCAAATTGACTCAGAGGGTAAGGGTGCCTGCCACCAACCCTGGCCCCAGAAATGACTTCTGCAAGTTGTCCTCTGACCTTAGACATGTGGACACTTGCACAAATAAATACTGTTTCTTTACTTTTTAAAAGGATAGATGGTACTTAATGAATAATACCCAAAATTGTCCTCTGATACACACACACACACACACACACACACACACACACACACACGTGCATGTGCATGCACAAACACTTACAAACACATACATATGCAAGAGACTATCAGATAAACTATTAGATAAATGTTAAGGCACTCTTGGCCACTGGGAACTGTATGTCATAGATTAGAATTGAGGAAGCCAAGAAGTGAGAAGGAGTCAGAGAAACATGGGGAGAGGAGTGAAGAGGAGATTACATTTGCAGTCACGATGCACTGAGAGCTAACTGAAGTGAGGACAAAGTAAGTGAAAACTTCAGACTAAATACATGAAACAAAACAAATTAGAAAAAAAGGAGAGTGAGAGTCTTACACTTTGAGTAATCTGTTTTCAGGCTCCCCTTGTTTTCTTTCTTTCACTAAGTTTTAGAGGGGAGTTCTAAGATCTGTCCCCCAAAATAGAATGTATTGGCTACACTATGACCCAAGTGACTTTTGAAAAACTTAGATTGAACCTGTCTTTCTCCTACCCAAGGAGAGTGACCTTTTCAGCCTAAGGAAACAAGACTTATTACCTGGCTCTCCTTCCCTGGTTTTTGTCAAAGGAACTACACTGCAAGTTCCTCTAAATTAAATTAAGGCAAAATTGAAATAATGTAACAGGAAAATAATGGTTTAACTTTATAAGTAATGGAAAATAATATGAATATTTTCAAATTAAATACTTGGTCTAGCTGGGAAATGGTGGTGCATGCCTTTAATCCCAGCACTCAGGAAGCAGAGGCAGGCAGATCTCTGCAAGTTTGAGGCTAGCCTGGTCTACAAAGAGAATTCTAGGACAGCCAGGACTACATAGTGAAACCCTGTTTTAAAAAAGACTAACTGGGGGGTTGGGGATTTAGCTCAGTGGTAGAGTGCTTGCCTAGCAAGTGCAAGGCCCTGGGTTTGGTCCTCAGCTCCAGGAAAAAAAAAAAAAAGAAAGAAAGAAAAGAAAAACTAACTAGGCCAGGGGGTGGGGGGTGGCACACGCCTTTAATCCCAGCACTTAGGAGGCAGAGCAAGGCGGATCTCTGTGAGTTGGAGGCCACCCTAGGCTACCAAGTGGGTTCCAGGAAAAGGTGCAAAGCTACACAGAGAAACCCTGTCTCAGAAAAAAAAAAAAAAAAAAAAGAAAAAGAAAAAAAAAAACCACTAACTAACTAAATAAATAAAATACTTGGTTTAAATTGGCATAATTTCAGAGCTGCTAGGCTAGGGGGTTTGTAAACTCTGCACTCTTGCCAAGTGGAAGACCTTACCCTGGTTGGATTATCTGCCTCCACCACTCTAGTATAAATTAAGCTGTTCCTTCCAGATTTCAGCTCTCCCACTGAGCCCTAGTTCCAACCTTCCCCCTCCTTTTTTTTTACATTTTGGGGGAGGGGAGACAGGAGCTAAATGACCTAAGATGACCTTGAACTCATTCTGAGTTACCCAAGCAGGCCTCCTGTCTCTACCACCCTTGTATTGGGGTTACAGGCTGGCCTATGCCAGACTGGATTACAATGCTAGTATACATTTTATTGCAGTGTGTGCATGTGCATGAGACAGGTGTGTCAGAGTTAAAGGACACTTTTTGTGGAGTCAGTTCTCTCCACCTTCATGTGTGTTCTGGGGATCAAACTCAGATCTCCAGATACGGGTGGCAAGTGGCCAGAACCATCTCACCAGCCGTATAATACTATTTTTCATCATAGTTATTTTCTTTTCTTTTTGCCTTTTTGAGACAGGGTCTCACCAAACCCAGACTGGACTCTAATTCACTGTGTAGATGAAGATCATCTTGAACTTCCTGTCTCTACCTTGAACCCCAGGCCTTTTCCTACTAAGTGTGATGACTGGTGTACACCAACACACCCAGGTTTCAATATCTGATAACAATGTTATCAAGGTATTAAGGGGCATTGTTACTATTTGTGATATGAACAATCTCTAAGTATATAAATACAAGTAAGATGGAAGAATACAGCATTAAGAGGGCCAAAGTACCACCATGATAAGGTGTGAGGGGAAAGCACTCTACAAAGCATTGTTAATAATGCTGAGATGGTGGATGGAAAGAAGGCATGCATCCACGTTGATGGCTGTCAATATGTGTACCCCAAGAGTGGTGCCTCTGCACTGTTACATTTATTACCAAGGACAAAACAATCTTGGAAGTATGTGGGATCTGCAGAAACACATCCTTTCGGAAAGCTCTGATTAACTACATTTATGCTTTGTATGGTAAAATGTTGAAAAACTCAAGCAAGCCTTGTTCTCCCAACCTCCCTGCTCCTTGGCCCTTGACAAGGCTGCTCCTCTGTCCTTACTGAACTAACACCACTGTGAAACCTTCTCCACCACCACCACAAGGAGTCTCTTGCAATTCCAACTCCTACAGCGCGCATTATACCTTGTCTCGCCCACCGGCGTCAGAGTCACTGGTAGATGGGAGCTAAGTTTCACTCAGCTTCTAGCCCCAGCTGACTCATATTAGATGTTTAGTGATTAAATGGAAAACAAGTTCCAGAATTATGGGGAAGAGTGGTTGTTTTGTTTGATGTTATTATTGTAATTTTTGAAGGGAGGAGCCTTGCGTGTGCCAGCCAAGCTCTCAAACACTGGGCCACATGCCTAACCTCTGTTTTTTTGAGACAGGGTCCCACTATGTAGCCCAGGAAGGCCTCTCTCTAATTCATTATCCTACAGCTTTGGCTTCTCAATGTTGGGAATACAGACATGTACCACCAGACCCATTTAGGAGTGGTAAATTAATAAATTATTTATTTATTTTATGTATATGGATGTTTTGCCTGCATGTACCACTGCTGCCTGTGGAGGGAGGCCAGGAGAGGGCATCAGATCCCCTGGAACTGGAGTTATAGATAATTGTGAGCCACTGTGTGGGTGCTGAGAGTGGACCTGGGTCCTCTCCAAGAGCAGCCAGTGCTTTTAACCACTGAGCTGTCTCTCCAGCCCTAGGAGTAGTGTTTTTAGAATAACTGACTGAGTCCTTCTCTAGGGTCATTCAATCAATGACTAATTAAATACTCACTATAGTAAATACTAGTAATTTAAAAACACAATTTTTGACCATAGTGTTTGCTGTATTCCAGGTAAATTACTTTTGAAAACTATGGGCTGGACAGTGGTGGTGTACGCCTTTAATTCCAGTACTCAGGAGGCAGAGGCAGACAGATCTCTGTGAGTTCGAGGCCAGCCTGGTCTACAGAGCAAGTTTCAGGACAGCCAGGACTACACAGAGAAACCCTGTCTGAAAAAACAAAAAAGAGAAATATATATACATTATATAATATTAGAAAAGACAACATAAGCCATTTATTCACTAATAATGAATCAAAATAGAGTCCCACTCTTTACTCCTCTGGTCCCCTTCCTCCTTCAAATCATCTCCCTTCACTTTTCATAGTTTTTAAATCTAGATTCTGCATCTGAGAGAAAATATCTTATACTTGTCATTCTGAGTCTGGCTTATTTCATTTAAGATGGTGACTTCCAGTTCCAAGCATTTTTCCACCACAAAATGTAATTCATCCTTTATGGATGAATAATAAATACCCTATTGTATTATTTCATTCATTCATCTGCTGGTGGACACCAACTGATTCTATAACTTGGCTCTGGTGAACAGTGCCCTGAGTAACACAGATATGCAGGTATCCCCACTGTGTGTATGGCTTTGACTTATTTGTGTATATTCCTAGGAATGATATACCAGGATAATATGATAATTCTCTTTTTTGTTTTTTGAGAGACCTCCATTTTGATATCCATAGAGGTTAAACTAAGCTACATTTCTATCAGGAATGTAGAAGGATTCTTTTTTTCTCTACATCCTTGCCAGCTTGTTAGGGATTTCTTTTTGTGTTTTGTTTTTGTTTTTGTGTTTTCCTGATGATAGGTATTCTGACGGGGGTGAAATGGAAACTCATAACTTTTATAAGACTTTTTTTTTTTCTTTTCGTTTTTCAAGACAAGGTTTCTCTGTGTAGCTTTGCGCCTTTCCTGGGACTCACTTGGTAGCCCAGGCTGGCCTCGAACTCACAGAGATCCGCCTGGCTCTGCCTCCCGAGTGCTGGGATTAAAGGCTTACGCCACCACCGCCCGGCTAAGACTTATTTTTTATTGTTCTAAATTATGTGTGTGCTTGTGCTTCTGTAGAGGGGTGTGTGCATGTGAGTATAAGTTCCCATGGAGACCAGAGACATCAGATCACCTGGAGCTGGTGATTATAGTCAATTGTGAGCAGCCTGATGTAGGTGCTGGGAACTGAACTCAGATCCTCTGCGAGAGCAGTACATGTTCTGAACCAATGAGCCATCTCTCCAGCTCCTCAATGTATTTTTAATTTCTCTGGGAGCTAAAGGTGTGACCCTTTTTTTCATGCACTTATCAGCCGTTTGTACTTCTTTTGAAAACTGCATGTTCAGTTCCTTTACCCATTTATTAATTGGAATATAAAATATATTTAATAACTATTTACATTTGGATATAAGGAACTAAACCTAGGTCAAACCATTAAAACATCTACCATGTAATACATACTTTAAGTTAGCTTCATTAAAATTAAGTTTTTCAACTGAGTTTTAATTTCCTTCTCCTACTGTAAGTACTTGGTCTCAGATTATGCTAAAAACATTTAGTGAGTTCTTAAGAGCACAGATTTAGGCCTGGCGGTGGTGGCGCACGCCTTTAATCCCAGCACTCGGGAGGCAGAGCCAGGCGGATCTCTGTGAGTTCGAGGCCAGCCTGGGCTACCAAGTGAGTTCCAGGAAAGGCACAAAGCTACACAGAGAAACCCTGTCTCAAAAAAACCAAAAAAAAAAAACAACACAGATTTATAAATACTCCGCTAAATACTACTGTTTTCAATAGCTATAACAGAATACCTAAAGCTAGATAATTTAGAGGGGGGGTTTGGGGGGCAGCAGTGGAGAGGGAGGGAGACAGAAAGAGAGACAGAGAGAGACTTAAAAGTAATAAATACGGATGGTCTGTGACCATTTGTAACTAGAGCTCCAGGGTATCCAAAGACAGAGAGAGAGAGAGAGAGAGAGAGAGAGAGAGAGAGAGAGAGAGAGAGAGAGAGAGAGAGAGAATAAATCTTCTTAAAAGTGCCCTCTCATGAGAAAAAGCACTAATCCATTCCTTCCTGTGGGCTCCACTTTAATGTTATGTAATTCCAAACATCTCCACAAAGCTTCACCTCCTGCACTGACACATAGAGACCAAGTCTCAACACTAGTCTTGGTGGCTACAAACCATAAAAACAATTAACAGCTGTGACTCAGTCACAGTCCTGGGAGCTCCATCCATTAACAGCCCTCAATGCACAAGACGCCAGCTGCTCTCTAGAACATTCCTGTGGTGTAGGGGAAGTTTGAAGTTTTCCCCTGAAGGTGCCATATTTGAGTCTGCTGAAATAAGACTACAATCAATAAATTATCAGGAGCAAAGGCTACAAGACATCGTTAACTTGCACAAGGACCTGAGCTACACGAAACATGAAAATAAACCGAAGCCAGAGAGGTGAAGTTTGGATACGTTCCTCAGAGAGGAAGTGGAAGTAAGGTTTGCAGGTGGCTTTAAAGAGAGTTGAATAACTGTTGGGGGAGCATGGCCCCTGAGGCAGGATTATGATTTCAACAGCACCCCGTCTCAAAAGAGGAAAAAAAAAAAACCTAAACAACTGAAGGTAATCGTGTTCCTCTTCGGTGGACCCGCCTTCAGGAGACAGTGAGCTTCAGAGAAGTCTTTTTCCTACCTTAGGTGAGGAAGGGGTCAAGAGAACCTGCCAGTGACCACGGGAGGGAGCAGAGAGAGCCTGAGGATGCTGCTTTCATCTAGCCCGTTATTTTCACATTAATGTGCATGCAGGAAACGCATTAAGATAGAATGGTTATTAAAAGCTGAGGAAGCTGTTGTTGAGACAGGGCCTTAGGGAGCAATCTTACTGCATAGTCTTGAACTCCAGATCCTTCTGACTCAACCTCACAAGTGCTGTCGAAAACAATCTATCAATTTTATAGAGTGCTTTTGTGTTCCTTATTAATATATTAAGCCACAAGATCTACTAGGATAATTTCAAAACGATAAAGAGCTTAAGACATATTTCAAGACTTATGGTAGCAACAATAGCTGATAATAAGCAAGCATTTCTATTAGTAGCAGGGTCAGGGCACTGTGGTTTGTTCCCTACATAACATCAGGAGGGGTACTACATTTTAGCTTAGGAATAAATGGGAAAAACATATGTATTTTTTTCTACCCAAAGTCACAGATTTCTCATACTTAGAACTCCATGACAAACCCTTACTCCATGATAAAATTCTGGAAGGCTATACACGTGTAAATGTAGAGTAGGGTGAAGAAAAGGGAAAAAGCAAATATGATGAGTTTTTGGGTTGTTGGGTTTTTTTGCAGAATCATCATATTTATGTATTACTCATACACAAACACTTCAGATCAAAAGCTGTTGCTGCCTTCAGAAGGAACCCACAAATGTCAGAGCCTTTTCCCACACTGCCCCAAATACTGCTTTCTTCTGCCTCCTCTCCTTCACCACTGTAACAGTGAGGTCATGAACCTTCAGCATCTCATCTACAGGAAGCTACTGGGTTTAAGTTCAGGTTAAGTTCATCCCCAGTTAAGGATGTATTTCTAGCATCCTCAGTGAACTTGAAACTAATCATTCAATAATGAGCCATATATTCACCATTTAAAATATTATGAAACGGCACTGTCCTGATTCCAGACAGCTAACAGTTTATAAAAGACCATAAACATATGTGTGCTAGACTGATGCTTCACATTTATTAAACATCACAGTATTCATCAGCATACTGAATGATAAATGACTTTCAGATGTGGAGGTTTAGAAGGTAACATTAAGGAACTGGAGAGGTGGCTCAGCAGTTAAGAGCACTGGCTACTCTTCTAGAGGACTGGGGTTCTGTTTCCAACACCTACATGGTGCCTCACAATCATCTGTAACTCCAGTTCGAGGGCATCCCATGACTTCTGGCCTCCATGAGAACTGCATACATGTGGTGCACAGACATACATGCAAGCAAAGCAACAAATACATAAAACAAAACAAAACAAATCTTTTTTAAAAGGTAAGAGGTTTGTTCATTTTTATGTGTACAAAGAGCAATCTTTGCTCCTCACGGGTGACCCTTTGCTTTCATTAGGAATAACGATGGCTGCCGCCCCTGAAAGCTTCTGCATCAACTTCAAGGAAATGATATTTATTGACAACACACTTTACTTTATGCGTAAGTCTAAATCAATAAGACAAATGCAGGGCTCAGATAAAGGTATTCAACTAGAAAGGAAATCATGAAGTGGGCTTGGACTTCTGTTGGTCATCAGATTCTACTGTAATGTTAATGACCTCCCTCTCTAAAAATAACCAGAAGATTCCCATTGTCCCAGTCTCCTGCCCTATGTCATGGGGTGGCACTCCAGCAGTAGCTCACCAAGATGGTGTCTGATGCCCATCATGGAAATGTACCATTGAGGAAACACTGCCTCCCAAAAAAATACAATTCATGGTATTCTAGGACTAGAGTTCTGTGTATATCATTCATGTGAATATATTGACCAAAAAAAAAAAAAAAGGATTCTAAGTTTCCATTGGTGATTTGACTTCACTGAAAGTTCAGCTTTCTTTGGAAGCTTCCTGGGAAATCCTTAGATGTCTTTCCATTTAAACAATAAATTTAAAGGAAAGTTTGCCACTTAAAAAAAATGCCACTTTATTAAAACTTTTTATTTACAAATCCTGGGTTTAAATATTTCAATTATTACTGTTTTATTTTATGTTTCTCCTGCATGTATGTCTGTGTGCTATGTGCATGCAGTGCCATTTGAGGATCCCCTGGAACTGGAGTTATAGATGGTTGTGAGCTGCCATGTGGGTGCTGGGAATTGAACCTGGGTCCTTTGGAAGAGCAGACAGTCTTTTTAACCACTGAGCCATCTCTCCAGCCCTAGACTTAAGTCTTATACCTAACATACTTGAGCACACACAAGCCCTGTTATGGGCTCCTGATGTTTGTCATCTGATATTCCTGATGGAGGCCAACAGAGCCCATCACCATTCCACAAAGGTTAGGGTGTGAGGAGTGGGGCCAGGCATGGTGGCGCACGCCTTTAATCCCAGCACTTAGAAGGAAGAGGCAGGTGGGTCTCTGTAGGTTGGAGGACAGCCTGGTTTACAAAGTGAGTTAGTTCCAGGGCAGCCAGAACTATTTAATAAGACCCCAAGGAGAGAGAAAAAGAGAGAGATAGGTTTGGAAGGAAGAACAGAGTTGCAAAAGGGTGGGGAGGGGACATGTTCAGCTGAACTATGTAATTTAACATATATGTTTCTCTTTTTCTCTCTTTAGCCGAAGATGATGGTAAAGTATGAATTTATTTTTCTCTCTTTGAAAATTAGAAGGTACTTGAGACCCATCCATTGTCTTCTGGGAGAAACTGTCCATAGAGATGTTTCCTTGGTAGTTAATAATTACAGTTATATTAAATGCAGGTTATCCTATGGTGAGAGCATAATAAAACTTGAATTCCTTGGCTAGTGGACTTAGGGTGTTTCCATCTTACTACTGTTGTTTACAGCACCCTTGCGGGATTCTTGGACATTTCTGTTGTCTGGCTTGATTTGACACTGGTTGTTATTATATAGCCTAGACTAGCCCAGAAGTCACTATATCTCCTGGACCGGCCTCAAACTTGTGATCCTCCTGCCTTAGCCTCCCAAGTGCTAGGGTCATGAGTATGCAACAGCATTCTTGTACAACAGTGTTAGCACATGTGTCTGTCTATTTGTTCAGGATAAAATCTAGAAAGTAAGCAGGACAGTAGTGGCACACGCCTTTAATCCCAGCACTTAGGAGGCAGAGCCAAGCAGCTCTCTGTGAGTTCAAGGCCATCCTGGTCTACAGAATGAGATCCAGGACAGGAACCAAAGCTACACAGAGAAACCCTGTCTCGAAAAAAAAAAAAAAAATCTAGGAAGTAGAAATGTCAGGTTGGCAGAAGGAAGGGGATAATTGGCAAATCACAGCTTCAATCCATTGCACACAGCACAAGTGGGGTCTGCCTTAGACACCGGGGGACACTTTTTCTATATTTTCCTTTGGTGGAGGAAAAGAAATGGTCCCTCCATTGAGTTTATAAATGTACTAGCAAGAGATAATTCCCTAGCCTGGTGTGGTGTGTGCCTTTAATCCCAGCACTTTGGGAGGCAGAGACAAGCAGATCTCTGAATTTGAGGCCAGCCCAGTCTATAGAGCAAGTTCCAGGACAGCCAAGACTATACAGAAAAACCCTGTCTTGAAAAAAATTAATTAAAATATATATAATATATTTAGAGAGAGAGGGAGAGGGAGAGGGAGAGGGAGAGGGAGAGGGAGAGGGAGAGGGAGAGGGAGAGAGAGAGAGAGAGAGAGAGAGAGAGAGAGAGAGAGAGAGAGAGAGAGAGAGAGAGAGAAGATGGATTTTTCCTTGGAACGCCAGCTCACAAAAAATCTAAATGAAGACTTATTAATTATGAAAGCTCTGCCTTAGCTTAGGCTTGTTCCTAACTAGTTCTTATAACTTAGATTAACCCATTTCTAGTCTTGTATTCATCTACATATTGTCACTTGACTCACGACTTTTACCTCTCTTCCTGCATGTCTGTCCCCTCTGTGTTTGGCTGACAACTCCACCTTTGTTCTTCCCCGAGCTCTCTCCTCTGCCTCCTGCCTAGCTGTTGGCCTTTTAGCTTTTTATTAAGCCAGTCACAGAGACACAGCTTCACATGATGTAAAGGAATATTCTACAATGAGGGCACGATTCCCTGAAAGGGAAAACAGAGATGGTAGGGTAAAGTTCCTGAGAGCAAGAAGACTTGAAAGCACAGCTGTGAGAGACAGAGCTCAAATGGGAAACAAAGTACTGACAATTGATGGGCCTGTGCTGGCACAGTTCTCACTTTTGCGTAAAAAGGTTGAAGATTTTTTTGGTTTTTTGGTTTCATTTTGGGGGGGGGGGCGGTTGTTGCTGATTTTGTTTTGGTTTTTCAATACAGGGTTTCTCTGTGTAGCCCTGGCTGCCCTGGAACTCACTCTGTAGACCAGGCTAAAACTCAGAGATCTGCCTGCCTTTACCTCCCAAGTGTTGGGATTAAAGATGGGCAACACCACCTCACAGCTGGTTAAGGATTTAAGGTACTAACAAAATGCTGTAATGAGCCACCACAAGGTGCAGTTATGAAGGGAAGGGCAAGCAGAAGATCAGCTAGGGAAGAGGTCCCGGAGGCAGGAGACTAGAGGGCTTCGTGATGTCTAAGAACATGGACAGCATGAATAAAGGTGTAAGAAAACAAAGACTGACCAGAAGTAAAATATTCGAACCTTTGGAGAGACAGTAGCTCCGAGTACAAACAGGAAACATGGTGTGCTTGCTCTTAGAAGCAAACTGAAACACAACAGGCTCATTGCTGCTTCTAGAACAGAGGGTTGTGCTAACTCTGGAAACAGTATTACTAGGTCTATTTGTTGATCTAATAAAACAACTTACCTTTAATGAGTCAACGTGTATTATAGGAGACCTGGAATCAGACCACTTTGGCAGGGATTGCTCTACAACTGCAGTAATACGAAATTTGGATGACCAAGTTCTCTTCGTTGACAGAATCAAGCAACAACATGTGTTTGAGGATATGACTGATGCTGACATAAGGGGTACTTTTCTCTACTTATTTAAAAACACAGAGATGACTGCCTACTTCTTCCCACTCCATTTTACTGCCTACATTTTCAAATTTCAGATCCCATCCTTAGATGGAAGGCCACAGTAGTAACTATAACTTCACTTTAGAGAGTCCCCCTTTTTTAGTTGGAGTGAGGAATTGGATCCAAGAGACACTGGTAGAGTACATGTCACTCTGAGTCTATGTGTGTGTCACCAGTTCCCCTATTTCAATTGTATCTCCATAGAAGAACCTTTTCAGGTTGGATCCTTTATCCCCATTGGTTATAGCTGAATATACTGCTGACACCATCAAAATGCAAAGGAAAAGCAAAACACAAGCATTTCAAATGAACCTGTCTTCCACCAGGACGTGAGAGTGCCTCTCAAGATGAGCGCGGTTACCTCCCTCTCAAGATAGACGTTCCAAATATCGCAGTTTGGGGCCTAGTTGAATGTATATTCCTGAAAAAGTCCTATTCTAAGATTTTTGCAATAACAAATGTTTTGAATACTCTGTTGAACATTCAACAATTAAACATAGTCTTTAGACTTAGAATAACGTTCTGTTTGGGGGTTGATTTTATTTTTTATTTGAGACAGGATCTCATTATGTATCCCTGGCCATTCTGGAACTTACTTTGTAGACCAGGATGGCCTAAAACTCACAGAGATCTGCCTGCTTCTGCCTCCATAATGCTGGACACCCGGCAGGGTTCATGATATCTTTTTTTTTTTTTTTGGCTTTTTGAGACAGGGTTTCTCTGTGTAGCTTTGCGCCTTTCCTGGGACTCACTTGGTAGCCCAGGCTGACCTCAAACTCACAGAGATCCGCCTGGCTCTGCTGCCCGAGTGCTGGGATTAAAGGCGTGCGCCACCACCGCCCGGCCTGGTTCATGATATCTTTAACACACTCAAGAAAAATATCAGAAATCAAGAAATATATCAGAATACCTTTAACACTCAGAATATTTTTAACACACTCATGTTGCCTACCCAATGGTTTATAACACCCTGTAAGGATGTTTTAAGGGGTGTCTGGCTAGCTGGGCCTCATGTCTGTTGGCCATTTGGCCAAATCTGAGTTCAAGGTTGTGACTGATCTATTAAGGTGGATCTATCCTTTTGTTAAATTTCTATAGATGCCCATTTTAGGGGGGAAACTACTCTAATTAATGGCCTCACTTATTAATATTTATTTCAGCTAATGAGCCCCAGACCAGACTGATAATATTTATGTATAAAGATGATAAAGTAAGAGGACTGCCTGTAACCCTCTCTGTGAAGGATAAAAAAATGTTTACCCTCTCCTGTAAGGACAAAATCATTTCCTTTAAGGTAAGATTCAACTTCATTTTGGTTTTAGTCATATTAATGCACAAAATTAAAATACAGATATCATCAGACCAACCTTCTATGTAAAGCCCAAAGAGCAGAGATAACCACTGAAATACATGATACAGGGAACTGCCAAGCCCTTTGACTTGGTTGGCTAACTCTGTCTCTGAGCCTGTCTGAGAGGGAGAGACAGCTGAATGGTTTTTTTTCTTTTAAAGATTTATTTATTTATTATATACACAGTGTTCTGTCTGCATGTTTTGCTTGCACACCAGAAAAGGGCATCAGATCTCATTACAGATGGTTGTGAGCCACCATGTGGTTTCTGGGAATTGAACTCAAGACCTCTGGAAGAGCAATCAATGTTCTTAACCTCTGAGCCATCTCTCCAGTCCCCAGCTAAATGTTTTTATTCAAAAAGGGTTTCTTGTATCCCAGACTGACCTCAAACTCAGTAGTATATAGTTGAGGGTGACCTTGAACTTTTAACCCTGCCATCTCTACTCCCAGGTGCTAGGATTACAGGTATATGTCACTGTGCCAGGTCTCATGCTCAGGGTCTCCCACTAATGCAGATCTTACCCATCACTGCCATAGACTGGGTTCGGGTAAGACCCAGCTTCATTTCCCCGTCGTATCACTAGAGCTCTGTGGTCTAGGATTACTTCTCGTTTAGACTGTAGGCTTCAGCTTGGCCCTGGAGCATCTCCTGCAGCTTAAGTCTCTCCCTGAGTTGTGGTTTACCAAGCACCGCTTCAGAAGCAGATGCTAATGAGAGAGCAATTTATATTACCATCAATTCACAGCCCATACTAGTTTGGTAAATGGCAAAGAACTGTGGCTGTCAATTTATCTAGTTCAGTTGAAAGCACACCTTCAGAGTCTTCTATGCATTTTAAGAGGGCAGAATGCATTTTTAATTCTAGAGATTTCTCGATCAGTCCACAGGATCATGGGGATCTTTGCTACCATGGGGCCAAAATTAACTCCAAAATATCAGTTCTATGATTAACATAGAAGAACCTCGGGCAGTGTCCATATTTTCTAATACAGCCTGAAAAGTAGACAAGATACAAGACTAGGAAAAGGCAGGCACTCCTAGCAGTTACAGGCCCAGTGGGAAAGACTGCAGTTTCCAGACATCTAATCCGGACTAGGACCTTGGTGTCTGGACAAAAGATACGGGAATCAGTACTTGGTACTAAACTCAGGACAGAAGGGAGAGAGTGCTGTGCACTGTCATGCTTGGCAGAAAAGCAGAGTTGGGGGCCAAGGGGCTGAGTCCATGCAGCTGGGCTATTGGGGAACCCAAGATTCAGCTATGGAACAACTGCTGGGTCTAGTCACACTACAGTTTTGTTTCAGGATCCCAGGAAGAAGGAGCTCAGATTCTGACACCTCCTGTACCTCTCATGGCTGATTCAGAAACTAGAGCTCCCGAGCTTAAGGGAGGATGCCATGAGTGTTTTTAGCTAAGGACGACTGAAGAAGACGAGGACTGAAATTAGCCCAAAGAGATGGTTGTCTTTGCTAGAACTTTACTTCATCATTAGCAGACCTAGACTCTGCTTGGTGGAAGAGAACAGAAGGAAGTTCTCTGGGCATAGGGGATCCAGGAGGTCTCTATATTGATGAGCTTGCCATGGCAGAAAAGGTCAGAATGGACAGGAAAATATGTTAGGAACTGAAGAGAGGTGGTCAGTACTCCTATTGTGTCTATATTTAGAGGGTTTTTTCTTAACTCTTGAAAAAGTAAAGCTTTAAGTCTGTTTAGTAATACACTTCTAAATAAATTGCACACGTTCAAATTGTTAAAATACTTTTTCTAAAAAATAGTTCATTTTCTGTATGCATGTCTGTGTGTGTACGCATATGTTTCTTCAGAGGCCAGAAGAAGGAGTCATATCCCCTGGTGCTGGAGTTCTGGGCATTTGTGAGCTGCCCCATGTGGGTGCTAGGAGCCAAATTCCAGACTCTGAGAGACCAGAACAGCAAGCCATTGCTCCAGCCCCAGTTATTTATATCCTTAAAAATTATGTAATACCAGGCTGGGTGGCAGTGGTGCATGCCTTTAATCCTAGCCCTTGGGAGGCAGAGGCAAGTGGGTCTTTGTAAGTTCGAGGCCAGCCTAGTCCACAAATGAGTTCCAGGACAGCCAGGACTGTTACACATAGAAACCATCTTGAAAAACAAACAATAACAACAAAATTATGTAATGTGTGTTTTCTCCACAGGAAATGGATCCACCTAAAAATATCAATGCTACAGAAAGCGATCTCATATTCTTTCAGAGAGGTGTTCCAGGACATGATAAGATGCAATTTGAATCTTCACTGTATAAAGGATACTTTCTAGCTTGTGAAAAGGATGGTGATTTGTTCAAACTCATTTTGAAAAAAAAGATTGAAAATGGGGATAATTCTGTAATGTTCACTCTTACTAGCTTACGTCAAACTTAGGTATTAAGTGTTTTTGTGTTCCAGAAAGATGATTGGAATACATGAGCCTTAGAATAATCCATTATGTGTTGCTGTAACAAAATACCTGAGGCTGCATAATTTATAAAGTAAGTAGGTTCACTTGTCTCATGTGTCTAGCCCAATTCCTACTTCCTGGTGAATGGCCCTGACTGCATTACAACATGGAAGATAAAGGGGAAGGGATTAACTGTGCTTGAATTAGTACACGGATGAGCTTCACTTCATTCATCCTTTCCAATGCCAGAGCCCTAGTAATCCATTCCAGTACCTCACCTCCTCAAGACGGTTATACTGGGGACCAAGTTTCCAGCACACGTATCACAGCAAATCTGCTCTTGTGAGGGTAAAATAAATATCAATAATGGCCTCAACATGTCATTAAAGTGTGATAATAATTGGGTGATATTTTTTAAGATAGCATTTAGGAGGTAGAGAGACGGCTCAGTGATTCTTCCAGAGAACTCTTGTGTATATGATGGGTTTGTGCACATGCCACACTGAGTAGAGTCAGTTCTATTCTTCCATCTTTGTGTGGGTTTCAGGTTCCAGGTTGTAGGAATCAAACTCAGATCATCAGGTCTGCATAGCAAGCGCCTTTCTCTGTTGGGTCCTCCGGCTGACTGTGTTGTGTGCTTGCTTAGCCATCATCATTCTGTCTCACTGTGAAAAGGTTGAGCAAGTCAACATTATCGGGTGGTTCACACTGCCTTTGACCCCAGCTCCAGCAGCTCTGACACCTTCTTCTGGTCTCTGTGGGCACCCCTGCTCACACACCACACACACACACCACACGCGCACGCACACACATTTAAAAGTAAAATCTAAGCACAGAATACACCTGACAGCAACTTTATTTTATCATCCCTGGCCAGGGCTCCCCGGTCTGTTTGGAGTTTGGAAACTGAAGGACTGAATTCTACCATTTGCTTTTTTTCTGTCATTTCCTTGAGACCCAATCTCCCTATGGCCTTGAATCCAGTCCTCCTGCCTTGACACCCCCAGTGCAGGTTTTATATGCAGGCACCACCATACGTTTTCTGTTCTCTCCCCTCTTCTCCTGACTCCTGATGGCAGATGCTTAAAGAGTGGGGTGGAGTGATGTGATGACAGACACTGGGTTTCAGAGTCAGACATCCTCATTCTGAATCTTGTCCCATAACCTAAGAACCAAAATGAACAAGAGATATGGGCACAGATACACTCTTTCTGGGCACTCAATGGCCAGGCATATACAATGGAAACAACAGAAACATCTCTTCTGGAGGGTAGCAGTGTAGATCCCATGAGATAAAGATCTTGGTGGCATACAGCACTGGAGTGCTTTACACTTCTTCAAGTGTCCACCACGCACTTCCAACTCAGCTCATCACTCATACATCACGTCTCAGACATGAGGCTTTCCCTCCCACATGAACTACCCACCCCCACATACCACTTTGGGTTGTTTCTCTTCCTGCAGACTCTCCTCTGGAGAAGGATCGCTTCATTGCCTTCTGCTCTGTTTCCTGACTCTTAGACATACATTGCTTTTTTTCTTCCTGTCTTCTCTCAACACAGGGGCTTTATAATTTAAAGAGAAAATGTTAGCTCATAAAAGCCTATTCTGTTTTCCTTGTTAGTTTTTCCAAATTTCAAGCCCTTGATTTTGCTGCACAAGAGAATTCTAATTTAACCTAGTACACAGAAACAGCCACTCACAATGGGAAATCTTGTTAATGTCCTGACAGTTGTCAAAAAAACTACACAGACGACTAGGCTGTAGTCACAGCTTCGGGCAGCCTCAAAATTTGACCTTTGATTTTTTTTCCCCCTCCAGTGGTGTTTGAGATATTGGTTCATGACTGGGCCTCTCACTCTCATGGTGGACTGGTTATGTTTGTTTGTTTGGTTGATTGGTTTTTGTCTGGATCTAAATTCAGTGTATTCAACAGAGCTCATGTCTGAAAACTAGAAAGTAAAAACAATAAATGGCAAGGGCACTATAGACAAACTTCTAAACGATCTTATTAAATAAAAAACACAGAGCCAGATATAGGGGTGAAAACCTGAGAGATCAGGGAAGTAGGGAGAGCCACAGCTAACCTCACCTCACCAACTCCGCAGCTCCCAAAGGTCAAGCTACTTCTTGTCTACCCATGCCTATACGCCTTGCTGTTCTGCCATCTGATTTGCTCTCTCTGTCAAGCTAGGTCATTTCCTCTTCCTGCCCAGCTCTGTCACTTCCTGTCTGTCTGTACAGACCTCCATGGTTAACTAGTGTTGGAATTTAAGGCGTGTGCCTAACTCTGTTCCCAGTGTGGCCTTGAACTCACAGAGATCCAGACAGATCCCTGCCTGCCAAATGATAGGATTAAAGGCGTGTGCCTAACTCTGTTCCCAGTGTGGCCTTGAACTCACAGAGATCCAGACAGATCCCTGCCTGCCAAATGATAGGATTAAAGGCATGTGCTACCATTGCCTGACTTCTATATAGTGACTGGCTTTTTCCTCTGATCTCCAGGCAAGTTTTATTTTATTGGGAGACACAGTATATTGGGGGACACAATATATCACCACAAGTTACTGAAAACATAAAGCTTGAGACAAGAGCCCATGAGGCGCATATACACATAAACATATACACATACAACACACACACACACACACACACACACACACACACACACACACACACACACACACAGACTGATTAGAGTTGCTGATAGGCTGTGGTCCAGCTAGTCCAACAATGGCTATCTACCAACAGAAAGTCCAAGAATTTAGAAGTTGCTCAATCCATGATGCTGGATGTCTCAGCTAATCTTTAGTACACACCTGGTCCCAAAGAAGCAGGCTCTAATGCCAGTGAAGGAATGGATTTACCAGCAAGTGTAAGGGTGAGCAGTCAAAAAGGAGCAAGCTTCCTTCTTCCATGTCCTTTATATAAGCTGCCATTAGAAAGTGTGGCCCAGATTAAAGGTAGGTCTTCCCACCTCAAAAGATCTGGATTAAGGTGTATCTTCTCATCCCAAAATATCTGAATTAAAAGTTGGTCTTTCCCACTTCAAATGATTTAAAGAAAAATTTCCTTGCCGGGTGGTGGTGGCACATACCTTTAATTCCAGCACTTGGGAGGCATAGGCCAGCCTGGTATATAGAGCGAGTTACAGGACAGGCTCCAAAACTACACATAGAAACTCTGTCTCGGGGGGGGGGGGGGGGGGGGGGGGGGGGGGGGGGGGGGAGAAAGAAAAATTTCCTCACAGGTGTACCCAGCCACTTGGGTTTTTGTTATTCCAGATATAGTCAAGTTGACAACCAAGAATAGCCATCATAGGCTCTTAAACTGAAAGAATTTGCAAAATGTCTTCAGAATCATTAATTCACTTTGCTGTAGCTTTTTTATTTAAAAAAATGTTTTTTTTCAAAAAGCTTTCAGATGTTACACTCTGAAAACAATCTATTTTTAAGATTTTATTTTAATTTCTAATGTATGTATATGCATGGGTGAGTATATACATGAGTTCAGTGTCAATGAAGGCCAGAGAGGGCGTCGGGTCCTCTGGAGCTGGAGTCCCAGGCAGTTGTGAGCCTCACAGTATAGGTGCTTGGAACTGAACTTCAGTCCTCTGCAAGAATGGGAAGCATTCTTAACTGCTGAGCGTCTCTCCAGCCCCACAATATGTTTAGTATCAGAAGCACACAATATTTTTAATGTCAGCAGCTGGAGAGACAGCTCAGCAGTTAAGAGTGCTTCCTCCTCTTCTGAGGACCTGAGTTCAGTTCTTAGTACTCACCTCTGGTAACTCACAACGGCCTGTTAACTCCAGCTCCAGTGGGGATGCAGTACTCTCTGCTGGCCTATCTGTGCACCTACACACACACACACACACACACACACACACACACACACTGCACAATTAAAAATAAAATAAATCTTTAAAAAAAAACCATAAACAAACATAGAAGCAGGGAGGCTAAGATGTAGCTACATTAATGGAGTACCTGAAGTATGCACAAAGTACTAGGCTGGACCCCCAGCACTGCATAAAACTAACCATCATGGTACACTCCTGTAATCCCAGAACTCTGGGGGTAAAGGCAAAAGGATCAAAAATTTAAGGTCATGCCAGGCGTTGGTGGCGCTCGCCTTTAATCCCAGCACTTGGGAGGCAGAGCCAGGTGGATCTCTGTGAATTCAAGGCCAGTCTGGTCTACAAAGTGAGTTCCAGGAAAGGTGCAAAGCTACACAGAGAAACCCTGTCTCGAAAAACAAACAAACAAACAAACAAACACACAAACAAATTAAGGTCATTCTCTAGTATTATAGCAAATATTGAGGCAAACTTTGGCTACATGAGACCCTGTCTAAAAAAATAAAATTTAAATTAAAAAAAAAATATATATATATCAGGACACAGTCTTAGGTCTTCTAAAAATGCAGTAAGAATAAAAACAAAGGCCAGGCAGTGGTGGTAAATGCCTTTAATGCCAGCACTTGGGAAGCAGACTCAGGCAGATCTCTGTGAGTTCGAGGCCAGCCTGATCTACAGAGTGAGATCCAGGACAAGCACTAAAACTACACAGAGAAACCCTGTCTCGAAAAAAAAAAAGAGGGGGGTGGGAGGGAGGGAGGGAGGGAGGGAGGGAGGGAGGGAGGGAGGGAAGGAAGGAAGGAAGGAAGGAAGGAAGGAAGGAAGGAAGGAAGGAAGGAAGGAAGGAAGGAAAAATAAAAACAAGGGGGCTGGAGAGATGGCTGAGGGGTTAAGAGCACTGGCTGCTCTTCCAGAGGTCCTGAGTTCAGTTCCCAGCAACCACATGGTGGCTCACAACCATCCATAATAGGATCTGATGCCCTCTTCTGGCCTGCAGGGATACATGCAGAGCACTCATACATAAAATATAAATAAATAAAATGTGTAAAAAAGAATAAAAACGGGAGAAGCCCCACTGCCAGGTGAGCCTTCACTGAAAACATGTCACCTAAGTCTCGAAAACAAGAAAGATTTTAAGAGACACATGTGGGGCTGGAGAGATGGCTCAGAGGTTAAGAGCATTGACTGCTCTTCCAGAGGTCCTGAGTTCAATTCCCAGCAACCACATGGTGGCTCACAACCATCTGTAATGAGATCTGGTGCCCTCTTCTGGCCTGCAGTCATATATGCTGTATACATAATAAATAAATCTTTAAAAATTAAAGAGAGAGACACATGTGAGCAAGAACTCTCCTTCATAGCTTATGAATATGGAACTCATCGGAAGGTATCTGTGAGGTCAGAGGGCTAATTGACACACTGGAGGCCTAAATCATAGACTGTGGGGAAAGAACTCAACACTTTCTATGTTTTAATTTCTTCTCTGTGTTCTCACCATTCTGAAAGTGGTAGAGACTAGATTTTAGATCTCTTAGGGTGCTCCTTTGTCCAGAATTGTATCTAAGTTCCATGGGGTAATACTAAGGTACCAGAGATAGGATGGCTAGGGAACCTAATCCTCCGTTATCAACACACTGTGGCATATGCTAAGATGCCACTCCCTTGTGGTCTCTGGCTGGCTGCTCACAAAGTTGCTATTTAGCAGGCTCTCACTCCTGTCCACCGAACCCTTTTAGGAGTTTGGCTGTCTCCACCTGTGTGGTTGACACTCTTGGTCACTGTTCTAGGATCCATTTTGCCTCCTTCCTTATGTATGCAGTTTGCTCGGGTCAATGGTGTTGATTGACAGAGCTACCCTCTTGCCTCCCAAAGCCACTGGCAGAGTTCCATTTACTTGGGCACTCCTTGATGACATTTCCTAATATACAGTGGTCCTTTGAGGGCGAGTGTGGGAAGGATGTTGGTCCAAATCAAAGCTGAGTATTTTCCCATGGTTGAGAGAAGAGAAATTCCTTTCTGAACAGGAATGGGTGAAGCCAGGAACTGATGTAGTCATTATTTGCTTAATATTAAATCATTTTGTACTGCAAGTAGGAAAAGAGCCAGCCTTAGGAGAAAGCCAACACCCAGAGGGAGAGCAAGGGAGCCAGTGCCTGATAAAATGCCTTCCGCCTCTGATCTTTTAACACGGAGCATCAATCAGCATTAACTGGATTTCCTATTGCTGTTATCCAAGAGCTTCCAGACTAATCCAGTCAGCCTTAGGAATGCTCCTTAGAATACTGAATGTCCCGGCTTTCTGGACTCTGCTGGACTGCACTGAGGAAGTTCAGGTCTTAGCTGCGATCCACCCCAGTTTCTTTTACATGGGGGCTCCACTCCGAAGACAGCTTAGGGGTCCTCTATTTTTGTGTCTAGTGCACAGTGAGGAATGTCAGCCTCCATTTCAGCCCTAGAACTCCACAGGGAAGCGCTCATTGGATCCTCTTCCACCTCTGCCCCAGACCTGTTTTTTCAGGGGGTGGCTGAGTCTGCACAGCCCATAAATCCACATCACTGGTCTCAGAATTACACGCCATTTGGGTCCTTTAATGTTCTGAGGCTGGACTGTTGGTACAGTATAGAGTGAAATGGGCACATGGAGGGGGTAAAGGCAGGATAATCAGAGGTTCAAAGTCATCCTTAATTACATAGCAAGTATAGAGCTAACCTGGGATAGATGGGACCTTTCTTGGAAAAAAAATGAAGGAGGAGGAGGAGGAGGAGGAGGAGGAGGAGGAGGAGGAGGAGGAGGAGGAGGAGGAGGAGGAGGAGGAGAAGAAGAAGAAGAAGAAGAAGAAGAAGAAGAAGAAGAAGAAGAAGAAGAAGAAGAAGAAGAAGAAGAAGAAATTTAAAAAAAAAAATAGGGAGTTGGTGAGAGGGCAGCTTGCTTCAGGGCCTGGGACCTCAGTTTGACCCCCAGAACCCACATGGTGAGGAAAAGAACCAACTCCTGCGAGTCGTCCTCTGACCTCCACTTACTTGTTACGCCTTGTAACATGGCCATGTGTGCAAATAAATAAATCAAATATAATTCAAACATTTGCAAGCCTCCAAAGCTCTGAAGTCCCGAGGACCCTAGTCAAGAGCCTAGACTGTCTGTGCTGAGGGGCAGAAGGCGGTATCTGCGACTTATGCTTTGTCATTTATCAGTGGCTGGTAGCCTCAGAATCTTTCATGGTTAAAGATTTACCATAGAAAACAGAATGCCAAAACCTTCTGGGCCAAGATCGGTGAGGTCACAGGTGCAGGCTGCACAGGATGTGCAGAACCAACACGCTGGCCCTGCCTGGTCAGCATTCCTCTTTCACCTTGATAAAACACTGCACACCCAAGTCTTCCAGTAAGTAACTGGAAAGATGCCACCTTCTTTCCTAGCACCTGGACATGGATAGCTGAGCCTAGGCGAGGGACCAAACGTGCCCATATTAAATGCCTGTTAGATGCCAAGCAACCTGTCATTTACTACACAGATGCCCACAAATCAAGTTCCTAACTCCAAGGTCAGGCTAGTCTCAGGAAGGTGTGCACAAGTTGCTTAAGGAAGCAAAGACAGCCTGAAGGTTAAACCTAAGACAGGGTTTCCTCACTTTTCTAGGTAGACATTAAGCCATGTGTTGTAGTAGTAGTAGTAGTAGCAGTATTAGTATTTACTAGTATTAATAGTAGTAGTATGTTTGTGTGTGTGCATGCACACACATGCATCTGTGATTGCATGCTCACCATGATTCATGTGAGGAGGTCAGAGGACAACTTTTTTTTTTTTTTAGTAGTTTTATCATCTTTATTCTTTAATTCAAATGCCCTAACATGTCAATATCAGGGATCGCCTAGTTTATAAAACCTTGTCAGAGGACACCTTTTAAGAGTGAATTTTCTCCCCCTCCACCATGTGAACCTGGGGGTTGAGCTCAGGTCACCAGGCTTGGCAGCAAGCACCTTTACCTGATGAGCCTTCTCACTGACTGGATTTGGAACTTCTGACCCTCCTACCTAGTCTCCGAAGTTCTAGAATTACAGGCATGTGCCACCATGCCCAGCCCAGCTATGGGTTCATGTTCACGTTTGCATAAAGGTGAACTTTATCTTATTTGGAAGTTATCATTTAACTACACAAGAGAGGGAGAGGTGATCTAAGTCAGTGGGATAAAGTGAGGACATGAAGAAGACAGGGTTCTCTAGTAAGGTGAGGGGCTCAATCAGAGTCAGCTCCCCCAAAAGACTCCAAGAGACCAGTTCTTCTTTTTTCACAGCTGTTGTTCTTATGGGTTATAGCATGCATATATGTTGGGTAAATACAATTAAAAACAGAATCTCGGGGCCGGAGAGATGGCTCAGCAGTTAAGAACATTGGCCACCGCTCTTTCACAGGACCTGGGTTTGATTCTCAGCACCCACAGGACAGCTCCAGTACCGGGGGATCTGACACCCTCTTCTGGGCTCCCTGAGCATTGCCCAACACCCATACACATAAAATAAAAATAAAGGGGAAAAAATTAAAGCCAAAATCTTTGGTCAGGGAGAAATGACTCCATGGGTAAAAGCATTTGCTACCAGGCCTGACAAGCTGAGTTCCATCCCCAGGAAGCACATGATGGAAGGAGAGAACAACAAGTTGTCTTCCGACTACTACACAAATGTGAGCCTTCCACTCACTGAAAAAAAATGAAATGAAGACATCTTAGCTGGCAGATACAACCCATTACACACACTGCTGAGATGAACCATAATTAATCCTCAATTAAGAGGTCTTGACAACTTACTACCCACGGTCACCCTAACTTTACTAAGTGTTCTAGTTTTACTGTTTGCTGTGAAGCAACACTCCAAAAAAACAACAGGGGTGGGCGGTATTTGCTAACACTTCCAGATCACAGCTCTTAATGAGGGAAGGCAGGGCAGAACTCAAGGTAGGAACCTGAAGGCTGCTTCTTATTTATTACTCCCCCATAAACTAACACTCTGTGTGTGTGTGTGTGTGTGTGTGTGTGTGTGTGTGTGTGTGTGTGTGTGTCTGTGTCTGTGTCTCCTCCCCCACCCCCGTGTATGTGTGTGTATGTGTGTATGTGTGTGTGTCTTTGTGTCTCCCTGTCTGCTGTCTCCATCTCTCTCTCTCTCTCTCTCTCTCTCTCTCTCTCTCTCTCTCTCTCTCTCTCTCTCTCGTGTGTGTGTGTGTGTGTGTGTGTGTGTGTGTGTGTGTGTGTGCGCGCGCGCGCTCACACACGTTTAGGCAGGGTCACCTATAATCCCAGGCTGATCTCAGATTCACTTTGTAGCTGAAGAGAACCCTGAGCTCCTGATTCTCTTGACTCAGCCTCGCAGATCTGGGATGACAGACGTGAACTGCCATCCCCACCTTACTCAGAATGAAACCTGCTAAAGGTGGGTTAATGCCTCAACCTAAGTCAGGCAACAGCACAATCTCAGACTTCCGCCTTTCCAGGCACCCATTACACTTGCAATTAATTAGCTGAGAACTTAGATTTTTAGAGACAGAGTTTCACTATGTAGCCTTGGCTGGCCTGGAACTTGTAATGTAAACCAGGCTAGCCTTGAACTCACAATGATCTGCCTGCCTCTGCTTCCTGAGTGCCAGAATTGAAGGTGTGAGCTACCATGCCTGGCTTATCAGAAGAAAACAAAAAACAAAAAACGAAAAACGAAAAAAAAAAAAACAAAAAAAAACTGATGCTCAAATTCTGACCCTTGAACCTGAAGCCCATCTCCTTGTCCCATGGCCAGGCCACTAAGATCAGGCAAAACCAGGGATCTCAGTCTTGCCTGTCAAATGTCTGATTTCTCCTTCTCAAGATATAGAACATCCCATTCTGGGTAGTGGTGGTGCACACCTTTAAACGCAGCACTCGGGAGGCAGAGCCAGGCGAATCTCTATGAGTTCAAGGCCAGCCTGGACTACCAAGTGAGTTCTAGGAAAGGCGCAAAGCTACACAGAGAAACCCTGTCTCGAAAGACAAAAAACAAAAAAAAGAGCACAGAACTAATTCATTCCAAATCGCCTCCAAATTAGAACTAAATTAATTCCAAATCACCATCTCCCCAGAAGAGTCTTGCCACATCCCTGGGTCCTCATCTTCATCACTTTCCTTCACATTGGCCGTCACAACCTTCCTTGTCATTCATGCTGGTGACACACAGGAAGTCCCAACAGAATGGAGCACCTGGCACAGTTGCTGCAGCTGGCTCAGGGCCAGCTTTGCTTCTGCTCACTGTCTGCAGCTGCCAAACCGAGCCCAGTGTGGGGACTCCCGGTGTCGTGGGAATGACCCACAGAGAAAGCTCCACTCTCCTGGGACTAATACTTTTTCACTAGCTTTGTGCGCTCTACTGACTCACTTCTCTACTTAAGACGTTTATTGACCAGGACATAGTATAACCCTTAATGCCAACAGAGCCTGCAGGAGGGGCGCACACCTTTAATCTCAGCACTTGGGAGGCTGAGGCAGGTGGATATCTGAAGTTCAAGGCCAGCCTGGTCTACAGAGCAAGGTCCAGGATAGCCAGGGCTACACAGAGAAACCCTGTTTTGAAAAACAAACAAACAAAAGGCAAAACACTTAATGCCATCAGAATCCATCTTCACTTTGGACAGAGCTAAAATTACAAGACAGCCAGAGAAAAGCTTCCTCCTCCTCTGTTTCTTTCTTTCTTTTTTGGTTTGTTTTGGTTGTCGAGACGGTCTCACCATGTAGCGCAGCCTGGTCTCAAGCTCGTCTTTTCTTGTCTCTGTCTCCCAACTGCTGGGATTACAGGCATGTGCCACCACATCCTGCAAAGGCTGCTCTTAGTTACAACAAATGTGTGTGCGCATGCATGTGTATCTGGTGCCCTCTTCTGGCTTCCAAGAGCACTATCCATATATATGGAGATATATATAGATGATATATATAGATATATAGATATATATGAAAGTGTATCTGGTGCCTTCTTCTGGCCTCCATGGGCACTGTCCTTAGGAAGAGCGTTTGCATGCACACATGCACACACACACACACACACACACACACACACACACACACACACTCAAGCAAAACTCACATACACAAAATAACAAATAACTGCACCAGGTCCTCTGCATGTGTTGTGGCTGTGATCTTGGTGTTTGTGAGACTCCTGACAGTGGGAGGTGTGTCTCTGACTCTTGCGTGCTCCTGAGACTCTTTTCCTCCTGTTGGGTTGCCTTGTCCAACCTTGATATGAGGGCGTTCACCCTGACTTATTGTACCTAGTTTTGTCCTGTTTGGCTGTTGTCTCTAGGAGGCCTGCTGCTTTCTGAAGAGGAAACAGGGGGAGTGGACCTGGGGGAGAGGGGAATTGGGGGGCTAGGAGTGGAGGGAGGGGAAACTTTGGTTGGGATGTATTGTATGAGAGAAGAATCTATTTCCTATTTTAAAAAAGTTTGAAAAAAAGGCGTGGTTTAGAGGAGGCTCCTGATGGCTGGCTCAGCAGGTGACCGCAGCTTGGTGCTGTGCTCCATGACCTGAGTTGGGTCACACGGAGAAGAACTGACTCCTTCAGGTCACCTTCTGACCTTCACAGGGGTATGGCCCTCCCTGCATCCCAACACACACAAAATAAGACTTAAGGGCTCTTTTAGGGCCGCCCTGCGGTCAGTCACTGTGTGACTAAGAAGACACCGTTACTATTGATCGCTGTCACTTCCCCCTCAGCTTCGTGGCCAGGAAGGACTCGCTAACAGCATTACAGCCATCAGCTTGCCTTTGAGCTTTGCACCAGGCACAGCTCGCTGGATTTACTGTTACCTGATTGCTTTTAGCTTTGTGGTCATTTTGAAGGCCCTGCCACTGGATCCCCTTTGACCTTCCAATTGGTCACCACCAAGTGTGGAGCCTTAGCACAGACTACAAGGCCACTGCTTGCTCACTTTGAACCTGGCCACAGAAGGCTGCACTGGAGAACGGCAGAGGCAGCTGGCAGGCTTTCCGCCACAGTGCTTGAATCTGCCTTCTTAGCTTGTTGTTATTACATTTAGTTTGTTTGTTTGTATGCGCTCAGTTTGAAAGATGCTCAAATTCAGGTTGTCCTGATGGCAGTTAAATACCCTCACCTGTGGAGCCTTCTCATCCACCTCTGATATTTAATTATATTTTCCTTTGGGGGTGTGGTTCACGTGTGTCACAGCACATCTGCAGAGGTCACAGGACAATGGGAGTCATCTTTTTACCGTATGAATCCCTGGGAGCAAACTGAGGCTATCAGGCAGCCAGCCCCCTTTTTACTTTTCCAATTCCCTACAGCACTGTCCAATGTACTACTGCCCATTGATCATGTCACCTGACATACTGCATGCATGCTGACACACTCATGCTGCACACGGTGCCTGGAAATCAGATGGCCCTGTCACTTAAACACTTCCCAGCCTTGCTACCCAGCAAGTCCCTGGGGAGTGAAATGTCCTTAGTACTCATCAGGCCTTGGAGTTAGTGTAGCTAGAACATGAGGTTGGCACTCACAGAACACCCTAGTACTAACACAGTTCTAATACCTACTACTCACTCTTCATATTCTAGTCGTACTTAAACTGCCTGTTTCTGCCTATCACGAGTCCTTTTGCTATTGTGGCATTCTATGTGAATTACGTATTTCCTAAGCCACACATGTTAAAACTCATCTCTGATTCAGAGCTGTGGATACACCACTTTTAATTACTTAAGTGTTTTTTTTGGGGGGGTGGGGGGTGGAGGTGGTGTTAAGTAATAATTTCACTCTGTAGCCCAAACTGACTTGGAACTTACTGTGATCAATGCTGGCCTGAAACTCATACCAATCCTCCTTCCTCAGCCTCCCAGAGGACTAGGATTACAGGCATGTTATCCCATATAACCTGTAAACCACCATACCTGGCACAATAGGGTTTTTTGTTTTGTTTTCTTTTGGGGTGTGTGTGTGTGTGTGTGTGTGTGTGTGTGTGTGTGTGTGTGTGTGTGTGTGTGTGTGTGTCTAAAGAGTTTCTTTGTGTAGCCTGGGCTGTCCTGCAACTAGCTTTGTAGACCAGGCCAGCCTTGATCTCACAGAGATCCACCTTCTAATTGCTGGGATTAAGGGTGTGTGCCACCACTGCCCAGTGTATAAGAGTTTTTTGTTTTGTTTTTTGAGACAGGGTTTCTCTGTGTAGCCCTGCTGTCCTGAAACTCACTTGGTAGACCAGGCTGGCCTTGAACTCACAGAAATCTGCCTGCCTTTGCCTGAGTGCTGGGACGTAACAGGGTTTTTTTTGTTATTTTCTGTTTTTTTTTTTTTTTTTTTTTTTTTTTTTTTGGGGGGGGGGGTTGTTTGTTTGTTTGTTTCCAGGCAGGGTTTCTCTGTATAGCTTTAGAGCCTATCCTGGAACTGGCTCTGTAGACCAGACTGGTCTTGAACTCTTATAGATTCTCCTGCCTCTGCCTCCTGAGTGCTGGGATTAAAGGCATATGCCACCATCGCCGGCAGGGACACAACAGTTTTAATGACTAAAACTAGAGCCAGGCAAGGCAATATACAGCTCAGAAGACTAGACAGAATGGCTTGAGACCAGGACTTTGATGCTAGCCTGAGCAACAAACTAAGACACCATCTCAAAATAAAAGAAAACAAGTGAGTTTTGTGGTTCACAACTATAACCCTAGCACTTGATACCTGTAACTCCAGCACTCGGGAGGCAGAGACTGCCCAAGTTTGAGGCCAGCCTGGTCTACTTATAGAGTTCCAGATCCGATTAGGCCTGTAAGACTCTTATCTCAAAAAACAAAGCTTCCAAAAGACCAGACACCATGGAATACTAGCACATAAAAAAGTACAATGTATATTCATTATATAATATTTTATTTAAAAATTTTGCTTTTTCAGAGTCTGATTTCTTATGAGCGATTCCCACAGTGGGAAAAACACTTTAGTACTCAGTCTCTTACTTATGGATAGCTTATTTCTGCACAAGGGACACTTATCTGAAGAGTAAGCCTGTTTGGAATCTATCATATTTTAACCCACCCACAAAGGAGAACTCCCTAAACCGAACTTCTTTAAATTCACCTTTCCTTGAATTCCTTCCCAAGACTTAAGAAAAGTTAGTAATTGGAGATATCAGCATCTCTGATTTGAAGTTCCCCAGATGTTCAACAGCTGGTGCCAACTGAACAGAGCTCCAAATGGAAGACTTTCCAATTTCATGCCAAGTCTATGACTCACGAATGAACAGTCCTCCCTCCCAGTTCAAGTAGAGAAGTCTCCTTTTATCCCAACAGGAAAGAACTGAACTCTCCTCAAGAAACGGTAGTTAAAGGCAACATGAGTTCATGAAATGTGCAGTTACACCGTGGGTCTTGGGAGCAGGAAGCCACCAACGCAGTGGACTATGGAACCCAGACTCATGACTAGCTGAACTTAACTCCTCTCAAACCTTTTCCTCAACAAATGAATTCTGAAAATAACCATGTAATTACAAGAAATTCTGCCCACCAATGGACTTATCCTTCATTTCCCCCTCACTGTGAGCTGATTGGCATCGACAGAGCAGAGGCAAAGAGGCATACAATCTAAGGTGTTGACCGAAGAGGTCAGAGCTTCCACAGCATGGCAACCGCTCTGCAGATGCCTACGTCGTGGTAGTTGAAATAGCAGAGCCCAGCAAAGGTCAAAGCCGAGAGTCCCAAGAGGCCTGCCTTGACAGCCTTCTGCAGCGCATCCCCATGAACGTAGTCAGTCACCACTTGTCCAAGGCCCCTAAAGAGAAGAAAGTCACAGCACAGGGCAGTTAGAGGACATACAGACAAGTCATGACCCCACTCACCCCAAAAGTCAGACTCAAAACACAGTCTTTTTTATCTCTAACTCCAGTAACTGTTTGCCTCTTCCAGGGATTCTGTGTGACCACTTTCACAGATGGAAATATTTCTATGCTTGAGATAAGTAGTCAAAGCAACTCATGGTAAAAAAACAAAAAACCAACAACAGTGGAAACCAAAATATAATCGAGAGTTGCTAACATGTAATAAAGAGAACTCATCCTGTGGACTTAATTTCCAGAGCCCTTAGACAGTAACTAAATGCTCCTCTGTCTGTAAACTCTTCTACAGTATTCACTCCTGCAGAGTTTACTAAGCAGGTATTGTATGCCAGAACATGTCACCAATGCTAAGGGTGCAATAGATAACGGGATGCTCCCCCTGTTTAGAAACAGACATTCTAGTGAAACAGAAAAAGGTAACTACATATGCAGCATGAGGAAACGCCTTAGGAAGGGTGAGTTGAAAGAGAACACCCAAACGGAAGTGACAAGGACCCTGGCATCTCTGAGGAGCAGTGAGGAAGTTAATGAGGCTGGAGTCTGTGAGTCAAGAAAAAACCATAGCAAAGCAGGGCAGACTGCAGTGTCCAAGGAAACACCAGGTTTTCAGCACCAAGTATCCTAAACAAGGAGTGACCTGACTTTACATTTCCACAGCAGGTGGCTTTCTTTGTTTGTTTCTGTGGGGGTTTTGTTGTTGTTTTTCTTTGAGACAGGGTTTCTCTGTGTAGCCCTGGCTGTCCTGGATTTCGCTCTGTAGACCAGGCTGGCCTTGAACCCAGAGATCCGCCTGGCTCTGCCTCCCAAGTGCTGGGATTAAAGGGGTACATCACTGGTGCCTGGCCAAATTTCACCTTTTTAAGAGTTTACCATTCAGTTTGTTAGTCTAGTCAGAATTGTGAACTATCATCACTAATTCTAGAACATTTTCACACACTCAAAAAGAAGCACTAGTGATTAGCCCACTCAATACCCAATCACTGATCTCCTTGTTTCTATGGATTTGCCTAATCTGGCATTTCATATAAATAAAACCATGCAGGACATTCCCTTTGTGTCATACGTTTTTTTAGCATGCTTTTGCTCTCAATGCTCATCCATATTGCAGCACACCTCAGTACCCCACTCCTTTATGTGGCTGTACAATACTCTATATTCTATTTTGGCCACGGGGATGGTTTTCACTTTTAACTAATTTAAATAATGTGCTATGACATTCTTGTGTAAGTTTTAATGCAGACACATTTTGTTTTCTTTTTTGTTGTTACGGTTTTGTTTTTTGAAATGAGATCTTGCTATGTATCCCAAGCTGGTCTCAAATTTGCTATGCTGCTAAGGATGACTTTGAACTTCTGATCCTTTTGCCTCCTCAAGTGCTGGATTACAGGCAGCACCACCATGCCTGGAAAGGTGGGGAGAGAACACAGGGCATCACAAATGCTAGATAAATACTGTAACAACTGAGCTACCTGACCAGCTCTGTATCTGTACTTAATTATAGGAGGGAAGAGGAGGAAGGACACAGGTACAAATAGTAAATAGTAAACAGATGATCTAACACGAGGAGGTCGTGAGTGCTCCTAAGAAAAACAACGGAAAGATGACAAATGTGAGAACTGAGTGAGTGGTTAGGGAAGGCTCTGCTGAGTGCAGTGTTAAACATCTACGACGGGAGCAAGCCGAGTACATAACCAGCGATAGTTTCAGACAGAACACAAAGGGAGTGCAGGGTCCCCAGCACATCTCAAGAACAGTAAGAAAGCCAGTGTGCCTGAAAGAAGCAGCTGGAAATGAGAGGTGTGTGTGTGGAGGAGGTGGAGAAGGTGGACATGGTGGTGGAGGCGGTGGTGGTGGGTGTTAAAGACTCTCAGGGCAGTCTTTTGTTTATTTTGGTTTCGTGTGTGTGTGTGTGTGTGTGTGTGTGTGTGTGTGTGTGTGTGTGTGTATCTATATAATATTTAAATCGATTATACATATATTTCTTTTTATTTTACATTCTTTTTTGTTTGTTTGTTTGTTTTTGAGTAAGGGTTTCTCTGTGTAGCTTTGTGCCTTTCCTGGAACTCATTCTGTAGCCCAGGCTGGCCTCGAACTCACAGAGATCCGCCTGCCTCTGCCTCCCAGGTGCTAGGATTAAAGGCTCATTCAGTGTATTTTATTTTGCCTGCATGCATGTCTGTTCAAGGGTGTCAGAAGCCCTGGACAGACAGGTGTGAGCTGCCATGTAAGTGCTGGGAATTGAACCCAGGTCCTCTGGATGAGCAGCCAGTGCTCTTAACTGCTGAGCCACCTCTCCAACCCTTTATTTTGGTTTGTTGAAAAAGGGTCTCACATTGGTGCCCAGGCTGAACCTGAACTCACTATATAGCACAAGCTAGCCTTGAACTCAAACTGATTCTTCTACTTCAGTAAATGTGGGGATTACAGATGTGTTCCACCACACTTGGGAATTTCAAGCATTTTTTTTTTTTTTTTTTTTTTGGTTTTTTGAGACAGGGTTTCTCTGTGTAGCTTTGCGCCTTTCCTGGAACTCACTTGGTAGCCCAGGCTGGCCTCGAACTCACAGAGATCCGCCTGGCTCTGCCTCCCGAGTGCTGGGATTAAAGGCGTGCGCCACCACCGCCCGGCTGAATTTCAAGCATTTAACAGAGACAAGGTCTCACTGTTGTTGTCCTGACTGACTTTGAACTAGCAATCTTCCTGCTTCAGCTCCCTAGAACAGATAGGACTACTAGACATCTAATACTACATAAAGAGTCTGTACAAAACTTTAAGAATTCTTTTAGTTTGAGCAAAATGAGATAGAGGTTTTGAAAGAGAGTACTTATCCATTTTAACAGGATCACGGGGGCTGCTGTATTGGCATCAAACACAAAGGAGGTCAATTTAGAGGTTACTGCTGCAGCCGAGGATGGTGACCAGATATGGGGCTTGAATAAGTCAGAACACACTGGAATGACAGCAACTGACACAGCACGAGGAAGAGTCAGGTGTGGTGGTGCACACCTGCAATCCCAGGACAAGGGAGGCAGAGGTCTCTCTGAGTCCAAGGACAGCCTAGACCACCTACTAAGTTCCAGGTCAGCCGGGGCTGCAGAGTGAAACCCCATCTCAAAAAAGTGTACAGGAGAAAGGCTACACTTGGTGACACAGGTCTGTGACCCCAGGATGGAAGGTGCAGACAGGAGGATCAGGAATTCAATGTCATTCTTGGCTCAAAAGACACTGTCTCAAAGAGGAAAAAAAAAAAAAGGATACAGGAGGAACAGATTGGGAGACAATCAGGAACTCGGCTTTACAAACACTAGTTCAAACTGCCTACAAAGATTATTAAAATTAAGACAGCAAACAAGCAAGATACATGCAGAGCATGCTGGTTGTGGTGGTTTGAATGAAGATGGCCTCCACAGGCCCACATATTTGAAAACTTGGTCCCCAGTTGGTGGAACTCTTTGGGGAGGATTAGGAGGTGTGGCCTTGCTGGGGGTGTCACTGGGGGGGCCTTTGAGGTTTCAAAAGACTCTCACCATTACCAGTGCTCTCTCTCTGCCTCCTACTTTCAGATCAAGATGTGAGTTCTCAGCTATGGCTGCAGAGCCGTACTTGCCTGCTGTCACGCTCCCCACCATGACAGTCATGGACTCACCCTCTGAAACTGTAAGTCCCGAATAAAATCTTGGTCATAGTGTCTTCACAGCAACAGAAAAGTAGTTAAGACAGAAGTAGATATATGTAATCCTAGCACTTGAGGCTGAGTCAAGACAATTTCAAGTTTAAGGCTAGCCTGGGCTACCTGACTCAAAAACATTAATAAACTACCCACATACCCAGATTTATTTGATCACTATTAATTGTTTGTGTGTTTTTAAGTTTTCTAGAAGTCTTGAGAATTTCAATCAGTGTTTTCTTCATAAACAGACAGACAGGCTTGCAGCAAACAGACCAAGCAGACAATGCAGAGGGGCTGTTGTACTTGCCAGTGACTGTGCAGGGAGAGGGCTGCAGCCAGGGAGTAGTCCACCACAGAGCAGGGACTGAAGTACCCAGCTGGAAGCAGGCCCAAGAGCAAAACACTGACAACCCTCTCGCTGGTCCAGTGGAGAGATGCAGCCTTGGAACCAGCTACAAAAAAGAGGAGATTCATGGAGTTGAGAAAGAAAACTTCAACCTATCACATGACTACTCAAACAGTTAGAATGATAAATAGCATACACAGAAGATCCATCTTGAACACAAATCACATGGCATAGCCTTTGTGTCTCTGAGCACAAAACACACTTTCTCACAGGCCAGAAGGCAGGCTAAGTATTTGTGGAATTAAGGCAGTCTTGGGCTTCAGTGAAACAGGTATCTCATGGATGTAATTTGGTGATCACTAATGTACCTCTTTAAAATAATAATAACTAATAATAAAATGCTAATAACTCTAATCTTTGGGGAAAAAATGTAGTATGTTCTAAAAACAGCTTAAACCAGCCAAATGAAAGAGAAGCACAGGTCTAAGGATACCTTTTAAGGGTATAGTCCTTCTGCCCTTTGCAATGCAGTGAAAAACACATGAGACACAAAGGCTGATTTTAGACAGGTGAAAACAACACAGGCTCTAAGTTTTTCTTTTTTTTTTTTTTTTTTTTTTTTTTGGTTTTTTGAGACAGGGTCTCTCTGTATAACAGCTCTAGCCATCCTGGAACTCTGTGTAGACCAGGCTGGCCTCGAACTCACAGAGATCTGCCTGGCTCTGCCTCCTAAGTGCTGGGATTAAAGGCGTGCGCCACCACCGCCCAACGGCTCTAGGCATTTCTAAGAAGCTCTAAACTCCTTAGAGAACCCGACAAAAGGATGGAGTTCCTACTCAGAGAAATGCACATGGGCATACACATTAAGACCTATGCATACAACTTTTGGGAAATTTCTTCAATTCCATGTACTTCAGAACCAGTCTGCTAAATCTAACAAAGGCAGAAAAACCCAACAGCTCTAATCTCTCATCACTCAGATGTAACTGTAAGTGGCTGACTTAAGAATTGGGGAGGATTGAAAGGTAAAAAAATAAAAACCAAGACAATTTACAAATACTGATCTCAGCCCCAAGATGGCGGAGGCACGATGACTGTGCCAGTCTGGAATACATACTGAGTACTAGGCCAGCTACAATGGGAGAACTACCTCAAAAGAATTCACAAACCACAAAAAGGCAAATAAAAAAACATGATTTCAGGAAGAATACTGCAAGTGTGAGGCTAGCCTGGACTACAAAGCAATTTTCAGACCAGCCAGGACAAAATAAGTATTTCTCTCTCTGGACGTTAAAAATGGAAATACAGAGGCTGGAGAGATGGCTCAGTGATTAAGAGTACCAACTGCTCTTCCAGAGGTCCTGAGTTCAATTCCCAGCAACCACATGGTGGCTCACAACCACTTATAATGAGATCTGGTGCCCTCTTCTGGCCTGCAGGGACACATGCAGGCAGAATACTGTATACATAATAAATTAATAAATCTTTAAAAAAAAATGGAAATACAGCCGGGTGGTGCTGGCAACACCTTTAATCCCAGCACTCAGGAGGCAGAGACAGGCAGATCTCTGTGAGTTCAAGGACAGCCTGGTCTACAGAGCGAGATCCAGGACAGGCATCAAAACTACACAGAGAAACCCTGTCTCAAAAAACAAAAGAAAAAAAATGGAAATACAGTTAACTCATTATTCATGTTCATATCGTCTAATGTGAATATCCACACAGTATTTATCTAGGAGATTCCGCATGGTTTTAATCAACCTAAAAAAATTCCAGCTATAAATCCACGATTCAGTCCACAAGGTAAGACTTAACGCAGGCTCCTCTCCATTGGCTAAACAAACCAGTAACTAGCTACACTGAACAGACTTTCCACAGAGGTGTTCCCTGACAGTGAAGTTAGGCCAGAAGAGTCTCTGCGAACACAAAAGGCACCACTATGTCTGCACTGTCTGCCCAGGGGTGTGAGCTAGGTCTTTATTTACTAGCACACAGGAGAGCCTCCCGGAGAGACACCGAGGCCCGCCAAATGTGTGACGGTCAGCCCAGGTGAAGATGGCTGAAGCACCAGTGACAGTCCACAGCTGTCTGAACTCCAGTGCCCGGAATCCAACACCCACGCAGGCAGAAGACCCTACACCTAAAACAGTAAATGAAACTGTTCACAGAGCGTCGACAGAGAGGACCTACAGTGGTGCCTTGGCGACAGGTGAACGTGCTGTGTGCCGTGCCATCCTGGGGTAGGCTGGTCCTGGAGAAATGCTGAGACAGAAGCAGGTTTCACCACCCGGCTTCGGAGTAACAGAGCTGAGAAAGAAAGACAGAGAGCGTGAGCACTTCCTGGCAGGACCGACAGGCTTCCTAAACTACCATGAGCATGCCACTCAAACTTTTTTTAAAAAGGACTTACTTCTTTAAAGGACAAACTTTATTTAAAGGATTTATTTTTACACGTATGAGTGTCTTACTTACATGTATGTCTGTGTACCATGTACATGTCTGGTGCCCACAGACATCCTTCCCCATAAGTGGCGTTACACACCTCCCCTAGAGCTAGAGTTACAGTTATGAGCCACCATATGGGTGCTGGGAGGAGAAGGCAGGTTCTCTGGAAAAGGAGTCAGTGCTCCTAACCGATGAACCATCTCTCCAGTCCCAAACCTTTTTTTAAAAAGAAAAAAGAAGTCTGTGCTGGGGATGTAGCTCAGTTGTTTACTTGCATGAATGAGGCTATTTCTAACACCACATATAGCCCCAGCCCATGAGAAACAGGAGCTGAAGTTCAAGGTCACCTTCACCTTCATATGGAGTTGGAGGGCAGCATGGGATGACACAAGACCCTGTCTTAAAAACAACAAAAATCTGCAGACTCCTACTAATGAGTCATGTGTAAAAGGGCCTCTTGGATTTCATTTATTAAAAACCTGGTGGTCTCTTGTTCCTTCATTTACTCATCTAGTTATCTAGTATTAACTGCAATCAACACTGTGTTTCACAATGGAGCAAGAAAGATAAGCACAGAAGTCTTTGCCCTCAAGATATTCAACTTAGTTGAGAAAGCTCACCTAGCGCCCTCTTCCTTTTCAAGACCAAATCTCACTGTGTATTCCCGAACCCCTCCCTTTTGATCCCACCTCTTGGTTAAAAAGACAAACTGATGTTTACCCAGCTACATCACAGATTACCCACAGGATGACAAGCAGTTAAGTCAAACAGCTCTCTAAGGTTCAGTTTCATTTGCAGAAGGAGAATGTTCTGGTTTGCTTTCTGTAACTGTGATAAATACCATGACCAAAATCAATTTAGGGGAAGAGAGGGTTCATTTCAGCTTGCACTTCCAGGTCACAGTCCATCGTTGAGGGAAATCAGAGCAAGAAATCAAGTAGGAAGCAAAGCAGAAACCACAGAGGAGTGCTGCTTACTGGCTTGCTCCCCAGCTCACAATCAGCTAGCTTCCTTACCTAGCCCAGGCACAAGTGTCTAGGATAGTGCTGCCCAAAGTAGGCTGAGTCCTTTCACATCAACTATCAATCAAGACAGTTCCTCACAGACATGGCCAAAGGTCAATCTGAAGGAGGCAAATCTTCAGTTAAATTCTCTCTTTCCAAGTGACTCTAAGTTATATCCAGTAGGCAAAAACTAGCCAGCACAGTCAAAAACTGCGTTTACTTCATAACACTGCTCAAAACCAGGCAACATATGCAAAGGTTTAATGAGCTCCAAGAATGCTAATTGCATACAAAAAAAAAAATAACTTAATAGTTTCTCTCTCTCTCTCAGAGGTGGGGTTTGTTTTCTGAAACAGAGTGTATGTATCACTTTGTAGCACTGGCTGGCTTGGAACTCTATGCAGACCAGGCTGGCTTCTAACTCAGAGACTTGCCTCACTCTTTCTCCTTGCCCCTGACCTTGAACTTTCTGATCCTCCCACCTCCACGCTCTAGAATCACAGGCTTGTGCAAGCATTCTACAACTTTGGAGGTAACCTCAGCTGCCCCTGCTCTTTCTTCCTTCTCTTTCCCTGCTTCTGTGAAATGGTACCCAAATCATCTGTACTTCCCAACCATTCAACCGTGGAACTTGTTTTTAATACTTACTATGGTCTGTTCCAGAAATCCAGGAATAGCCAATAGCCAGTCAGGGATTTCCCTCCTAGAAGTCACCAAACCTACTGACATGTCTCCTTAACATTTCCTGAGACTGCCTCCTTTTCCTTGTACCTTCCACGCTCAGGACTTCCCCAGCCTGGTCTACCACAATAGTGCCTTATCTCATCTCCACGACTTGCCTCTACACCTGATCTATTTCCATCAAGGCCATCTACTACACTATTACTAAACAGTAAGTTAGGCTGAGAGCATATAGTTTGGCAAAAGGGCAATTACTTAGCATGCATGAGACGCTGAATTCAAAAGAAAAAGACTGCCAGGCAAGGTGGTGCACATCAGCTACTTAGGAGGCTGGGCCAGGGCAAGTTTCAGGCCAGCCTAAGAAATAATAACAACAACAAAAATAAACCTAGACTGCAAACCTATCAAGCCGTTCAATGTTACTGCCAACCTGGGCAATAAAGAAAAAGTGTAACTTCGGAATAGAATAAATAAATGCTGTGATTTCGTTCTATTTCGCCTTTCTAGGCTAACTTCATACTCTGGCTTTCGAAATATTATTTTATTTGTTCCACTTTATCTCACACTGCGCATCTTTCTTTCCCTTTACCGCTGCTTTTGCTGCGCTCAGTTGCTAACTATAATGTACTTCTCTGCAGAACGAAGACAGGTTAGTCCTTCCAAAACAATCACCCCAAACTTTCTCTGGACTCATATTAACAATGTCCATATAGCACAACGGTTTTTGCTTTACACTATCTGTACCACGCCCCTCCGCACCCCCGAATTCTGTGAGGGTAGAAATTGTTTTATTCGTGTTTCTATACCAGCCTCTGAAGCGTTTTGTATCACCAAAATGCCTGGTTAAGATGATTATCGAAGCCCTGAGTGGCGGTACATGGCTGTCAGGCCAGCACTCAGGAACCAGTCAGGAGTCTCCTGGCAAGCTCTAGGTTAGCCTGGTCTACATGGCTAGCTCGAGGAACGATGGCACTACACAGAAAGCCGCTGTCTCCAAACACAAGATTATCAAACTGATTCCTTCCACCCACACTCAAACAGGAGGCTGTGAAAACACCTTAGCCCGGCAGCCCCGCCGCAGCCCAGAGGCTGCAAGTACCAGCCGGGGAGAGCCGCCGCCAGGGACACACTCGGGCCTTTGGGCTACAGCGGTCTGGGCTGCGTCCGCAGATCCAGGCGCCCCGGGGGCCGAAGAGGAAGTCCCTTCCTCTCCAGACGCCCCACCACCCGGCGGTCGAGCCCTCGCTCCTTCCCTCCCCCTGCTCCAGGCCGCAGCAGGGACCTCTCTTGGCTAAGACACCTCACCTCGGCCTCCTTGGCCACTGCAGAGGACACCGAGCTTTAAGAGAACCGCCATGTCGCTCAGGAGGGCTCAAGGTCACCCAGCAACCCGGAAACAGTTATGCAGCGAGTCCCGCCCCTCGCCGAAGAAGGGTAAAGCAGCCCGGAGGGTGAGCCGGAAGGCGGCGCGCGGCTACCGCGCGTGCGCACACCGGCGGCGGAACTCAAGCTTTTGACAATGGCCGAGCTGGGGGAAGCGGACGAAGCGGAGTTACAGCGTCTGGTGGCCGCGGAGCAGCAGAAGGCGCAGTTCACTGCGCAGGTACGAGGATGAGGAACAAGGAAAGGAGGGTGAGGCGCAGGCCCCGGGCACCCACGGAGCTCCGGACACTGCGGTACAGCGGGCCCACGCGATGCTGGATGCCGGCTGCTCCTCCCGCCTGGTGGCCTACGGCGCTCAGTGTCCGTGAGGCTAGCTCTGCGCGGGAGGAAAGAGGTGTAAAGCGGGTTGTGGGGGGAAGGTTTGGGCGGCAGAAGAGCATGGTGGTCATATTAGGCGGCCACTGGTCTGGAGTGGCATTCGGAGTCACTAGGTTCTGACCTTGGGGTTCAAGGACCGGTAGGGAAGACACCGGTCCCCACCTTGAGTTCTGGGTTCGTAGTTGCCCGCTGCCTCTCTGCATTGGGTCATGTGATATTGGAAGTGATGATCGTTATTAAAGGTGAGCGCTGCAACACTCAGTGTAGACTCGGTTGAGACAGTTTGGAGTTTTTGGGCGCATTTCAAACCAGGGTGTTAACTGTTGCTGACCTTGAAAATACTGATAGTTATCCTTTGAAAAACTACTTACTTGGTACTTAGCTTTCCAAGTAATACCACTACGTGTCCTTAGATACAATCCCAAACTATGCTCAGTTTGGAGAAATCAGTATCCAGACTTCTTCCCATTTTAGAATAGTGCTAGTTGCTTTGAGGATTGTGGGTGGGCGGTGGTGGTGCACGCCTTTAATCCCAGCACTCGGGAGGCAGAGGCAGGCGGATCTCTGAGTTCCAGGACAGCCCTGGCTACACAGAGAAACCCTGTCTTGAAAAAGAGAATTATGAAAGTATGAGTTCTAATGAGAATTTACTGTGTATAAGGATGAGGAATTATTGGTGACCAGAAGGTAGAGTAGACCCCAAAGTGATCCCAGGATATGCTATTAAAGTGGTTTTTATCAAGTCACAGAAGAAATAAGGTATCTACAGACCCCAGTGATTAAGGTTTTTCTCTCCTCTTAGGTGCATCACTTCATGGAACTATGTTGGGACAAATGTGTGGAGAAGCCAGGAAATCGGCTAGACTCCCGCACTGAAAACTGCCTCTCTAGCTGTGTGGACCGCTTCATTGACACTACTCTTGCCATCACTGGCCGGTTTGCCCAGATCGTACAGAAAGGAGGGCAGTAGGCCGAACCTCAGAATGACAGAAGACCCAAAAGACTTGTTACTAAGCAGATTGAATGGCTACTGGAGAAAGAGTTGTCAACGTGAAGGTTAGCATCAGGCAGTTACCAAGTCTGTTGGTGCTAAAAAGTAACAGATCAAATGTCCAAAAGTGAAATTTTATTTATTGGAATTCAATAATTCCAGGTTGTATCACACCAGTTAATAAATGTGAAGTCTCCAATTCTTTTTCTTCTAAGTCCTAGTTTAGGAATCAACAGAGATCTCTGATTGACAGAATACTAAAAAGAAGTGTTCCGTGGCTGGTAGTGCAAATGGGAGATCACAGGTTTTGAAGTCACCCTAAGCCATCTTCAAGGGGATTAGAGGAACCATCAAAGCCTTAGCCTAAAGCATGGAAGGGAATTTAGGGGTAAGAAAGGTTTAGAACAAAAAATTTTATTGCTTATATGACGAAGAAAGGATGAACATGGTTGGGAGTGGGGGTAAAAAAATAATCAGGCAAAATGTGCATTCCTTGGGGACAAGAAAAGCCTGTTAGTATGGGAGGAAGGTAAGGTCAAGACCCAAACAGAACCGACTTCTTGGAAGTGCCTTATTCTGCAGGACCATCATCCTGCATCTGTGCTTAGAATCAGTACTTTTGTAGCACAAAACTGCTTTAAAAATACATGCCCAAAACTACTTCCAACAAAGATTTCACTTGCTTCAAGAAGGTTATGAGGTAGTAACTAGACTCTCCTCCCATTAAACCTCCACTAAACCCAAGGAAAAAACATACCATGGAACGTTGACATTTGAGTACCAAAGTTAATAGTGTTTCAGTATCCCAAAAGGTAGCACCTGCTCATAATCCAGGGATAGGGCACATCTGGCCAACTATGTATTTTAAAAACAAGCACTTTATTAGAAGTTCCATAAAGAGCACAAATTTAGTTAGAACTATAAAATGCCACTTCATGGGATGTCAGCATAGTAGTATTCTATTGCTGGTGTCTGTCATGCTAACCATGAAGTATTTTTGTATTACACATGCAAAAAGTAAGGCCAGGGAGGTTAACTTAACCTGCTGTAGAACTCAATCAGTGGCAGAACCATGACCCCCACAGTCTTAGGTATGAGTTTTTGTGCTTTCTACTCAGTACCAAAAGTGACAACCTCAAAAACAAAAACCCTGACAATGTCACTTTATCTTTCCTCTTAATGAAAAGTCAACTGTTCTACCAGCCACTTTTCAGTGGTATTTTGGTTTCTTTTAATATCAGGATCACAGTATAGCAGGGAGAAATAATATGTTCTTGATAATCGTAACACAAAGTCAGACTGGGAAGAAGTGGGTGTGTCCCTGAGAAGTGTGTTTCATTTTGGAATTGATTCAGCTGGTTTCAGGGAAAATCAAAAACTCATTAATAGAATTAGAAGTGAACGACAGGACGGGGGTATGGCTCAGTGATAGAGCACTTGCCTAGTGTGTGCAAGGCCTTCATTCAATCCCCAACTTGGAAAAAGAAAAAAAACATTTAGATGGCTGTTGCCCTGAACCTCTTTGAAAGCATCATTGGCAACGTGACTACTTCCTAATTCTTTCCATTTGAGAGGACAACTGAACAAATAATTTCAAACACGAGCCCATTTTAGGCAATATAAAGCAATGGAACTAGAAAACCAATTACTATCCAGTTACTGTTATGTTTGGGTTATACTAAATGTAGCTGCAGTCCCTGACCAGCAGGGAAATGAGGCAGAAAGCCCTATGTTCCTTCAGTCATCTGTGGATCTTACCATGAAGGGAAAAGGTTTGTTCTTATACCCATTTCCTCACTAAGTAAATTAGATACCTGTAGGGCCCAACTCTAGAAGACTCAAAGCACCAAAGCTGAAGTCAGGACACCTCCTGTATAAATAGCAAGTGTTTCCTTGTCAAACTATTCTATCTAGCACTACTTCAATCCTCCTTCATCCCAGACCCTTGATTCCCCCAAATCCAACATTCCAATTGGTATACCCAGATTATTTCTGATTTCAGCTTTCTGGGTTCTTTAATTTGCTGTATAGGTATTCTACCCTAAATTAATTGCAAAAAATAATCTCTTCAAGAAACCTTAACAAAATACCAGATTCCCTATTAACAACAAAAGGGGATGGAGACTAACAATCCAAGAGGGAAAAAAGGGATCTATGGCAGGCCAACTCTGACCTCCGACCTCCGACTCCTGTGCTGTCGGAGTCGCTGGCAACCCCCATTATACAGAACTGTAGATGACCAGAGTCCGTGAGAGGCAGGACTGCGACCTTCCCACTCAGTCATCCTCGGAGCTTTCAGCAGATCTTGCATCCGTAGCCACTTTCCAATTCCTGCGCTTGCTTGTCCTCTCCTGCACTTCAGGGTTAGCCACAGGAACATGAACACTTTTCTCTTTCTTTTTCCTTTTGGTTTTCTTAGTGTCTCTTTCCTCCATTTCCTCAGAACTGCTAGCTGCTGAATCATCTGACTGGGAAGTAGCACTTTCTCTCCCTAAAGGTAAAGGTTTTTTAGGAGACTTTTTCCTGGATTTTTTCTTGCTCTTGTGTGGTTGCTTCCTTTTCCTGGTACTCGAAGCTCCAGTTTCTTCAGAGAACTCACTTGAGGAATCTGCTGCTGTGTCCATAGCCGCCTTTTTGTTTTTCTTCTGTTTTTTGTGTGACCGTTTTTTCTGCTTCTTTTTATGGGATTTCTTTGACTTCTTATGTTTTCGGGACTCATGGGCTGATGCTTTTACCTGGGGAGATGTTTTTTTCCCATTGGTAATGTCTTGTTGGTCACTACTAAGAAAAAGTGAAGACAGAACTTTTATGGAAGAAAGAAAAGGTACATTTATATTTAATATTCTGCACTAAATTATTAACATCGGAACTTTAAATCAGAACTTGGAGCTGGGTATGGTGATGCACAGCTATAATCCCAGCACTCAGAAAGCAGAAACAAGACTTCCCAAGTTTGAAGACAGCTTGCTCTACATAGCAAGTTCTAGGCCCCCAGACTACAAAAAGAGACTGTCAAAAAAAATAAATATGAGCACTCTGAGAATGTTACTGTGAAGTTTCTATTTTATTATTCTCACAAATGTTTATTTCCTCAACTTTAAAAATCCTAATTTGAGCTAACCATATTGGTATATAACTAATTCCAATGTTTAAAAGGTAGGGGCAGGAGGGCCAGGAGTTCAAGGCCATCTTGAGCTGTAGAAAATCCTGTCAAAAAAAACAAACTCCTGATCTGTCATGCTGAGTTACATATAAAATACTAAATACCAGTGCTCCCTCATACATAGTTTCATTTTCTCTGATTTCTAGTCACCTGTGGTCAGTTCCAGAAACAGTTCCTAAGACTTTAATTGCATGTCATTCTGAATGGCAGGATGAAATTCTTCACTGTTCCACTGTGTCCCACCTCAGACCTGAATCATCCCTGTGGCTAGTTACCAGCTATCTGGGTTATCAGATCCACTGCCTAGTATAGCTTATTTATAGCACAAGCAAGTTACTGACAATTAGGATATGGCAGCGAGAAGCAGTAAGATACGTTCATAAAGTGAAAAAAAGATTTTAATAAGTATTGTGTATATAAGAAAAGAATAGGAAATGGAAGATAGGCAGGTAGACAGATGGTATAAAACATCTACGGTTTCAAGCATCTTTGAACATGTTCACTACAAAGGATGGTGCACAATTAGTTTCGAAAGTCCTTAGGCTGACAGAACATCAAACTTCAATCAGGAAAGGCACATAGGATTGCCTCCCAACTTATTCCACTTGTTTCCTTTGTTTTGGAGACAAGACTTCATTATGTCCCAGGCTGGCCTCAAAGTCCTAGACTCAAGCCATCCTCCTGCTTCAGGCTCCTGAGCATCTGGGACTACAACCATGCATTACCATTCCAGGTTCTGGTTATATTTTCTGTGGCAAGTTAATTTTTTTTAAATGTTAGGAATTCTACTCACAGCACAATTTTGCATTTATCTTAGGTGTTTGGTTTTGTGTTTCTAGTAAGTGTATTTACCTACCTGTCTGTTTCAAACTCTTCAGGATACAACTCTTTATAACCACTGTGACCCCATCTGTAAAACACCATAATACATATATTTTTATGAAGCAATGCATATCAATTTTGGAAATTAAAACAAAATTAGATTTTGGACTGCATGAACACACACACATACACAGAGAACACAGGAAAAGGGGCAAAGTAAAACCACACAATAACTGGGTAACAACTCTACTTTCTATACTATCATCTCAGACACAGGATGTACTGTTTACTTGAAAGCTTGTATCTGTTCTTGAGGAGACACTAAAGAACTCTATCAGTGAAATCATTTTCCCAAACTACTTCATAATGTGTTATCTACACTGGAACATTCTAAAGATACTGAGAAGTGATTCACATGTCAAGAAAGTTGTCCTTTTTAAGTGCTGAGCCTGCAGCCCAAGGCAACCTTTAATCTTTCTGTCTCTATGGATTATCCATTCTGGACACACCACATAACAGAATCATAGAGCATGTGGCCTTTGTATCTGACTTATTTCACCATGTTTAAGGTTTTCAAGGTTATGCATGTATAATTAGTACTTCTCCCTTTTACCACTAAGTACTATTCCCCTATATGGAAAGCCTATATTCTGTTTATGCATTCATTAGGCACAGCATTTGGATTTCACTTCTTAGCCATTATAAGTACTGCTGTTATGCATACTAACCTACAAGCTTTTATGGGACAATCTGTTTTTAAGAATTGTTTATATTTATTTTATGTGTATGAGTGTCATGCCTGCATGTATATATGTGCATTAAATGCATGCCTGATGCCCAGAGGTCAGAAGAGGGTGTCAGATCCCCTGAAACTGGAGTTAAGGACAGTTGTAAGTTGCCTTGTAGGTGTTGGGAACCAACATGGGTCCCCTGCAAGAGCAGCAAGTGCTCTTAACCACTGAGCCATCTCTCTAGCCCTAGGGCAGTTTCAAGAAATAGATATTCTCTGGCCAAATATCATTAGGGGTCAAAAGAATGTAGTCACAAACCTATCTGGCATGTTGGATTCATAATCATATAATTTCTTGTTCCAGGATTTAGCCTTAAGAAAATCATCTTCCAGGGCCCCAGGAATTTCATTCCTTGGCCTCCAGTAGTCTCTCTGACTTTCTTCATCAAAACCATCACTTCTCATCCGACTGTAAATGAAAAAAGACAAACATTTAGATTTAAAAGTAATCTGTGATGCTACTTTATGGAGCAATATAAACAAAACTCATGGAACATGCTGAGAACACTAATTTGCACCATGTAACATTGATACCGGTCATACTTAGCCAATAATACACCAAAGTCTATATACTCTACAGACACACTCACTTACAATTCTTTTTTCTTTTAATGATTTCTCTAGGTAGTTTTAGAAATCAAGGCCAGCCTGGTCTACAGAGCGAGATCCAGGAAAGGTGCAAAGCTACACAGAGAAACCCTGTCTTGAAAAACAAAAAATAAGTAAATAAATAAATAAAATAAGAAATCAGGATTATGACATATCTCACATACCTACTTCCTGAACTTAAGGGCATATAAGGTCCTAGAGATATTCCTAATTATTCATACATCCTATACCTCCCATAGAACACAGTCAAGCCTGTATAATCCTTTATATTCACACTCAATTTTTTTTTTCCTGACAGCCCTACCTGTCCTGGAACTCATTTTGTAGACCAGACTGACCTCAAACTCAGATCCACCTGCCTCTGCCTCCTCAGTGCCGGGATTAAAAGTGTGTACCATACCCAGCCACACTCAAATGCACAAAGAAAATAGGAAAGCCCATTGACCTCCTGGCAAAGACAGTGAGTAAATGTGGCTTTTAAAAGAAGCCTAGGGCTGGAGAGCTAGTGCAGTGGTTAAGAGCACTTTTTGCTCTTGCAGAGGATACTTGTTCAAATCCCAGCACTCATGTCAAGAGCTCACAACTGCCCAACTTCAGGGCATCTAATGCTCTCTTCCGTCCCCTGCAGACACCAACAGACACAGAGACACATATACGTGAATAAAATAATTTTTTAAAGGCTCTAATAGACTAAAGGGTGAACAGTATGACTGACTAAATTAATTATAAGACTCCAGGGATTGTTAGAGGGCTAAGCCGCTAAAAGTGCTTGCCTGGAAAGCCTGATGACCTGAGTTCTAATCCCAGAACCCACAATAGGAAGAAACTCCTGAAAGTTGTGCTCACACTTCCATGTGTACACTTTGGCACATCATATATACTCACACATCATCAACAACACAAAGTTGCCAACACAATAAACTGTTTTTGTTTTTGTTTTTTGAGACAAGGTTTCTCTTTGTAAACTTGGCTAGCCTGGATGTAGACCAGGCTGTCCTCGAACTCACAGAGATCTACCTTCCTCTGCCTCTTGAGTGCTTACAATTAAAGGTATGAGGTATCATGTGCAGCAAATAATATAATTTTTATAAGACAAAAGAAAAAAGAAAGAAAAAACACTCCAGTAGAAAATCTTAAAAGCCATTAGACAAAGTTGGGATTCATAAAACCTAAATTTTACAGTAATCCAAGGAGAATTTTTCAATTCTCCATTGAAAATTAGTGTAGAAAGCCAGGTGGTGGTGGCACATGGGTTTAATCCCAGCACTCGGCAGGCAGAGGCAGGCAGATCTCTGAATTTGAGGCCAGCCTGGTCTACAGTGTGAGTTCTAGGACAGCCAGGGTTACACAGAGAAACCCTGTCTTGGGGGAGCAGGGAAAATAAAAAAGGAAAAAACTAGTCTAGTGTAGTTATGTTATCACGGCCATTGTTATGCTTGGACCTAAACTTAGGAAACCAGGAAGGCTTAATTTGCTGAACTGAATTCATCTATCTTTAACATACTAGAATTTTTAAAGCTAAAGTTAGAACTTCTGAAAAAGGAGTTATTTTTGGTTCTTAGAGGCACACTTCACCTTGAGCTGCTGGGTACTGTGTTCCTTCTGGTCCCCTGGTAAGCATCCTCCATTTGCTTCTCTAGTTCTCTGATTTTCCACATGTCAGATTCCTCCTGAATCTAGACGTTTTCAAAAAGGAAAGAAACAAAAATAAGTCACTGAAAACAGCACTTTGCATTACAAAAAAGGAACTGCCCTAACTATGGGGTACAGACTGGGCTATGATCTGGAAAACAAATTCCGGTTTCTCTAAGAAGTTTAAAAAGTGACAGCCAGGCAGTGGTGGTGCACGCCTTTAATCCAGCACTCGGGAGGCAGAGGCAAGTGGATCTCTGTGAGTTCAAGGCCAGCCTGGTCTACAGAGTGAGTTCCAGAACAGGCTCCAAAGCCACACAGAGAAACCCTGTCTTGAAAAACAACAACAAAAAGTGACTAAACAGTCTAATGCAGTAAATCTAAAATTATGCAGCAACAGAGGTTTTTGAACCCCTGAATAGACACACTAATCACCTCATCAATTTAAAATCCTGCTGCAATCAGAAAATAATAGCCCTAGTGTTTCTGGGACACAACATGATCGCAACAGCAGGAGATCTTATAGGAAAGCAAAGCAGGCACCATTAGAATATTTCACAAAGCAGGAGCAGCAGCTCAGGGACCTTACCAACATCCTTTTAAAAACAATTGGGTTTTCTTTCTTTTTGGGGACGTGTGGGGGTTCAAGACAGGGATTCTCTGTGTAGCTCTAGCTGTCCTGGAACTTGTTCTATAGACCAGGCTGGGTTTGAGCTCAGAGATCCACCTGCCTCTGCCTCCTGAGTGCTGAGATTAAAGGCGTGCACCACCACCGCCCGGTGAAACACAGGTTTTCTTAGTTTTGTTTCTCAGTGCAGTACCACTGGCCTGGTACCCCTTCCCAGTCCCTGCCTCTTTGGTTTTGTTTTTTATTGTTCTTATTGGTAGTAGATTATTTTGTGTTGTTGTTTTCAGACAAAATCTAAATGATTTAGGCAGACCTTCAACTTGTGACCCTCCAGCCTAGCCCTGGCTTCCTGGATGGCTGAGATTTTAGGCTCTTGTGCAAGGCCCAGCAGGGACAGGTGTGTAAATTCCCTAGGCACGGTCTCTTCTTACATCAAGAAAACAGAACAGATGGATAGATAGGTAGACAGATGAGATTTTTATTTACTTACTTTGTGTGTATGAGTCAGAGACAAAGAGAAAGGGCACACACGTGGGGTCAGAGGTAACTTTCAGAAGCTGGTTCCTGACTTCCACTTACTGAGTCAGGGTCTCTCTTGTTTTCTACTGCTACACTATGTACTCCAGACTCGCTGGCCCTGAGCTTCCGGTCAGTTCCTCCATCTCTACCCACTGCTGTAGGAGTACTGGGATTACAGACTTTCATCACTGCATCTGGCTCCACATGGGTTCTCGAGATCAAACTTGGGCAGCAATCAGGCTTACAGAGCAAATCCTCTTACCTGTGCCATCCTCCCAACCCATTTTGTTTTGCTTTTTTTGGTTCTTCGAGACAGGGTTTCTCTGTGTAACTGCCCTGGCTGTCCTGGAACTCACTCTGTAGACCAGGCTGGCCTCAAACTCACAGGGATCCACTTGCCTCTGCCTCCCAAGTGCTGGGATCAAAGGCGTGTGCCACCACACCTGGCTTGTTTTGCTTTTTAACACTTGTATTATTTTACTTTATGTGAAGGAATGTTTTGTCTGTGCATGCAGTACCCACAGAGGCCAGAAGAGGATGTCAGATTCCCTGGAACTAGATACTGATGGTTGTGAGCTACCATGTAGGAGCTGAGAATCAAACACCGGTCCTCTGGAAAAGCAGCCATCTCTCCGGCCCCTTTATGTTTGTTTGTTTTCTGTTTCTTGCCACATAGAACAGGCGAGCCATGTACTTCAGCAAATTTCCTGTCTCTGTCTCCTAAGTGCTGGGATTACAGGCATGCACCATCATACCTGGTTCACATTAAAATTCGTGTCAGGCCAGGTGGGGTTGGTACACACCTTTAATACCAGCACCTGGGAGGCAGAGACAGGCAGATCTCTGTAAATTTGAGGCCAGCCTGGTCTACAGAGTGAGTTTCAGGACGGCCTGGGCTACACAGAGAAACCCTGTTTGGAAAAGAAAAAAAAAAAAATTCTTGTCAGAAACAAAACAACATAGTTGCCGGGCGGTGGTGGCGCACGCCTTTAATCCCAGCACTCGGGAGGCAGAGCCAGGTGGATCTGTGAGGTCGAGGCCAGCCTGGTCTCCAAAGCGAGTTCCAGGAAAGGCGCAAAGCTACATGGAGAAACTCTGTCTCGAAAAACAAAAAAACAAAAACAAAAACAAAAAAACAACAACAACATAGTAACCAGAAAACTGACTGAGAAGCAGATGACAATTGCCAAAAACATAAGTGAATTTTATTTCTAAGTCCTCCTGAACAACTGGGTTAAACCTATGCCAGAATTATCTTGCTTTTAGCTGTCCCTCTCAAATACAAGTAGACCACTACAAGTAGAGTTAACCCAACTATATAGGTAGCGTGGGTAACTATCACACCTGCGCCCACAGTGAGAAACTCAGGTGACAGCTGCACACAGGTCTGTAATCACAGCTACTGCGAAGTAAGAAGTCCAGGGCCTGCCTGGACTATGGAGTGAGATCAAAGCCAGCTAGATAACAAGCTTAGTGATCCTGTCTCCCAGGTTCAATCCCAGTACTCAACACCCTAAGTAATATGACAGTAACAGTATTAGTAACGATCAAGCCAGGAGTAGTTTGCTGAAGGAAACTGAACAAGGGGTCTTGTCCTTCTTTTCTTTTTTCTTTTTTCTTTTTTTCCAGAGCTGAGGACCGAACCCGGGGTCTTGCGCTTGCTAGACAAGCGCTCTACCACTGAGCCAACTCCCCAACCCCCTTTCCTTCTTTTCATTAGAGGTGCACTCTTAGGTGACTGTCTAAATCCCCAAACTTTATTCTGCTCCAATCCTCTCCTTGCTCCAAGTTCCTTATCATAAATTCATTCAGAACCAAACTACCTGCATCTCCCATGTTGCCCTCTTGTCGCTTTTGTTCTTAATTACCACCTGCCCAGTCACAGAAGGTGGTCACCACCATCCCATCAGCCCAAGCTCCTCTTCATCCCTGCTACACTTCCATCCAAACCTCAGCACCACTCACCTAGGACGTCAGTTACCTAATCATCCTCCACAGTACTTCTCTCTGTCTCCTATTTCCTACCACACCGACAAAATCATCTGTCTAAACGTACACACTTGTCTTTGAACGTATGGCAATCATACCATCTCCTCCCCTCAAGGTGTAAAACAACACAAGTATGAAACATGTAAGATACCACTCCTCAAAAGACTTCTTTATTGCCCAGAAGAGAAAGTTTATCTCCTAAGTTTCATACAAACAATCTAATTTGCCACTTGGGCCTTATTTTCTGTCACCAGCCCTATATCTTCTATTTTCTAGATGCATATAATTTCTTGCCCCAAGTGATTAATGCTTGAGGGGTGTGGATGGAATGAAGGACTTTGCATATATGAGGCATCACTGCTGCAAGCCACAGGAAAACGTAATGGAATTCAGCTACTATCACAAAAGCTGCTACTTGGATAAGTCAAGGACTTTTCCGAAGGTCAAGCCGTGGCTTAAGTCTTGGTGATATTTTAGCTTTTGTACACTTATTAGCCGATACCTGCAATAATTTCCTTGTATGCTATGTACACTTCCAAGAAGTCATAACAGTGTATTTTATCTGAAATATCTAGCAAGCATTCAAGGCTAAACAATGTCCTCAATTAAGGTACATTAAGCTCAGACCCTCCTTTCTTATATAGCCTTAGTGGTATTTTTACTAACATTCTAGACTCCTAACATTTACCTAACCACACCTAGAAATGTTGTTTGAGCACATAAATTCCCTTTTTCTGATATATTAACTGATTTTAGCTCTTAGTGGACCACCTCCTTTACCACTCCCCTTTTGGGTTGTAAAAGAAAGCCTGATGGTCACTACCTGAGGAAAACTCTTGTCTGTCTTTATGACCCTGTAAGAATTCAAGCCTTGCTTTAGCTAGAGCATTGCGATTGTATGGGTATATAACTGTAAACCTCAGACATAGAGGATTTTTTGAGGATTTTGACTGGAGAAGACTCTGACTAGAAAACTAGAACAATGAAATGGAAGATGAGGAAGAGCTAGATGGGGAAAAACAAGATGAGAAAGACCAAAATGGGGCAGAACTACGATGAGAGAATTAAGATAGAACTTAGAAGGGCCAGCAGATAAGGTAGAGAGAAATCAGGCAAGAAAGGAGATAGGCACGAGAACAGAACTGAAGCTGTATAGACAGGATTTTATTCCAGAGGAATAAAGTAGATGGACAAAGAGCTTGGTTCATTTCGAGAAAATAATTCTAGCCATTTGTAGCCTCTCTTCCGAGCCCCTGGAAGAAGATTGTTAAGGCTGGTCCTTAATAATATTTGAGACATTACCACTAAGATACATCACCAGCCCCTGATATTTGCCTGTATTAGTGCATGGTGCTCTCAGTCTAGTAATGCATCCAGTAAATTCTATTCATCAAGAACCAGTTCAAATTTCAGCAACTCCAATACCATTCATTCTGTGAACTCTTTCTAATTTCCCAAGGCAAATTTTTTTATTCCTTCCTGGGTGCTCTAACGCATTTTGTAACTATCTTCATGATATACTACTTTTCAAACTACAATCGTTTCTTATACATCTTTGCTATCTCCCAACATAATTCATAGTTTGCGGGATGCCCTCAAGAAATGTTGATGACTAGATTGTATCACCTACCTTATTGTGAGCATCTGTATGCCGGATGACATTCCTCAGGAGGACTTTCCCCAATGGAACCCGTGACATTCTTTAATCTGAAATGAATCAATAATGTGTAATAGATTTTTTTTAAACAAACAGCTTTTTTTGTTTTTTTTTTTTTAAAAAAAAAAACTTTATTTTATGTGCATTGGTGTTTTGCCATGGGTGTCAGGTCCCCTGGAACTGGAGTTACAGACAGTTGTGAGCTGTCATGTGGGTGCTGGGAATTGAACCCAGGTCCTCTGGAAGAGCAGGCAGTGCTCTTAACCACTGAGCCATCATCTCTCCAGCCCCATAATAAATTATAAAGAAAGAAAAGGTGAAGGGAAAAAACAACTGAACTGAAGACATAGAACCTAAGGGAGAATTCCCTTCACTGTTAAGATGGCTACTGCAGCAAATGAAGGGTGAGAGGATAATGCGCGATAAAAGTCTTCACAACGGCAGAAAAAGCTGCTCAGAGTGGCTTCTGTGAGCACCACTTTATTTAGTCCTCCTAAGTCTCTATGTTTAAGAGTCAAGGAGTCCCTCAAGATCCATGGGGGGATTCGTTCCAGGGCCCCCAAAGGTAACAAAATCCATGGGTGGGCTGAGGATATAGTTCAATGATAGAGCATTTGCCTAGCACAATAGCCAACCAGGATTCCGTCCCCCTTTAACATATACATGCACACACACAAAATAATCCTAGGGTGCCCGTCTATCATTTAGAATAGTGTAGTATTTGCATATAAACTCCTGTGTGTTTTAAATTATGACTTTTTTTGGAGACAGGGTCTCAACTAGCCTCAGCTAGCCTTGATCCTCCACCTTCTAAGTTCAGAGACAACAGGCATGCACTTCCACTTAGGGTGGGTGGGGGGAATCTAGATTACTTGTAACACCTAAAACTATGCAAATCTTACGTAAATACGTTACTATGCAGATTAGAAATAATGACAGTGGTGGGGAAGGTCTGTACATAGTAAGTATAGATGCAACCTGACTCCCCAAACATTTTCGGTGGGCTGTTGTTTGAACCTGTGGGGATCTCGGAGTTTGGGCTATATCCCCAATCCTATTTTGAAAATAAAGATCCTTAAAGTCATAACTCGCCCCCAGGCCAAAGAGACCCAGACAAAGGATTGTATGTCAGTGTCTAGGTTGGAAATCAAAACTCAAACTCCCCAAAATTAGCTAAGTAAACATCTAGATTTGCGGGTAATCAACATCACATATGTCAACAGTAATAAAAACTGAGTTCTAAAAAATTTGTTAGATGACCTAAATATCTCTATTCAGGACATTTTGTTTCCTACATCGTTTGGACCTTTCCAAAACCCAGAAAACAACGATATTCACATGTGCAGCTACCAGGGGCTTGGTGCCACCGTCCCGATGCTCACTCACCCCTCGATCCTGAGGAAATCAGGCATCTTGTTAGTGTGAGACGAAGAACCACTCCATTACAAGATCTCCTCCGACCCAGGAAGCCAAGGAGTCAGGGCTGAAAGGCAGCTCTGCAGCTTCACCCGAGTCCTTCGTGAAAACGCAGCCTTCCCACCGGTTACAGTGCCCTCCTCACCCGAGGCCCAGGCTACGGCTGCCTTCCCCCAGCCGAGCCCGCCCGGCGGCTCTCTCTCCGGGACCCAGGCCAGAGCGGGCGCAGGCGCGGAACGCGGCCTGCGGGCGGACCCGGGCGGGCATGCCCCGCTCTCGCTGGGCTGGGACGGCGCCCGGCGGCTCGGTTTCACTCCCGGGACAGAATGGGGACACGGGGCGTGGGTAGGGCCTTCCGTTGGGACCCGGGAAGCGTCTAGGGTGCCTGGGGGGGAGCTTGAGGTTTCCAAGGGGAAGTCGGAAAAAACACCCCCATGTCTGTCAGCGGGCTCCCTGCCCCGCCGCGGCCTCGGCGCTCCCGGCAGCCTTCCCTCCAAACGCCCTCCCCACACAAACACACACAAACACACCCATACCGTGCGCCGCAGCCTCGCGTGGCGGGGTGGGAGAAAAGGCGGCGGCTTCCTTCCGGGCCGGAAGTCGTGCTCCCGAGAAACGCTTCCTTCCCACCGGGGACTCCCCCAGAGCGGGTTCGCGGGTCGCCGGGGAAGCTGACAGGTGCAGGAAGGAAGCCGGCACTCTTCTGAGAGAGAAGCCGGACGGCCCCGCGGAGGAGCTTGTCCGGCACCGGAGGAAAGATCCCGGAACTGGATGTTGAGACGCAGCTCTACTTTGCACTCGCCGGACCCAGTTAGATGTTGGACCCGGCCTGGTTACCATGGTAACGGGAGTCGCGGTTTGTCTCCTGAGTGAAGAGGTGGGTTCCCCCGCGTTTGGATTAACTGTGCGTTCGCTGTTTATTAAATCTAACCTTAATACATGATTTTAAGACTCTAAACCTCTTCTTAAAAATTTTGTGGACCTTCAGGGACACTTCTCCGTTTTCGGGAGGAGGGTGATGATACGATCTTAGGATACTACTCTCTCATAGTTTGTAAGTGTTCCAGCTTTCAATATTGGCGTTCTTAATCCTCATCTTCATTTTGAGTAGAATAAGTGTATATATACATTGTTTGCTCAACATAGCTGCCTGGAGTTAGAAAGAACTTAAGCATACTGGCTCCAGTGTTCCTACTCCTCTCCCCCACCCCCGCCCCCTGACACACACACGCACACACACGCTGGTTTTTTGAGACAGGGTCTCAATATGTAACCCTGGAACTCGCTCTGTAGACCAGGATGGCCTCGAACTCACAGAGATCCACCTGCCTCTGTCTCCCCGAGTGCTGGGATTAAAGGTGTGCACACCACTGCCCGGCTCAGTGTTCCTACCGTTAACTGCTATATTGAGAATTAATGTGGCTCTATGTTTCTTTCTTTCTCTCCGCGTTCACCCCTCCCCTCCCCCCACCACAAACACACACACACACACACACACACACACACACACACACACACACACACACCTCACTCTTTCAGGACTGGGAGGCACAAGTCAGTCATTATCCAACTATTTGAACAAGATCACCAAGAAAAACAAGACTTAAAGGGACCTTTCTGCTCCCACTGTGTTTGTGAAGACCAGAGAAAGGGACAGGTACAAGGTGGTGGGAATTTAGGAAGTGGTTAGACTTGCACACTGTAGAAGAGTCAAGGTAAAGCAGAGTGGGTGTGCAATCTTTTAGACATAGGAAGTAAGAACAGTTGAGAACTTCCCCAAAACAATTCCAAAAGCCTTCCTCCTTCCTTGAAAGAGGAAGTAAGGCCATAGCCACACAGACACGTCTTTTCTCAAGTCATATCTTTCCACAGGTTCTAGAGGCCCATCTCATTACCAATCATGAAGGCATCCTCAAAGGGTCTTCTCACCCAGATTTCTCAGTTCTGGAATATGCTCGATGACTTGGCTGAAAATGATCCTGAGCGCTACAAGAACTTCATCGAGCAGGAGCTGAAGGATGGAAAAGAGCTCTGTGCGGACCCAGAACCACACCTCTGCCTACAGACCAAGATTCTAGTATGTAGAGCTGGTGCAAGGGACGATAGGTGCTCAATAAAACTATTCCAGTGTAACTAGAGAATACCTTACCCTTCTCAAGTGCTACTTTAACACAAGAGAAGTTTATTAAAATTGCCTCTCTAAACAGAAAATGAAACAGTGTGGAAGATTTCACTGAAGGAGTAAAAATGAGAAATTCATACTTGGTATTTCAGAAATATCCAAATGAGACCTTCTTGTAGAAAAATAGTGATATAATGAATTAAGTTTGTAAAACTATTTTTATTACATTTTATGTGTGTGCATGGGTTCAAAAGAGTGCGTGTGCAAGGGCAGTTGCCTAGCATGTGGGAAGGCCTGAAAAAATGTGATTACTTGCATTCAGGATATTATCATCAAATTTCATTTAAAAAAGCTGTTTGACAATATCAAAATTATTCACGTTCTAGAAACCAAAAGAAAAAATACTTTTTATCAACCTATGTCAATGGAAAAGGATCCCGGCTCCCCAATCAGCCACTCATCCTGTACCTATACATGTTGGCAGACCAGAAGATTTCTCTGAGGCATCAGGTATAAAGGATTAAAGAAAGTATGTGTGAATTTTTTATTGAACATGTTCATAGACCAGATTTTACTTGGTAAAAACATTCTTTTCTTTCTTTCTTTTTTTGGGTTTTTTTTTTTGTTTGTTTGTTTTTGTTTTTTGGTTTTTGGTTTTTTTCAAGACAGGGTTTCTCTGTATAGTTTTGGTGCCTGTCCTGGAACTCTCTCTGTAGACCAGGCTGACCTCGAACTCACAGAGATCCACCTGCCTCTGCCTCCCGAGTGCTGGGATTAAAGGTGTGCACCACCACCACCCAGCCAGATAAAAACATTTTAAGTAAAATATTCCATTTGGTGTTAATATAATTAATAGCAAATTAGTGTATTGCGTGAATATTTAATATGATTTCTAATAATATGATCTTTCAACCCACATAGTAATGCCAATATAGAATTGGAATTTAATGTATATTATGTGTTAGAACAGGAGCCTGCATCTGTATATCCTACAGCGCTAATCAGGCCATGCCTCCCACAGCTCTCTCTGATACAGAGTTAAGAATCAGTCTTTGGAGCTAGGCAGTGGTGGCTCATGCCTTTTAATCCCAGCACTGGGGAGACAGAGGCAGGAGGATCTCTGCGGATTCGAGGCCAGCCTGGTCTACAGAGCGAGTTCCAGGACAGGCACCAAAACTACACAGAGAAACCCTATCTCAAAAAAAAAAATCAATCTTTGGGAGCTGGAGAGATGGCTCAGCAATTAAAAGCACTGGCTGCACTTTCAGAGGACCCATGGTTCAATTCCCAGCACCCACACAGCAGCTCACAACTATCTGTAACTCCAGTTCCTGGGGATCTGACACCCTCACACAGACATACATGCCGGCAAAACACCTGTAGCACGAATCTTAAAAGTTCTTATTAAAAAAAACAAACCTGAGCCAGGTATTGGGGTGAATGCTGAATGATCAGAGAGACAGAACCAGCCACAGCTACCTCACCTTGCCAATTCCTCAGCTGATCCTGTTTCCTCAGACTGGAAGCCTCTGAATCCTCATCCAGAATGAATCTCAGCTGAACTGCTGCTCAAAAGCCTAAAAGCTTAACCAGCCTCTAGCTATCTCGTCCTCACACCTTAAATACCTTTCTACTTCCTGCCATCACTTCCTGGGATTAAAGGCTCACTTCCTGGGATTAAAGGCATGAATGCCCATGCCTGGCTGTTTCCAGTGTGGCTTTAAACTCACAGAAATCTGGATAGATCTCTGCCTCCAAAGTGAGAGGATCAAAGGTGTGTGTGCCACCATTCTCTGGCCTCTATGTCTAGTGGCTGTTCTGTTTTCTGACCCCAGATAAGTTTATTAGGGTGCACAATATTTTGAGGAACACAATATCACCACAATCACCAATGCACATAAAATAAAAATAAAAATACTCCATCTGTTCTATGACTTGACAGCTTTCAATTCATGATCACCTGGCTCTTCCATGATGTCCTGTATTGAAGTACATTATGTGAATATGTACTGAAGTAAATTATGTGATGTGAAACTTAATAGGGTTTCTGCTCCCCCCATCATAGGTTTCTCCACTGACACAGAAAGCCAGATCAAGCAGAATCAAAAAAGTATAATAGGTTTATTTAAGCAAAGCAACTCCCAGGGGAGTTCTCCAGTCCCAGAGATCGAGGCTAGAGAAGCTTCACAAACAAAAGCAGGGAGACTTTATAGGTTGTAGGGAAGGGGTGATGATGTGTCCACCACAAGCTGGGTTGTGCCCAAGTGTGGTCAGAAGCTGAGTGCTTTAGGTGGGGACTTGGGCAGCGGCAACTTCAGGGGAGGAAGCTGCAGAAGCAGCCAAGAACGCAGAACTGGGCTTGTTGGTGCCTTCCCTCTGTTCAGAGACTCTGAATGGGCAGGGTTTGGAGAGAGAGAGAAAGAGAGAGAGAGAGAGAGAGAGAGAGAGAGAGAGAGAGAGAGAGAGAGAGAGAGAGAGAGAAGAATGGGGCTTCTCAGATCATGCGGGGTGAGCTGGAGGTTCCAACTGAACACTACTGTCACTCTTAAAAAGTCATAAAGATCATAAAAAGTCGGCCTTTTCATTTGTTCTTTGGATTGGTCCTTGGGGGATTCTGCTCATGGAAGTGCCCTGCAGCTGCTCTCTGAAGAACCCCCATCTCTCTTATGGCAGCTAGCCTTCTCTCCCACACTACCTCTCATTCTCACTCTGTGAAGCTCCTCTCCAAGCTTTAAAGGGAAGCCAGTAGTTCCCTTTAAGGCTCCATTGGACTTAGATCTCCGTCTACTGCGGTGTTCTTGTCTAAGGCTTTTCCTCTCATCTCACTTCAAAGCCCTTTCTCCTAATAAACTCTATTTCTTCTGCTGGTAATTTTGTGTCAGCTTCCCTTCAGGACCAGCCACTGCTGGTTTAACATAGTGCTGCTGTGAGTGCTCTAAAAACACAGGGATGGGATTTGTGGTTTCTAACTTTCTAATGTGGGTTAGTATACTGCCCGACAAAAATCCTTATAGAAACAAGCTCTCTTCTGAATTCCACACAGGTTCCTATACAGTCATTGATGTTGCCTACAACCCTGGTGTTCTGCAAGCAGCAGAGAAAGACCAAGGCATCAAAGATCAGTTAATAAAAATGGCCATTCATTGCATTGAGGAACGACTCCACTTCACACTCGCACATTCACACCGTGTTACTAGCTTTAAAATTAAAGGAAACATTCAGAGAATGAAAGAAAATCTGATGGGCATTAAAACTGACTTCGCAGGCTTCAAAGAGATAATGAGAACTGGTAAGTGGATGGATGTAAACTGAAAAGAAACTGATGTCAGATTTTGCTTTTGTAACCTGTGTATATTTTTCAAAGCAGAAGTCTCTATCTTAAAAGAATGAGAAACTTAAAGAGAGAAAAATATACATTATTAGAAATGTCAGAGTAGCCAGAAAGATGTCAAAATCTTGCAGAATTCCCAAGCAAATTATTTGGCTTGAGGTTCTGGGTGTTTGGGTCTATTTAACTTCACCAGAATCAAATCCAGCCAGAGCCTCACATGCTAGGCAACTTTCAGTGAGCTGCATGCCCAGCTCTGCTTCAGATGCTTAGAACTACATTTCTAAGCTAATTCCTTTTTTTTTTTTTTTTTTAGTTTCTCCAGACAGGGTTTCTCTATGTACTCACCATGGCTGTCCTGGAACTCGCTCTATAGACCAGGCTGGCCTCGAGCTCACGGAGATCCACCTGCCTCTGCCTCCCAAGTGCTGGGATTACAATCATACACTACCATCGCCTGGCTCTAAACTAATTCAGTGGCAGCTTCAGCAACTGTCTGTAAACACCACCTATCTTAATGCTCACAACCTGATAGTATTTTGTGACTCCCCTCCCCCCTTTTTTTTCTTTCATAAAGAAGATACTCTTGAAAAGATCAGGAGCAGTGCTGTGAGTGAACCAAATCACCTTCCTCAGGTGCTGCTGACAAAAAAGCAAGCATCGGGCAAAGGACGGTGTCTTATAGAGGAGATTTCGAGTTCCGAAATCCAGGTGGAGGTTAAGAAACCAGCCTATGAATTAAAGGTTGTAAAGGATCAGAATGAGAAACCTCTGAAAATTGAACTGAAAATCCAGCTACCTGGGATTAACTCAGTCTCCCTCTGTGAGCTTAGTGTTTCTGAGGTAAGTTAAGCAGATCCTGTGGTAGTCCTGTGGTGTTGCTGGGGGATTGTTTTCAGGAACTCTGAAGATAAGAAGATCCTCTGATGACCAGTTTTTTATTGTTTGCACGTAACATTTGCACCTCCTCCATGTGCTTGAGGATACTCCTGTCATGGAATAACGTGTAAGTGCTGTGTAAATTTGATTGTGCCTCAGCTTTGCACAACTATAATATAAAACAGGTGAGACAACTCTAAAGGAAACATTTCCTAGGGAGGGTCACGCTCTTCCAGCCTGGTTTAGGTAACTGTTTTGAGACTGTGTTGGAAGGATCAAGCAGATTGGGACAGGAAATCAAGACAAAGCAAGGCCAGGAGATAAAGGAAAGGCCCCGGGTCCCACAATTCAGTCCCCTGAATGACCCAAGGACTTCGCACTAAGTCTTGCCTCCTAAAGGCTACAGTACCTCCCAATAGCACTTCTGTAGCGGGGGAAGCACTCAGAGCTTTGGGGAGCAGTTAAGCTCCAACGATAGCCAGGCATGATGGTGCATTTAATCCCAGCATTTAGGAGGCAGAGGTAGGCAGACCACTGCGGTTTTGAGGCCAGCCTGGCCTACATAGTAAGTTTCAGGACAGATAGGGCTATGTAGAGAGACCCTGTCTCAAACAGACAAAAAATAGATCCAAACGATGCCAAGCTGTTTGTACCAGTTACAGAATAATGAGAAGAAGAAAAAAGATCTGCTACATGCTCAGTGTAGATGCAATCACTATAGGCCTAACTACTTTTCCAATACAAGGTAGGCTGTATCCACAGATGTAGAACCTTCAGATGAAGGGTCAATTGTACATACAATAAATTTGTATCTATAGTATGCTGCACTAGGAACAAACTCCTAAGTTTCAGAGGCTTACAGTAATTTTCTCAGGCTGCATACTAACTAGGCCTGCTCTGCCCCATTAACTGTACATTCTGAGACTTGAAATATGCCGTTCTCATGGTGGGGGGAAACAGAAATAGTTGCCCAAAGTAATAGACCTAAAACTTCCATGTATATGGAGCATGTATCTCTTCTACTTGCACCCCATCAGCCCAAGTACATCACAGGGCAAAAACATCAGTAGGCCTGGGAATCACAAAAAGTGATATATTTATTGCAGAGATGTATAAGATTCTCTTACCTTACAGAAGAGGAGCAAATAATTGGGATGTCCTGTAGTCTTGGCAGAAACAATTTGCTTCATTCCTTGAGGAAAACAACCCTAATCACGATCTATTCTCTCTCTGTTCTCTTTCTCTCTCTCTCTCTCTCTCTCTCTCTCTCTCTCTCTCTCTCTCTCTCTCTCTCTCTCTCTCTCTCTCTCTCTCTCTGTTTTTTGAAGACAGGATTTCTCTGTGTAGCCCTGGTTGTAGTGGAACTCGTTCTGTAGACCAGGCTGGCCTTGAACTCAGAGATCTGCCTGCCTCTGCCTCCCGAGTGCTGGGATTAAAGGAGTGTGCCACCACTGCCTGGTCTGTGTTCTCCTTTTAAACCAGACCAATGACATGTCAAGTTAAATAATCTATTGTGAATCCCACCATATGGTGAGAGATAGAAAAGTCTCACCTCAGAAGTGACCCCAAAAGTCTAGTTACTGGGGAACAGCAATCCTGAAATTCTAGCAAGCAAATCCTGTGAAAGGCCCTACATGGAGGTGGAGGATGTTCTTGTTTAGATCCCTTGAGAATGTCCCTTGACTACCTACCTTCCTACTCCATTGTTTGGCCAATATTCAGCTCCATCTGGGGGAAGTTTTTCCTGTTTCAGCATCCACACTGGTCATAGATACAAAAGGAATGTGGTAGAATATGTCATTCTTGAGTGCTTAGCGTCTTTCTCTGTGGGTTACCTGCTTATGGAATGCCGAGGGCCAGGATGCTTTAGAATTTGAAGGTAGTTCCTTTTAGCCCATTGTAACTGGTTCTCTGATTGTAGTCATTGCTCTGACCACAATGCTTTCCCAAGACTAGCATCTCTAAACTTCATTTATTTATTTATTTGTTTATTTTGGTTTTTGGAGACAGGGCTTCTCTGTGTAGCTTTGGAGCCTCTCCTGGAACTCTCTCTGTAGACCAGGATGGCGTTGAACTCGCAGAGATCCGCCTGCCTCTGCCTCCCAAGTGCTGGGATTGAAGGCGTGCGCCGCCGCAGCCACCACCACCACCCAGCTTAAACTTTATTTTTTATTTTTAAATTAATTTTTAGGCTAATGCATACAATAACATGTTCCATCGTGGCACCTTCATATCTTTAAACTGAATTGCTTCCATCTTAGCCAAATGTTAGGATTGACTGACATCTGCCTCAACTGACTCAAAAGGCTTTAAACAAATGCCACTTAACCTTTGTCTTAATCAGCCATTATAGCTAATGGCCATTTCTTAATTTTACTTTTTCTGAATTAATTCCATTTTTTGAGGCTGCATATAAACTAGTTGTCTGTACCCACTCCCTCTTTGTAATACTTTATGAAATGTACCCAATAAGAAGCACACATTAATAATATTCTATTTCCCACTACTAAAGGCACATATCAGCTGGGTACTTTATTTGCCTTCAGAATTATCGGGCTAGCTTCCCTACGGGGCATTGTCACTATGAAGCGACCTGGATCACTATCTTTCAGGCCCCAGGACATTCCCTTGCCATCTGAGGGTAAATCCGAAGACAGCAACACAATATTCCAATGGCAACACTCTGCTTCTGGTGCTGTTACCAGTTAACATGTGATGTGTCCTGTTAGTAATCAGAGGCTCAAGAATCCACAACAATGTTATTGCTTGCTGCCAGTCCTATGGCAGGAACTAGTCTTCACCGGTGAATGTAGTCGTCTCTTGGCATCACTTTTAGGGTGCAGTTTTCTCATCATGATTCTAAAATCTATTTTTTTAATTTGTAGGTTGACTTATTGATTGAGGTCTCTGAGAAGTACCGATTATACCTGAATCTTCCGGAATCGGTTAATACAGAAACGACTACGGCAAAATTTGTCAAAAATAAATCCATACTATTCATTACAATGCCACTGGCATGAAAACAGAGTGTTTGTGTTTTCACTGCTGCAGCTCATGTCATTTACAGGACCTGAGCTGTGGGCAGGGGTCGTGGGTTTTTGTTTTTGTTGTTTGAGACAGGGTCTCACCTGGTGTAGTCCTAGCTAGCCTCGAACTTGCTATGTAGATCAAGCTAGTCTCAAACTCATAGAAGTCTGCCTGCCTCTGCCTCTGGTCTTAAAGGCATGTGCCACCACACCTAGCAATATATATTTTTATCTTTGGGAAAGGATCACATGTAGCCCTAGGTCACATGGCTTAACCTTGCTACATACCCCGGGATGATCTCGAATTTCTGATCCTTCTGTCTACAGTGCCCAAATGCTGAGATTACAGTGATATGTCTAATTTCATTTACTTTACTTTTCTCAGACTTTGTGGGGCTAGAGAGATGGCTAAGAGTGAATACTGTTGTAAAGGACCTGGGTTTGGTTCTCAGGGCCCGTGATGGGTGGCTCACAACTGCCTGTAAGTCCAGCTCCAGGGGATCTGACACACTGTTCTAGCACATGCCCTCAACTGCACATACCCACACACAGACACAAACATATACATACAACTTAAGATAGAAAATAAAACATCTTGAAATAAAATCACATAACTTTGCATCAACCAGAAATTTCAAAACACTATAACCACAAGATGATGGTTTTAAAGATGTTTATAGTTATCTCAAGTAATTTAAAATGTCATTTGGGAAAATTCCAATTGTTTACAAATGTCTTGGGGTCTCTAATGGTGTGATAAAACATGACCAAAAGCAATCTGGGGAGGAAAGGGTTTATTTCAGCTTACAGTTCAACCACATCATCAATGGAAGTCAGCACAGGAACTCAAGCAGGGCTGGAGCCTGGAAGCAGGAGCTGATGCAGAGGCCAAGAACTGACTATTAGCTTGATGCACCAGGTTTACTCAGCCTGCTTATGCAACCCTAACTGCCTGCCCAGGGATGACACTACCTACAACAGGCCGGGCCCTCCCACATCACTCACTAATTAAGAAAATGCACCAGTCTTGCCTTCAGGCCTATCTGATGGAGGCATATTTCTCAACCGAGAGCCTCTCTTCCCAAACGATTCTAGCTTGTTTTAAGTTGACATAAAACTAGTTACAGCTACCATCCCAAGTATCACGTGAGAACTGTTGGTTTAACAGAAAGAAAAAAAAGAAAGAAAAGAAAAAAAAAAAGAAAAAAAATTTTGCATCAGGAAAACAAACAAACAAACAAACCCAATCAGACTCTAAAAAGAATCAACAGGATCAGCTATGGCAGTAAAGGTGTCTTCCAGCAACACACAGGGCCAAATACAGTAATAACCACAGCTATGCCTCTAAGAACTTCTGTAAGTCAATGAAACAGGCTTTTCAAATGACCAGCTAGACTTCTGCCAGACATGGACTTGTCTGGGCTAGACAGAATACTTGGAGGATATTGCACACCATAGGAAAAATACATGCAGTTCTAATTTGAGAAAAAAATTGACTCAGCCCAAGTACTTTATTCTATAGAAAAGAAGCAACATCTTTCTTTTTTTCCTGGAACAGGGTCTCTGTGTAATATTGGCTGTCTATAGACTAGGCTGGCCTTAAACTCACATAGATTCACCTGCCTCTGCCACCTGAGTGCTGGGACTAACCGGCATGTGCCACCACCGGCCCAGTGGCATTTTTCATTTTTGTTTCTAAGTTGTCAAAAAAGTACCAGCCACCTAATTTGTATGCAAAGACAGCAACAGGCAGATCAAACTTCATTTATTATTTTGTAAGTGCTCTATCGATTTTATGCCAGAAGAGGGTACCAGATCTCATTATAGATGGTTGTGAGTCACCATGTGGTTGCTGGGAACTGAACTCAGGACCTCTGGAAGAACAGTCAGTGCTCATCAACCTCTGAGCCATCTCTCCAGCCCTGAGGGCAGATCAAACTTTAAACATCATTTGCTTTCCAAGGTTGAACCCAGATCTCACAAATGCTCGTCAAGATTCTACCAACTGAGCCACCTCATAACCCTGTTATGTGACATTAAGAAAGCAAATATGTGGTGGCGCACACCTCTAATCCCAGTACTCGGGAGGCAGAGGCAGGCAGATCTCTGTAAGTTCAAGGCCAGCCTGGTCTAGAGAGAGAGTTCCAGGACAGCTAGGTAATAAGATTAAATTGCTAACAATCTATGGAAATAGCTTAATGATTATAGGAATTTATGGGGGAGGGGAGAGTTAACTCATAATACAGGAAACTCACAATATAGGAAATCAGGATTATAACAGGGTCCTGGAAAGGTGAGGCACAGTCCAGCGCTGTTCTCCAGAGAGCTCTGCCTTGATCCGTAGCACCAGCATCCAAGACCCCAAGGTATCGAAGAGAATAGAGTGCGTGTGCATGCATCCCAGCTCTTAAGGGTCCCTGTCCGGGCTACGCCTTAGGGGCAACTATCTAGCAGCTACCTACTGCCTCACTAGGGGTGGTGCTTCAGGGCCTGGCACAGACAACCCCCCACTACAGCTAGGGCTGTTACAAAGAGAAACCCTGTCTCAAAAAAACCAAAAGACCAAAAGAAAAAAAAAGCAAGTATAATTTTCTGGAATATGACTTTCACTAGAACTATACTGGTAAATTTATCTTCAGAACTTCTGATATTCTAAAACTAATAGTTAACAAATTATTATCCTCACCCTCCAATACACTTGAAAAGCCTTCACTGACAGAGCCATGTTTCCTAGAAAATGCCTCTACCTGAGACTGGAGAGATGGCTCCTCTTCCAGAGGACCTGGGCTCAATTCCCAGCATCCACATAACTGCTGATGAGTCTATAACTCATCACAGAGGATCCATCCACCGCCCTCTTCTGGCCTCCAAGGGCACTGCAAGCATATGCTAAACAAAGCCTGCAGGCAAAATTCATCAGATAAAAAACGATTCCTAAAAGTATATGGTATCATCACTCAATTGTTTAGGAAAGAAAATGCCCCTACCCAATCACATGATTAATTGACTCTCTACCTTCTTAAAAATATTTCTACATGTACATGCACACACATGCTATGGCTCACATAGGGAGATCAGAGAACTTTAAGTTCAATTTCTCCCATAATGTGGGTCCCAAGAATCAGGTCCCCAGGTTTGGCCAATGCTGCAAGCTGCAGAAATATGAAGTAGGAATTCAGCTGACTATGGCAAAGCTACTACCTGGAAGAGTTACTCTTCCAGAGGATAAAGCCAAGCCTCAAGGAAGTATTGGTGATACTGGCTCTTGAATTCAGCTGTGTCCTGCAATGGATTTCTTGTGAGCTATCGTAGCTTTCCCATTTGATTCTTTTCCCAAGAACTTCTAACAGTGTGGTTGATCATTCACTGGGCACAACTTCCCCTATACATTTGAGGTATTTGGATAACATCTCCCAACTGTTAACAGCTATCACACAGCCGAGACCTCTAATTTCAGGCCTTTCTGTAGTTATCATTAGCAACATCTGGCCAGGCCCATCTCTGGATGAAAGTACTTTATCTGAGATACTCCTCAGACCTTCTAAGAACAGATTGCAGATAGATAAGCATCCAGACTATCTGTTAGAGAAGACCAGGTGGATGTGCTAATTAAGCTTAACCCTCCTTCTTCCAAGTGCTATCTCTAGTTCTAGATCTCCCTTTAACAACTCAGAACTAAAAGGGCTTTAAGCTGTGACACAGGTTGCCTAGCTACGGAGCACACTTCCCCCGCCCTGCCAGAAAACAGACAGCTGAGTTAAGCGACAGATATGGTTCCAAAGGAAAAAAGGGCAGTTTATTTTCACCTGTAACTTACTGACTTATAGGCTCCTAACATTTTTACCTAACCACTTCTAAGAATAAGGTTTGAGCACACTTTTCAATCTGTTAACTGAATTTAGCCCCTAGCTGATTCATTCCCCATTAGTCACTTCCCTTTGGGGTTGCTAATGACAGCCGACATTACTGCTCTTTGCGTGGGTCTTATCACCCCTGCTTTTGACCCTGAGAGAATTCAAACCTGGTGACCTCGCCTTGGCCAGAGTATTGCTGATTGCATGGGTGTATAACAGAAATCCTCAGAGAACTAGGGGAGACCTATGATGGGGTAGAACTAAGATGGGAAGAACCAGATGGGAAAGAATGAGATGGGCAAGAATGAGATGGGAGAGTTAAGGTAGAACTTAGAACAGCAGAAAAATGTAGAGAATCAGGCAGAAAAGGAGCTAAGTATGAGAGCAGAAAAGCAGCTGTGTAGAGAGAGAACAGACTCAGAAGAATAAAGTGAATGGACTAAAGAGTTTCGTTTATGTAGATTCATTTGACATCATTAAGATTAGATTCCTCAGCTGGTAGTAGATTCTCCCATAGACCCTGGGAAAAGGTTATGAAGGGGCTGGACCCTAACAGCCTTTGTTAGGACACAAACACCTTATCCACTGAGCCATCTTGTCAGCCCTGAATCTCTACTTTTGTCCCCAACACATAGGTGCTCCTTGTTACTATGCGTTTGTACTCACTCTGCGCAAACTTGACAACCTAAATCCAATCCCTGTGACTCATGGAAGGAAACTGGTTCCCTAAATTGTCCTTTGCCCTCCTCATGAACATGCACACTAAAAAGCCCAGTGTAGAAATTGCTATTCAAACTCATTTCTAAAATATCCTACTTGTGTATTTCAATGAATTTCATGTTAATAAAACCACTCTCCCCTCCTCTTATAAGTGAAATATGTTCAGGAAGGGCATTAATAATGGAATGCACAAAGTTTAAACATGTAGGTTTTTTACATGTCGTTGTATTGCCCATATGTATATATTTGTACACATGCACGTCTGGTGCTGGAAGGTGGTTTCAGATTCCCTGGAACTGGAGTTACAAAAGGTTGTGAGCTGCCATGTGGGTGTTGGGAACCAATCCAGGCCTCTACGAGAGCAGCAAGTACTTCACCACTGAGCCCTCTCTTCAGCTCCTCACTGAGTCTTTTTCCTGAAAAATTCAGAGCAGGCTTTTCTACGGACGTGGTTTCCTATCTCTTACTGTCAGTGGTTACAGTTTTCAGCATAGCCTAGGGTCCATGCATGAACAGAGGAGGACTCTTCCTACTTGTCATGTCTCACAGGCCGTTCTGTTCTCTCTTTTTTTTAAATCTATTTTTATGTGCATTTGTGTGAATGTGTCAGATCTCCTGGAACAGGAGTTACAGACAGTTGTGAGCTGCCATGTGGGTGCTGGGAACTGAACCCGGGTCCTCTGGAAGAGCAGGCAGTGCTCCTAACCCCTGAGCCATCTCTCCAGCCCCTGTTCTGTTCTCTTGTAGTTCATGTCTGGACAAACCATAATTCCACACTCACCCCAGGTCGGGAGCAAATGATCTCAGAGAGCTCGATCACTTTCCGTCTGGCAGTAAGTGCCATGCCTCATCACAGGGCTTTCCAGTGACCCTTTAAGCTACGTGTTAGACTATATAGCCTGATGACATCACTCATCTTGCCAGGCAGACAACTGAATTTTCACCTGTACTGGGAGCTTTGAATTATGCAGCTGACACTGGATATTAATCATTTAATATGAAACAAACTACAAACAGATCAAAAATTAGTTGACACACTGAAAACGTGTTTAATTTTTAAACAATCTTTCTTGATCCAAAACACTGTTTCTAACTTCCTTCAGATACTATGTTGGCTGAGTTCAGATTTAGATCAGAGGGGAGATAAGTCTTAACTCAGAATATTTTTTGTCAGATGAAAAACTTTTATTTTTCTTCCAAAGGAACAATGGAGCATTAGCAAAGAATGAGTCATTTTTCAGCTTCACATTAGACTAGATTTGGCTCATGCTAATGACGGACCCCTGTGATAAGCATATTCTTTCGGTCCAGTATTCAGTGCGGCCTAGGATCACTCAGTGCCGAAGAGGTAGGCCACAGCACTGAACTGTCTACAGGGATATAGCAGCTGGATGTTTGTGGAGTATTTGGAGCGTCACTTGTACACCACGTGATAACAAACATTTAGAAGCAGATTCAACACTGATGAAACACTTCAACTTCCAGAGGATGGCCCCACATACTACACATAAGGAGGCACTGGTCAGGGTTATTTTAAAGTCACAAGTAATTCCAAACATTTATTAAAATACACCATTTTAACAGAAGTCTGGAATTGTGATAATGTTCCTGCAATATCAGCCCCCTTCCCTCCAAAAGAAAGATAAAACATAATAAAATGAAAGGAGCATTTAGGCTGGTAAGGGGACACCTATTTAAGCTCTTCCCTCCAATGAGACAGAACTGGGCTAAGAAACCAAACCCTTGAATATATACTTTTTTAAAAAACCTTTATCCAACCAGAAATTATCATGTTTTGGGCATCATTTTTATTGGTTTTATTGAGATAGTCTTGCTATATTGTCCAACTATCCTACTTTCTTAGCCTTCTGAGTAGCTGAAGCTACCCAGCTACGTGCCCAGTTTGGACATAATAGTTAGCGCTGTAAACTACCCCTAACATCCTCTCTCCTCCTCCTCAGGCAGGATCTGGGATAAATAGACTTTGGCACATATACAACTCTGAAACCATATATTACATATGTACAACTTCTCCCATATACATTCCATACTCATTCCAAAGAGTTCTCCAGTTGAGTAATAACATTTGATAAGTGAATTCATTTACAATTAACATCCAATTCATCTTAGAAGGAAAATTCTACTCCTGCAACTTGTTCATTTCAATAAGCATGTTCTTTTATTTGGAGGAAACTGCAGAATTCTCAAATTATACATTGAAATTGCTTATAAATAAATACATAAATTCTCATTTATACCAAGAAGTTGGTTTATATCTTTATCTTAAGGAAGGGAAAGCTATTTTATTTAGAGATTCATATAAAAATAAGAGTTGGTTGAAAATGCTGACTCTTAAAAGTTTCACTTATTTGCCTTGAGGTTCTCATGTGATAAACCAAGATCATGTAATAGGAAACTCTAGGGTTAGATTCCAAAATAAAGCTTCAGTTCAAACTCTTCCCATGAGAAATACTTTCCATGACTCTGTTTCCCTCACACTAAGTAAGCTGAATCAATTAAACTGCAGGTCTCATCCATGTTACTTTTATGAGCCAGTCTGCAGGGAGCTATAATCCTACCCCTCCTCTACCCTCAGGAAGGTTTTCTCACCAAAGAGTTAGGCCTTGTGTCCCTTCACTAGGCATATTCAGCTTTAAAATTATGTTTAATTTTAAAGGGGTATAATATTTGGGTGTAACTGGCATTTAAAAAAGATTCATTAATGCCTATTACAAATAAATTATCTGGACAGACTCAATAATAAATTTTAACTAGTGAAACTTTAAAAGAACCACCTGTTTAATAACATATAAATATAATGTCAGCAGAGAGGGTAGAAGTTCTTGGGTAAATTACAACAGCATTGTTACAGGCTTTTCAAGGTACTTTTTGAACTCAGCAAGCCACTGGGCTCCAACCGCTCCATCCACAACTCGATGATCACAGCTGAGTGTAACGGACATCACGCTAGCCACATCAAAGCTAGAAAGAAAGAACATCAGTGGATATTCTGAAAGAAACCAATGAACCGAAGACAACAGCCACCGAGATGCTGATTCCTCCCTGTAATCCTGCCCATGGAGATTAGTATCCATTCATCATTCATTCATTCATTCTGAGGACTGAATTTAGGTCTCTCTCTCTCTGTCTCTCTCTGTCTCTCTCTGTCTCTCTCTCTCTCTCTCTCTCTCTCTCTCTCTCTCTCTCTCTCTCTCTCTCTCTCTCTCTCTCTCTCTCTCTAGACAGGATTTCTCTGTTTAGTCCTTGATGATTTGGAACTGACTTTGTGGACCAGGCCTCTCTCTCTCTCTCTCTCTCTCTCTCTCAAGACAGGATTTCTCTGTTTAGTCCTTGATGATTTGGAACTGACTTTGTGGACCAGGCTGGCCTCAAACTCAGAGATCTGGCTACCTCTGCTCCCAAGTGCTGGGATTAAAGGTATAAGACACCGCCGTCCAGCGAATTTAGGTTTCTTACATGCTATGCAAGTGCTTAACTACTGAGCTATATCTCCAAGCATCTTAAACAAAACTGTTTGCTTGTTTTCTTTTTTGGTTTTCCAAGACAGGGTTTCTCTGTGTAATAAGAGTTCTGGCTGTCCTGGAACTCGCTCTGTAGATCAGGCCTGCTTCTGCCTCCCAAGTGCTGGGATTAAAGGCATGCGCCATCACACCCATCACCAAAAAAACCTGGTTTTTAAAGTTCTGAGACAGTTAGCCAGGCTGGTCTTGAACTTGCCAGATAGTGGAGGCAGGCTTTGAACTTCTTCTTTTTTTTTTTTGTTTTTTTGTTTTTCAAGGCAGGGTTTCTCCATGTAGTTTTGGTGCCTGTCCTGGAGCTCGCTCTGTAGACCAGGCTGGCCTGGAACTGACAGAGATCCACCTGGCTCTGCCTCCCGAGGGCTGAGATTAAAGGCGTGCGCCACCACCGCCCAGCCTGGCTTTGAACTTCTAACCCTCTTGATTCAGCCCCTACAAAAACTGTGATTATAGTTCTGCACATGAAGACTGGTTCCACCCACTCTTTTTCTTTAGCTCAAATTGACAGCTTGAAAGAAAACTAAATACATCCTGAGAACATGAGTTGCCAAGCTATACAACGCAGGCCAAAGTCTGCTTTCTGTCTATTTTTAGATAGATCTACTTTCCTGGAAATCATTAGCATAGTATTTTTGCCTGCTCTCATAGTACAATGGCAAGCAATCCGTAATAGGCCATATGGCCCCAAAAGCTAAAATATTTACTATCTGACTCTTGAAGAAAAAAAAATGTACCAACCTGCCATCTAGAAGTCTCAAGTAAGGTCATATCTCAAATATGACTGACTGAAGTTAGTAAAATCAAAGTGGCCTCCCTTTGCATTTCATGCTGCATTTACTGACTCTACCTAAAGCCATATCTACATAAAAACCAGTAATATTATAATACAGTCGAGTCATTCCCAACACCTTTTCCACTTTCCTACTCACCCTTTTTCATTATCTGCTGGGACCAGTTTATCCTCGGAAGCACCAATTGCCAAAATACATGCCTGAGGTGGGTTAATAATCGCAGAGAAATTCTTAATTCCAAACATTCCTAAATTGGAGATTGTAAATGTTCCACCCTAAAGGAAAAAAAATAAAAATAGATTACATTGTCAAAATAACCCAGAGAAAATTACAAATATTCTCAGAAAAAGCCATGAAATAATCTTTTACTTAAGAAAGTCTTGCAGGGCAGCATTGGTGCACGCCTTTAATCCCAGCACTCAAGAGGCAGAGCCTGGTGGATCTCTGTGATCCAGGCCAGCCTGGTCTACAGAGCAAGATCCAGGACAGGCACCAAAACTACAGGAAGAAACCTGTCTCGAAAAACCAAAGAAAAAGAAGAAGAAACCAAAAAAAAAAAAAAAATAATAATAATAATAAAGAAAAGTATTGAATAGAATACACATTATGATAAGAAACCAATGTCAGTTGTGCTGGCTTTCCCATGCAAGTCTGAAAATGCCTTTCAGCTTTTCCCATTTAACTGAATTGCTTCATTTTCAAGACCAAGTATCATGTATCATGTCTATGTAGCAGAATTCAAACAGACAATGCAACAAAAGCATTGTCTGACCTTCAGAGTCACACACTCCTTACAGGTCACGACAGCACCCTACCTGGAACTCGTGAGGCTGCAGTTTACCCTCTCTGGCTTTGGATGCTAGAGAAACAACGTCACTCGCGATGGTCTCCAGTCCTTTTATGTGTGCGTTAAACACAATAGGAGTGAGAAGTCCTGCAGGGGTACTGACAGCAACGCTGACGTCAACCACGTGATTTCTGTTGAGAAGGAAAAGGGGGTCCGACCCATCAACGTCAAGGATTAACAGCTGCAGGGGGCTGGGGAAGTGGCTCGGGGCTGAGAGCACTGGCTGCTCTCCCAGAGAACCCAGGTTCAGCTCTCAGCACCCACACGACAGCTCACAACTGTTCCAAGGGATCCGGCACCTCACACAGACATTCATGCAGGCGAAGCACCAATGCTTATAAAAAATAAAAAGAGCTGGAGAGCTGGGGTCTCCCTCAGTTCTTCCATCCTCTGCTCTGGGGGAACAAAAGTGTCAGGCTAAAGAAAATATGGATCTTGGACATTTACTTCAGACACTGTAGGTGCGTAGGATGTAGCTTTGTGGTAGAGCACCTGCCTATGCACAAATTCCTGAGCTTGATACACCACACACACACACAGAAACACACACACACACACACACACACACACACACAAAGATTTTAGAGGCAATTGTGCTACTGTTCAGAGACGTCTACCCTACAAGTTAACTCTTGATTTGTCTTCTCGTTCACTTGTACTTCTAAAAAGATGAAAGGGGATGGGGAGAGAACTCTATCAGAAGGCTGATTTCACACTTCAACTTCCCTTTTGTGAGCCGTCAAGTGACTCACAAAAACATCATCATAATCAGCATGAAACAAGCTGGCCTTCCTTTCTGGGTGTGAAGTGCAAGTACACTGGCTGACCAGTCTCCGCAACAAAGCATGAGCAGACAGAACAAAGGGTGAGCGCAGGGACACACGGGGCTGGGGGCTGGCAAGATGGCTCAGTGGGTAAAGGTGACTGCAGCCAAGCTGACAACTTCAGTTCAATCCTGGGAGCTCACATGGTGGGAGGAGAAAAGGTGCTCCCATAAGTCGTCCTGAAGCTGGCCATGGCACACATGTCCACCAAAGAGAGACAGGGAAGTACAAAGGAAGGGAGGGAGGAAGGAGAACAAAACAGAAAAGCAGAGACACCACGGGGAGAAACCGGAGTGCCCAGGGCACAGAGGTGGTCGCATCTCAGAAGACAAAGCAGGAATCCCCATCTTTTCTAGAGTAGACCAGCAAAGGCCTGAGACACCTGAGGAGCATCTCTGTTGAGACCTGTCTCACTCTGTAGGTCAAGGTGGCCTCAACTTCATCTGTACCCTTTGTAGAATTGTTTACAGTAAGACAGTATACTCGAGTCTTTCCCTCACAGCATTTCCTGTGAGCTGTCCTGCTCAAGGAAGGGGTCATGGAAACCTGTCTGGAGTCAGTTGTCAGATCTGAGAGTGGCATCTAACGAGGGGGCAGTTATGTGGGACTGAGGCCCAATCTCGGAGGTCTGACACCATCTCCAGGTACACAGAATCAGAATGAAGCACCTAGCTGCTGCCCACAGGAAACTGACTGGCTCATCTCTGAGGACACATGTAAGTGGTAATGTGAGCGTGTGAGCACAGAAAGCAAAGGGAGAAAAAAAGTTTGTTTTTTTTTCTTTTACTAATAATTGTAATAATCCTGGGGCTGGAGGGATAGATGGCTCAGTTAAAAGCAATACACAGTTCTTGCAGAGGACCCAGACTTGGTTCTTAGGACCTATGTCAGGCAGCTAACAACTATCTATAACTCCAGTTCTAAAGGATTTGGTGCCTCGGGTCTCCTTGGGCATCTGTACTCACATGCACATACCCACACACAGAGACACACTCAGATACCTGACTAAAAATAAATTTTAAAAAATATAATAGAAAAGTGTCTACCTCCATACTAGAAAAGGCCCGGGCTTGCGCTGGAATTCTGACACTGATCAACTTACTAACTTGGGACAAGCTACAGAACTCACTGAGCCTTCTTGTTTCTTCACTGGAAAAATGGAAGTGAAAACAGCTAACTGATGAAGTGGTTCGAAAGACCTAATGAAATGTACCAAGCCAGTCATGAGCCAGCCTAGACATCAACAAGTGCTTTTCAGTACAGCTGTCAGAACTCACTGGGATCAGGTAACCCACTCCACCCTGCTCTCCCATAGTCCTAAGTAATCACAGCCTTTGCTGACCCGCTGAACAGCATCTCAAGTATTTTATGCCGTTTCAAACCCGTTTATCCACGGGTGTCACACCCCCCATCCCTAGTTGCAGTTAGCAACCATGTGCAAACTGCAGATCAGTGTGCACCTTTCCAGTCAACTTACTGTCTTATAACTGTGTCCATCCAGGAAGAGTTTGCTTCGGGAACTTTCAGACAAGCCAAAGCTGAAGCTTTTATGATGAAGTCGTTGACAGAGATTTTTCCTTTCCCATCAAGCATCTGTTAAAACAACAATCAACTAGTTTTATTAAACTCCCTGCCACCCCGAAGGCTGTTCTTTTATCTGTTTCATGGAGGCCTTAGGGGCTACATGTTACCTGCTTGGCACCGAAGCAGCTGAACACCCTAAGTTATGGTAGTTGCTATTTTCACCCAACTGAACCAAGTTGGCTTTTTCTTTTTAAAAGATCAAGTAAGCTGAGCAGTGGTGGTGCACACCTTTGATCCCCAGCACTAGGGAGGCAGAGGCAGTCAGATCTCTGTGAGTTCGAGGACAGCCTGGTCTACAGAGAGAGATCCAGGACAGCCAGGGCTACACAGAGAAACCCTGTCTCAAAACACCATAATATAGAAAGAGAGAGAGAGGGGGGGGGGGGGGATTAAGTAAATGACAACACTAAAAAAATGTTTGGTTTAGAAAGAGGAAGTAGAATCAAATTCTTCAGATTAAGAGTGAAATGGGGGGGGACACTGTCTCTCCTACACAAAAAAAGAAGTACTATGAATACCCCACACCAACAAATCAGACAACCCATTCAAATTTCTAGGAAGAAACAAACCTATAAGGAATACAAACTCAGAATAAACACAATCAAAGAGATGAAACTGGTCATGGAAATACGCTCATACAGAAGACTAGATCACACGACTTTTATTTGTCTATTTGTTTATTTGTTTTCCAGACAGGGTTTCTTTGTCCTGGAACTAGCTCTGCAGACTAAACTAGACCAGGCTGGCCTACTCTGAAGATCACAGAGATCCACCTACCTCTGCCTCCCAAGTGGTGGAATTAAAAGCTTGCGCCACCACCCATCAACCTTGACAGCTTTACTGGCCAATTCTGCCAAACATTTAAAGGCTAACATGAACTCTTCACCGAGCCTTCTAAAAAATGGAAGAGCAAGTTAACAATTCCTCCATGTTAGCCTCATTCCAAAATCAGACAAAAACCCAACAGTCTAGAACCTAAGCATTATCTTACAAATATACTAGAAAAGCCCTTAACAGAACACTAGCTGAGAAAACCCAGCCACTAGCTATGAGCAAATGAAATGTTTCAGGAATGGACAGCTCAGGAACAATCAATTCTAATGTGCAAAGCAGCATGTGACTATAGTCTCATTTACTCAAGAGGCTTAGGCAGGGGAATCATTTGGGCCCTAAGATCTGGGCGTCATTGTGAGATCTTTTTCCTTAAAAGAGAAAAAGATTAAGTAATGCCCTAACAGAACTGCTTCAACAGCTCAAAGACACTTTAACAAAATTCAGTAGCATTCACAATAAAAGTTAATAAACTTAGAAGGAACTTCCTGATGATAAAAAAAGATATACAAACCCCGATAACTATCTATCCTCATACTTAATGGTTGAAATTATTCCCCCTAAGATCAAGAACAAGACAAGATCTCCAGGGGATCTGTTCTCCCTCTTCTGGCTCGCCTCTGTAGACACCTGCACACACATGTGCACATACATTTGCAGACACCAAACACACAAATAATAAAGCTTAAAAAAGAAAAAAAGAAAGAAAAGAAAAACTGATACATGCTACAATACGGCTGAACCTTGAAACCATATGATAAATAAAAAGCATCTGGTAAAGACCAGAATTCATAGGATTCTAGTCTGAGAATTCCACATTCATGTACTGCTAATCTTCCAAGACAAAAATGTAAGACTGGGGAGAATGGAAGGATTGATGGGATTGTGGCAAAGGGCTATTCGGGGTGATGAAAACGCTCCAAAGTCTACTGTGGGAACGTGGATATACGCTGAAAGACACTGAGTAGGACACTTCAAATGTGTGAATGGAGCATGGCATTAGAATGGTATGAATAGCTCAAAAGAGCCATTCAACGTAATACCTCAAGTACATTGGATACGGCTATCTATTTCAATATTTTAAAAATGTTTATCTGTGTGTGTGTGTGTATGTGTGTGTGTGTGTGTGTGTGTGTGTGTGAGAGAGAGAGAGAGAGAGAGAGACATCAAATAGGAGCCTGTGGAGGTCAGAAGAGATGCTGGATCCTCTGGAAGTGGAGTTACAGACAGTTGTAAGTGGATGTGTGGATGATGGGAATTGAACATGGGTCCTCTGCAAGAACAATTGTTTTTAAACAGGAGCCATCTCTCCAGCCCCATTTCAATATTTTGACAGTAATTGTATGCCATTATCTTTAAACCCTGTAGTCATTTTAATTCTACTGTGTCCACTGTGTGCTGGATACATAATGTTAACGCCTGGGTATGAAGCAGTGAGCAATAAACAAAAATTCTGTTCTCGGGGAGCCCACTTTCTAAAAGCATAAGTAACAGTCAAACATACAGCATCTTACAGAGTGCTGTGTGAACAGGTGGAGGGAGGTGGTAAATTTAGAATCAGAAAGTGGTCAAGGCAATACTTTCCAAGTCCTTAAGGAGGTGAAGGAGGAAGGCACATGGACAGCAGGCTGTACACTGAGAGAACACAAGCACAGGAGTGTAATACTGAGAAAATAAGAGAAACAGCAAGACAAGCGGAGTGTCTTCAGTGTGGGACAATAGGAGAGAAGTCAGAAGAGTCCTGCACACTACTCTAAGGAGTTGATGGGGTCTTTTGTTCTACTAGTTTTTAAAGAATTTATTTTATGTGGTTGAGCACCTTCCTCAAGGAGAGCACCTTGCTCTCATATTTATTAATTTATATTTATTAATCGTTTATTTATTTTTGAAGGCTTATTTCATGTGTATAGGTGTTCTGCCTGCATGGACATATTTGCACCATGTGTGAGCCTGTTGCCTACAGAATGAGGCATCTATAGATGTAACTGGAGTTACAGGTGGCTATAAGCCACCATGTGGGTGCTGGGAACTGAACCTGGATTCTCTGTAAGAGCACTCTTAACTACTAAGCCATCTCTCCAGCCCCACTCTCTAATCTTTGGAGACAAAGTCTGTCGCTGAGACAAACCCTGTCTGTCTCTGGCCTCCCGGTGCTAGGGTTACAGGCAATCAAAGTGCCTGAAGTTTTATGTTAGTGATGGAGAGCTTCACACTCGTGCAACAGGCACTTCACGGATCTCCATCTCCTAGCCTTGTTTCCACTCTTAAAGCCCTTAACCCTTATGATCCTCAACCATCTCTGCCAATCCAAACACTTCCTGTCGTACAGCACTGTGAACTCCCTGACCATCAAGGTCTCTCTAAGCTCTCTGCTGAACTCCTCCAGTACTGAACACACACAGTGTAATTCAGCATACAATTGAGAGGCAGCTTCATAAAGAGACTGGTCTACAAATGAATACCGTCACCTTTATAAAACCATTGTCCGTCCTTGTCACACTTAGTAGTGCCCCAATTCCATTATAACTCCAATTGAAGACAGACTGCTTCATGCTCTCTGTTCCCAAAACTGAGCTCAGTGGGCAGGTATATCTGACTACAAACATGTGGAGGTCATTTCTTAGCTACCAAAGCAAAGCAGCCTCAAGTATCAAAGCACAGTGAACTCGCTAGACAAATACCCACCCACAGCCAAGTGAGTCTTTTTTTTTTTTTTAAATATTTTATTTATTTCTACTTCATGTGCACCTCATGTTTTGACTGCATGTATATCTGTGTGAAGGTGTCGGATCCCCTGGAACTGGAGTTACAAGCAGTTATGAACTGCCATGTGGTTGCTGGGAATTGAAGCCAGGTCCTCTGGAAGAGCAGCCAGTGCTTTTAACCACTGAGCCATCTCTCCAGTTCCCCCAAGTGAGTCTTAATTAAATGCCAAATTTTAATAAGAGTTAACAGAGAAGCCAGGAGGTGGTGGTGCACTCCTGCAATCCCAACATCAAGGTCAGCGCAGCCTTGTTATATGGAGCTCCAGGTGTGAGGTACATAGTGAGACACTGTCTGGAACATTGCAACAAATCAAAAAAAGTTAAATGAGAATCCCTCAGGATATTCTCTCCTTAACAATTCAAGTGACAGGAATTTTCTATCATTAACCAGCTTCTAATAACAGAGCACATGGGCAGCACTGTACAGCTTGAGTGGGAAAGACAGAATTTCCAGGTTTACCTTATTAAGCTCCTTCCGTACCAACAGCACCTCTCCCATATTTACATCAATGGAAAGGTAATAATGAGGTATGGTCTGCTTCGACTGCATTAGCCTCTGTGCAATCACCTGAAACCAGAGAGATTTCAACATCAGTTCTCTTAACTGAGTCCAGACTTACCTAACTCAGTTGCTTACCTCTTCACTCAGCTCCCCGGTAGCTTACCTTACACATCAGAGCAGGAAGACAAAGGACTGCACCTTCTAATAGATTAGCCAAACAGAGACTTCTTTATCCCAGTGACCCGACTGACCAAATCAACCTCCCTTACGCTAATAATTCAGCATTTTCAACTAGCAATGTCCTTTTCGGTGTTTTAAACTACGGCACAACTAAACACCCAGAGTGAAAATGCCCAACAGCTCTGGTTCCAGACTGTGGTGGAGCTCTTACTCGGCGAATGTTGCTGATGGGGATATCTGTGAAGACACCCGTAGGAGTTGGTGCCACTCTTGGACCTGGGGGAGCCATGGCAGCTGCTGGGGCCTAAGAGGGAAAAGAAAGAGCAGTTAGTGACTGAGTCGATCTTAGTGTCAGCTGGAGGACCACCCGTGAGGTGCTACTGCTGTGGAGGACTACCCGCCAAAGTGAGACAGCCAAGTTCTGAAGAATAGCTGGTTCCATCCCCGGAAGCAAAGGGACGCGAATTAGACTGTGCAGTTAAGAGGGCTGTCCTTTTTTTTTTAAAAAAAAAAAAACTAGAACTCTAAATCATGTTTTAAGCATTATCATTTTTTTGAGGAAGAATATATTTAATGACTAATTTTTACTGACATTGTAAAGGCAGTCAGGCATGGTGGTACACACTTAAAATCCCAGCAGCACTCAAGATGCTGAAGCAGTACAATTTCAAGTTCAAGCCTGGTTCCTCAACACCACCGGAGAAGGTGAGGAGCTGTTGTGGAATATTATTTTAAGGTGTGTTACATGTGTTTATGCTGTGGGACATTTGTTTAATGATGCAAAGATGTGTTGCATTCTTTTATGTTGTATTTGTTTAACTCTGTGAAGCTGTGTTACTGTGCCTGTCTAAAATACCTGATGGTCTAATAAATAGCTGAAAGGTCAATAGTGGGGCAGGAGAGGGATAGGTGAGGCTGGCAGGCAGAGAGAATAAATAAAAGGAGAAATCTGGGAGGAGGGACAGAAGCAAGAGAGATCAAGGAGTGAGAAAAGAAGAGGCCAGCCAGACACAAGGTAAGAAGGAAAGAAAAGATACAGAAACAGAGAAAGGTAAAAGCTCAGAGGCAAAAGGTAGATGGGATAGCTTAAAGTTAAGAAAAGCTGGCTAGAAACAAGCCAAGCTAAGGCCTGGCATTCATAAGTAATCAATAATACGCCTCCATGTGTGATTTATTTGGGAGCTGGGTGGTGGGCCCCCCAAAGAGCAAAGAGCTAAAGAATAAAAACAACCAACAACAGGGTACAGGGGTGGAGAGAAAGCAAAGCATTTTTAAATTGAAGAATAAAAAATAAATAAATATAAAAATAAGGGCTATGTGCCAGGGATGCAGCTCAGTCGCAGGAGTGCTTGCCAAGCATGTGCAGAGCCCTGGATTCAGTCCCCACAATAATAACAATTTTAAGAAGCCAAATATAACTCACAGGAGCAGCCTTAGAAGGCACAAAAGAGTCAATATCCTTCTTGATGATTCTGCCTTCTGGTCCCGTTCCTGAAGAAACATAAATATCACATATGTGACAGCAGACCATTGGCTCTCCAAGGTCAACACTGTGACTCTGAAGAGACAGAATGCCCTGGATCAATATTGGCTCTTTGTAGCTACTGCAAATAGTAATCATTTTTCTTTTAGAGTTTCATCTAGTTAAATTGAACTCTATACTTTGCTTATTTCTTTACTTTTAAGTCGGGAAATACTGACAGAGATAATACAGATCATAGTTTATAAATCTAAAAGGAAAATTAGCTGTTGGCTATGGTTATCTAAAAAACAAACAAAAACATCAACAACAACAAAAAAAAACAAAAGAGAAACCTCAACTCATTGAACCCTAAAACGGACTCTTATTTGACCATAAAGTATTTCTTTGTAAGAGATTGACAATTTTCTGAACAAATAAACCTTTCTTCTTCAGAATGTAATAATGGATGATGATGTAACTGCAATGATCTCATCTTTAGAATCATTCATTTCCCACAATTTACAGGTTTTTCACGCTAGCCAAAACTAAACCAACCCGTGCCACAAACCAAGGAGCAAACACTGTAAGGCCTTTGAAAGGCCTACTTCCCTCACAGGCTTAACTGTTTCAATTTCCCCTCCCTCCTCCCATCTATAACATCTCAGGGTTAGGCTTAGGCCCAAATACGTCATCCTGACCTTGAAGCAGATTCGGAATTTAGTTATTATAATACCTTTTACACTGGCCCACTTCTAGAAAAAAATTGGTCAAATTGATTCATCTTCCCCCATGGCAGCCTTTTAAAGGATTCCCGTTGTGTGCAGTTCTTCCCAATTCCTTTCCTTCGTTATGAAAACAGAGCTGGCTAGAACTGTTTATCCTCACCAGGAGCTCTAGAACAGAGGTGGCAGTACCTCTATTAGATCCTCGCCTTTTCAGCACACAGAAACCATAGCCTCCCTCTGCAACCAGTGCCAAGCGTGATGCCGCGGCCCCCTCCATCCCTCAAGAGGAAATCAGCCACCGTCAGTTTGCTTTTCATCGCTTTGCCTAACTCCCCAAGAAAATACATCAGGTGATCGTAACCAATATGGATAAAGGGAAGAATACCAGACTGGCAATAAAAAAGCAGAGTTCCGTCACATTAAACAGCTGACCACAGTCACCTGTTTCAATTGCAGGATGGGCATTACAGCAACAGCCTTGTTTACAGCAACATTGTGAAAATGAAATGGGACTGTAAGGCAAAAGGTGGTTTGCACCAAAATACACATGATGGGGTGATTGTCAGACCACCTGGACTCCACAGCCCAGGGCTTAAGCCTCAATAGTTTCTTCCTCAGTAGGTAATGTTTTGGCTAAATTTGCTAAGCATCCTGCCCCTCTATTTGACTTCTGGTCCTTTACAATGGAGTTTTGTTTGTTTCTTTCTCTTGCTCCCTCCTCCACTCAGTAACTTGGGGTTGGAGTGTGAGCCTAGCCCCTGTCCTCTCAAAAACCTAAATTCCCAGCCAGGTATAGTGATGGGCACTTGAAATTTCAGCACTCAGAAGGTAGAGTCAGGAGGATCAGGAATATAAGATCATCCTTGGCCATATACCAAGTTTGAGGCTAGCCTGGGCTACATGAGACCCTGTCTCAACCCCCTCCCACCCTCTGACTCAATTCTTCAACTCCCTCTGAATTTCCAGGCATCTAGACATATAACCTACTGTCTCTCATCTACTAATCATAATTAATCCCATCATTAAAGTAAATTTCATATTGATTCTCATTCTCTTGAGGACAACAATCCAACTCAGACTTCTGAGTTCTTTCATCTATCAAACTATGTTTTCTTCCCACAAACAAAAGCCCCCTGCTCCTAGCTTCTAAGGTTAAATCCCAGACCATGTCATTTCTAGTTCTTAACCATCTCTTGAGGGCTGATGAGATGGCTTGTGGGCAAAGGTACTTGATATATCCATCTAATGACCAGAGAGTTCAATCCTCAGAACCCACAAGGTAAAAGAGAACCATCTTACAAAGTCATCCTAAACTCCACACATGCCTTAGCCCTCACACATGCCCTTCAGCCCCAATAATGAATAAATAAATAAACTTAAATCCTTGAAATCCATAACAGAAACAATCTTCTTTTTGCTAGCACTGTGATATGAGAAACACAGATATGTGTGGTCTTTGTTCCAAATGATAAGTATTTGTTTTTTATTTTCAATAAAGCTTCTTTACACCACACCAGTTTATGCTAATGAGGTGACTGAGGGCGGGGCATCTGGATAAGGGACATCAGCCTAGTTGGCCTATAGACCAAACAGGTGATTAAAGGATGGTAACTTTCAGTCTTCTTTCCAGTCTCCTCCCCATCTCCTCCTCCACTCCCCTGCTTCCTGCACCAATTCCACTAAGAGGGACTAGAAGTGGAATTCAATGAACACTGGCCAGTGATTTAGTCAACAATGTCTTTATGATGACGCCTCTATGAAAATAGTGCATTGAATGGTGAGATCCAGTCAGCTTCCTGGTTGGTGCAGACAGCAGTGTTGGAAGGATGGCAAGCCCGGAGAATAAACACATGGGTGCCCCGTGCATCCCTCCCCACTACACTCTGTCCTGTTCATCACTTCCATTGGCTGTGTCTGAGCTGTACTCACTCCAGTAGACCAACAGTATATAAGGTCTGTCAGTCATTGTAACTAATTTCAAACCCAAGGAGAATTGGCAATTCTTAACTCGTGGCTAATGAGTTACACAAACAAGTGGCCCCGGGGACTTTAAAAGAATCTGAAGTAAGAGCAGTCTGACACCGTAGTCTCACACTAACTCTGGGAAGTTGATGTCAGAACTGGGCAGAACTGTTGGAGACTCGGTTGGTGGTTATATGGAAAAAAACTCCAAGTACTTGGTGCCAGGAAACACCACACAATCATGGATCTTGAGCTCACTGGGTCTCAGCCACTTCCACCCTCTACTGCAAAGTCTCATCAACCTCACCCCTACCCTACTCCAGGGTGGGGACAGGGCTCAGTGGTGCAGAACTTGCCTAACAGGCACAAAAGCCTGGTTCAATTCTCAGTACAAAAGAAAAAAAAGTAAAACGAAGGAGACTCCGACTCCACTGAAGCTTCCATCTCACTAGCCCTGACCTTCCTGCTGCCATCGGTCCCTGTCCTCTCCTCCCTTCCTCTGGCCCCTCCCTGCCTTCCCCAAATGACATTCTTCAGGAACTGTTAGAGCATTCCCTTGTAAAACTAGAACTCGCTTATCTTCTCATTAGTGACTCAATTGAGTCACTTGGGATAAAAAGCACATGCTTAACGGACTAAATCTGCTCAGAACTGAAAACCTAAAACAGATGTCCAGAAGCTTCCCAGAACCCAGCTGGCTCCTTTACACTGTTCCCAACCCCTAGGAGACTGCTTTATGATCTCTCTGGCCTCAGTCCTTCCTAGACTCATCGCCAAGCTTATCAGATAACCTTAATTTACAGATCAGACAGTAGCAGGCAGGATTCTTATTTTCCACCAACCAGCCATCCATAATCTCAAAGCAGACAAAATGTCCTAAATTCTACTAAAAGCCAATCCCATTTCTTTTTATATTCTCAAGAATTCTGTTTCCTGCCAAACCATTCCGTCCCGTGTCACCCCAATTGTTTCTAATGGACCAGATTCTCAGGGAGGGCAATTTGCTCCCCAGGGGACCCTGGCAACAGCTGAAGATATTTTTGTGCTTTGTGAATGTTACCATTCACACAATGCTAAACAAGTGCTCTACCACTGTGCTACAGCCCCAGCCGCCTCGGTGGTTAGCTCACTCTGCAGCCCAGCAGGCCCTGAACTTGTGATCCTTCTGCCTCCGCTTTTGACCAGCTAAATTACAGGCCTGTGCTATCAGACCAGCTTCTTTTGATTCTTCTCACCTGTCTTCTAACTCCCCCTTTGCTCTGCAGGCTCCGTTGTGTTCCTCAAGCATGTCAGGTTTGCATGATCCCAGACCATGTGCTTATCGACCTCTGCAAAACACTTTTCTCCAATACTTCACATGGCTGGCTCACAGACAACTCCTTGTCTTCCAGATGAGATCACATGCCACCTCCTTGGAAAGATCCTCACCTACCCTGCCTAAAAGTCACCATGTCCTGTCACCGTCACTCATGGCCAGGTTTATCACTGAGTCTATTCCTTTTTAGCTCTTTAGTCATCTCAGTTCATAATAAAAGTTTAGAGCCAGGACAGCTAATATGTTTTCTCTGCACAAGCACTGTTTACTTATTAATCTTCACAACTTATTAAGTATTATTTTTATATACAAGTTACAGAGTCAGAAAAGGTCACACTGCTAGCATAAGGCAGAGCTGACATTTAAACCTGAGCAGTCTAGATCTGGATCCCATTCTCCACTACGGTAGACTTCTGCTCACTCATTCTCGACTGTTGGCAAGTGAAGTCGGAATGTTCTCCATCTTATGCACAGGTACTTGACACAGACGGTACTCAATAACTATCCGCTTAGCTAAGAGTAAAGAGATTGCTTAACCATGCCTGCATGAAAACAACACTAGGATTCTTCGATTTATCCCTCTGTTCAAATAACCAGTGCCTCTAACTCTCCCACAAAGGACCCTACTAGCCCAGGTTCTTCAGGCAGTTGTTAACTCAGCCTCTCTGCTCTATGAGACGCCTTACCCTTGTCTCCGATGCTCAGCACAAAGGATGAAGAATGGCAGAATCATGCTGTCTTGAGATCAGCTTGACCTCCAACAACAAAACAGCAGCCTGGTGGTCGAGGGGAACCAGGCTGAGTGCACACAACTACAGATCTGAGGACAGAATTGTAGTTTCCTTCAGTGACTACGGCTGGTAGAGCAGGGACAGGCAGCACAGGGTGATGGGAAGAACACAGAATTTAAAACAGGACCCAGTGGTTCAGGTCTGTGAGCCTATCTTCAGGAGGCTGAAGATAGAACACTGCAAATTATTCTGAGATGCTATCTCAAAATAAAAGTAAAGAGAAGGGCTAAGAATGTACATGAGTGTTACAGTACCCGCCTAGTATAAATGAGATCTTAGGTTCAACCCTCAGTATCAAATAAAAAAATAAAAATAAAATAAAATAAATAAATCAAAAAGGGAAAGAAAGAACTGGGCTGTTGAGAGGCTCAATGTGTAAGGTTGTTGCTGCCAAGCCTGATGACCTGAGCTCAACCCATGCACACGGTGTCACGCTGTCCACAGAGGTCAGCGGACAAAAGACAGGAGTCCGTTCTGTCTCCACCATGTGGGTCCTGGGATAAGACAGTACTCAGGACGTCGGCAGCACCTTTACCTGAGGACCCTTCTCACAGCCCTGTTTTCCTTGTTGCTACACGCCACCAACCTAGCACTGATTCCATTACATAGCCAAGTTCTATAACTCAGTACTGCTCAACAAACACATACACTTTTGCCAACAAGTAAGTAAGACAGGGAAAATTATGGGGATATGAGAAGGGAAAGGAGCCCCTCACCTTGAAGTAGACTGAAGCCTCTCACCAGCTGAGAAGAATTCCAGCAATTAACATTTGCTGAAGGCTGCCCCCCTTCCGAATGATAAACCTGAAATTTTCTAGGATGCTCACCAGAAACCCCACTCACAGCAGAAGACCAATACTAAAGCCCTTGTGCACCCCTAGTGGCTCCTGGTTACGTTATCATATTATAATTCCATCCCCTGCACCCTCAGAGCCGCCCCATAATCTCATTTACCAAGGGAAGGAGGGAGGGGGAAAAAAGCTGCCAAAGTGGTACATACGGCTAATAGCCAGACATTTCATCACAGCTCTCCCTGGTAGAGCCACACTTATACTTGGGTATGTCTGACCTTCTATGACTCCCCCTTAGAAAGCCCATACCTACGTTTGGGTATATATTACTATTTCTCTGAGCATATTTCTCTTAATCCCCATGCTTAAAAATCTTCAATAAATATCTTTTAATAAACTACGCCATTCTTTCATTCTTTTGTGAGCATCTTTCTTCTTCTTCTTCTTCTTCTTTTTTCCTCCTTGAGACAGGGTTTCTCTGTGTAGCTCTGGCTATCCTGGAACTCACTCTGTAGACCAGGATAGCCTCAAACCGAGAGATCCACCTGCATCTGCCTCAGGAGTGCTGGCATTAAAAGGCATGTGCCACCACACCCAGCTTATGAACAACTTTTTACCCCAACTCAGCTTCGTTCTGACAAGTCCTGAAACTCTTTTCTGCATCAAAGCCACAAAACCTGGGTTTTCCTGAGTCGAAGTCCATAAAAGACTAAGGGAGCTCCTCAGAGTTCTGAAGACAAATGTGGAATATTTCCATTCCTCATCATTACTATTAAAAGAGTTCCAATGACAAGAGGAATGTTTTAAAAGGCATACAAATTACATAGGTGAGAAAATAAAACACAATGATGCTTTCCCTGCCCCATGAAGGAACAAATGGCTAATAGTCATCTCCTTCCCACACAGTTGTATGCCCTGGTCTTAGGGACACCATTTAGCTAAACTTTCACTTTATAACGTCTTTCTTTGCAAAGAACTTACCTTTAACTTGGGTGAGGTCAATCCCTCTCTCTGCTGCCAACTTCTTTGCAAGAGGGCTAACGAATATCCTCCCCTTTGGTCCAGCAGGAGGGGCTGAGGGTGTAGGCGCCGGAGGCTGGGGAGTGGGAGGAGCAGCTGCCACCTTGGAAAAAAGTTAGAAAGTATCCACTCATCATTGCATATTTTATACTCTAAGTCTTTATAATAATTAGTGATGTTTACTTTCCTCCCTGTTGTTGTTGGAGGTTATTATTCTCTTTGGCTCTTCTGGGGGGCCCGCCACCCAGCTCCCAAATAAACCCCACATGGAGGCTTGTTCTTAATTATTAATGCTTGGCCTTTGCTTGGCTGGTTTCTTACCAGCTTTCTTTAACTCATTCCATCTACCTTTTGCCTCTGGGCTTTCCCCGGTCTCTTACTACTGTATCTTACTCTTACTCCATGGCTTGCTGTGTGTGTAGCTGGGTGACTGGCTCCTGGTGTCCTCCTCCTCTGGCTGCTCCATCTTCAATCCCCCCTCCCAGATTTCTCCTTCTATTTATACTCTCTGCCTGTCAGCCCCACCTATCCTTTCTCCTGCCTTGCTATTGACTAGTTCTTTATTAAATCATCAGGTATTTTACACAAGCACAGTAACAAAGCGTCACAGAGTTAAACAAAAGTAACACACCTTAAAATAATATTCTACTACACTTTCCAAAAGACCACAAATGCACTTTTCTGGCTTGACTAACATACAATATGGATGACAAGAACACTTTCTGTCAGAGACAGAAACAAGTCGTGATAATAGGAGAGATGTAGAATTAAACTGAGCTGTGGTTGTGTGATATTTTGATCGTACTCTGACAATAAAGCTTGCTTGGAGTCAGAAGGCAGAGCTAGCCATTAGCTGAACAAAACCATTAACCACAGAGGTTTTGGAGGACTGAGGACAGATAGGAGACAGGAAGTAATAAAGCAGGTCTGAGAGAGGACTCAGCCCTTTGGGATGAGGAACAAAGAGACAGAAGGTCACTGGTGGCTGCTCTGATGTTTTTCTCATCTTTTAAGTTCTTACCCTAACATCTGACTCCCGATTTTTTATTGGTAAAGAGTAATTAGATAAATGCATCAGACCTGTGTATAACATACTTATCACCTGTCATTTTTCCTCCTTTGAGACTTTGTAACCCATGGTGATCCTCAGCCACTCCAAGTACTTGAACTACCACACGCCTAGCTTCTGCTACTTCCTTATTTTCACTGAGGAGAACTAACCTGATTTCTGCCTTTACTCACTTCAGGATATAAAATGATACCACCAGGTCCAATGTTTCAAGTGTGTTAAGGGATGGACTACACTGCTCCCTGACAACATTCCCATCAACACAAGACAGTGAGGAAACGTGCACCTTTTCTAAACCCAGAGGTATATGCTGAAGAGTACAAGTGTACGACGCTAACATCACGTCAGATCAGGGTCCAAAGTCCAAAATGCATGTCCATCAACTACAATACACAAATACCAGAACTGAAAATGAAAACAAGCATTTAATAAAGCAACAGAAAATGTGGAGTGAAAGCATCACCTCTCAGAGGCATGATCTTCACACCCAAAGCAGGGGGTTGAACATGTAATGCAGTTTTGTTCTCAGCAGGATTCAAGATGGCGGCAAACTACTGACCATCATGTGGACGGCACTTGCTATCATCCACCACAGGTTAACAGGCGTTGCCGGCCACTTCCCTACGTGTCGACTCTGGACACACAGGAACCTAGGCTGCCTATCATCCAGCTGAAAAAAGAATTCCCACTCCGGAAGCACACCTACCGGGGGTGGGACAGGCGCCGCTGCCTGTGGCTTTAAGCCGGTCACTTCCGTTGGCCTGTAGTCTGCAAAGGCTGGTATATCTTCCTGCTTCTCTACTATGATACAAAGTGGGGTTCCTAGGGGAACATCCTTTGTGCCTTCAGGGACCAGGATTTTTGCCAGATAACCTTCTTCTTGTACTTCAAAGCCTTAAGCAGAAAGAAAAACATTATGGGACCAAGACTCCATCATTCTTACAACTTTACCAGGGTTTCAAGTAAAAGGTCTTTCACATTCAAACTACTGGCATTGGTTTGGTTTGGCTTTTACAAACTACTTAACCTCTCTGTGCCTCTATTTCGAGTCTTGAACGTGGGAACATGGGAACAGGAACAGTATAGTCAACCTTCTGTCCACAGGTTCAGCATCCCTAAATTCATTCAACTGTAGGTCAAATGTTACATTGTGCATCTGAACTTGGCCCAAATACTTTCTATTCTTGCAATACTCCTAAGCAATACAGTGTAACAACTATTCACACAGCACTGTTGCATTAGGCATTAGAAGTAACTGGAAAACGATTACAAGTGCACTGGGGTAGAGGCATAGCTCGGTAATCGAGGCCCCATTCCACCCCCCAAATACTATATCCACGTATACAGGGAACTCAAGTCTACAGACGTCTATCCTTGAATCAGTTTGCTAACACATTACCAAGAAATAAATGACTGACTATACCACCCTCATGTAAACGTTAGGGATTTAAATCAATGTTTTTTAAGTACTTAGAAACGGTCCCCAGGACAAAGAAAACAAAAAATGGAGTTGGCCCTCCAAGTCCTGAGATCAAAACAATCTGGGAAAAAACTACACCTGTGCTGAACACATACGGAGACTTTTCTGGAGATCTGGAGACTCTGGTGGGTATGGAGATAACTGTATCTGTCCTACCAGGGCTGCAGACAGTGGTTCATTCTGAGAGTCACTGAAAACACCTCAAGGGCAGCCCTTGTGTGGAACTCACAGGATTCTAAGATGGTATCAGATGTATTGCTGAAAGTCAGTTACATGGAAGTCAAATTACCAGAACTACCAAGCAGGATAGTAGCCCGGGATTTCAGCACTAAAAGTGTTCTCAGAGCGTCTCAAAGGCTGTACTTGACATTATGATAAATACTCCAATGTGATGAAATACAGCTAACACCGGGGTCTATGACCACAGGTAACAGGTTGTTCAGCTACTATTTTCCTCAGCTGAAATAGAGGATGTCAAGCTCAAAGATAACCTGAGCAGCATAATAAGTTCAAAAGTTCAAGACCAGACTAGATTACATAGCAGAGTTCCCCGTGAAGAAAAACAGCAGGGCATGGTGGTGCATGCTTTTAATCCCAGCACTGGGATCTCTGAGTTCCAGGCCATCCAGGTGAGACCCGATCTCAGAAATTAATTAATTTAATTAAACTAAAAATTTTAAAAAGCAAAATTAATCTGCTAATAAGGGCCAGTTCTGCCTTCTGGATCTTGCTTTCTGCAGTTACACCTCTTTTTGATGAATATATCTCTAATGAATCCTTCCGCTTCCCAACTGGGACTACTCAATGAAGCTGGGCAGAGGTGATGCAAACCTTTGATCTTAGGTTTGGCAAGCACCTTTACTCATGCCAACTCATTTTGCTGGTCTTTTCCTTTTTTTCTTAAGATAGAATCATTTCTTCTAATAGAAGCTACGGGGAACCAGGCAGAGTTCTGCAAGCCTATAATCCCAGCACTTGAACTTGGAGGCTGAGGCCGGAGGACTGCAGATTAAAGGCTACTCTCATCTCAAAACAAACAACAAAACAAAAACCATTTTAAAACTATGAGGAAGTAGCATGTGAAAGGATGAGATGGAATTGCTCCGGTGGGATGGTCTTCCTCTTTGGTTCAAATTGCCCTAGGCTACCTTAAGAATGGTAGGTGTGGCCGGCGGTGGTGGGAGCAGGCCTTTAATCCCAGCACTCGGGAGGCAGAGCCAGGCGGATCTCTGTGAGTTCGAGGCCAGCCTGGGCTACCAAGTGAGTTCCAGGAAAGGTGCAAAGCTACACAGAAAAACCCTGTCTCGAAAAAAAAAAAAAAAAAAAAAAAAAACCAAACAAAAAAGAATGGTAGGTGTGAAGAGCACAGTCTGACCACTACTTCCTGATGCCGCCTACGTCCTGCTATGCCTCTATGGTGGGATGGGCCTCGTGCTTCTAGAAACTATGGGTAAGTTGGCAAGAAGTTCAGAGTACCTAGGATTATCAATAAGTGCAAGCACAAATGCACGGCTACCTAGTGGATTTTGTTTTTGAGAATAAATCAAAGAAGGGGCACATAGAAATGTGATACACGTGAAGACTGACAGGCATGGGTTCTGTTTGTCCTCAAAATCATCTGAAATCCTTTGGTATTCTGCGGCCCCAGAGGAGCGGGGAGGACTTTCTTCCTCCCCACTCCCTTCTTTCCTGTGGGAGCCCACAGAGGTGAGACCTGAGCTTGCTTTACCCAGCAGGACTGCATAAGAGAATGACTGGACCATGGACCTGGGTACCAGGTGTTTGACAGGGTCGTAACTAGCAAGGAGGAGGTCTTTTGTCTCGTCCCTTGGCATTGTTATAAAAAGCCTTTTGAATGAAGTTCTGGGCCAGTGGATAGGATTCAGGCCCTCCCGAGGCAATCCTGTGTTTCTATCAGTTACCCTCCCCTCTATCCTTCTATCTAAATCTCTTATCCCTTACTCCTCAAGAGTACCCAGGTAAAGGTGGGGGCTGGTCCCCCACACTTCCTCACATTTAAACAATGGCAGTTCTGATACTGCTTCTGAATATCATAAGAACACGGCAGAGAGCAAACCATGGCCCAATAACAAATCTTGACATATCCTCAATTGATGAGTACAGCTCAGAACTGACATATGTGACTGTGTGTGACTTTGTTATAAAATATCATGCCCTAGGCAGTAAATCCCAGGAATTATAAAATACATATATCACTCACTCAGTACAGGAAAGGATGGCCATCCTCCTCCTCACTCAACGACCAAGAACTGAAGAACTCTCACCTATAGTGGCCTTGTCAGTCTCTATCTCTGCCAGTAAGTCTCCTTCACTGAGCTTCTCACCCACTTTCTTTTCCCATCTCTGGACCGTGCCCATGGTCATGGTGGGGGAGAGGGCAGGAAGAAGTATCTGCAGAAACAAATGCATCACTCTTGACCAGAGGGCACCGCACACAACAGCAGCAAATGCATGATCTCCCACGAGAGCCGGAGACTGGCAATTCAGTCACCTGTCACACCCAGGTCTAGTGGAATTAATCGGTAATCTCAACACTCAAAAGGCAGAAGGATCATGAGTTTGAGATCAATCTGGACTACACAGTGAGACCTTGGCTCAAAATTAAACCACAACCAAAAAAACACATTACCCATCACAGCAAGGCTCTGTGCTCATTAGCTTTCCACCAGTTAAGTCACCTTTCAGAACAAGGGTGAGTATACGTGACCAGTTGCCCTAACCCATCCTCTGAAATTAAAACCAACAGGCAGGTGGGAAGGATTTCTTTCAGATGGTCAAAACGAGCTGCTCAATATATATGTGGAGTATTTTTTTCAACCAGGACAGTGGTTCTCAACCTTCCTAATTCTGCAACTCTTTAATACAGTTCCTCATGTTGTGGTGACTCCCAAACATAAAATTATTTCAGTGCTACTTCATAACTATAATTCTGCTAGAGTTATGAATTGTAATCTACATATCTGATATGCTGGATATGTGATATTCGACCCCTATAAAAGGGGTCAAAACTTTCAGGTTGAGAGCTAATAGATACTTTTCATTTTCACAGGATGATCTTGGTCTAGACAGACTACTCTGTTGAATTAGCTGTGTTCTGCAATGAGCATCTATTTATCTTTTTATCTTTTCACTCATAAGAAACCACACTTAATTCACACTTACTAGAGAGGAGTTGTTTTTTTGTTTGTTTGTTTGTTTGTTTGTTTGTTTTAATTAAGGGCTAGAGAGATGACTTAGCAGTTAAGAGCTCTCGCTGCTTTTTCATAGGACCGGAGTTCAGTTCCCAGCATCCACGTAGGACAGCTCACAACCACCTGTAACTCCACCTCCAGGAGTCCATAATCTCCTTCCTGCCTCTGAGAGCACCAGCATGCACATGCGTACACACACACAAATTTAAAAAATGAACATGGGGCTGGAAAGATGGCTCAGCAGTTAAAAGCACTGACTACTCTTTCAGAGGACCTGGGATCAATTCCCGGCATCCACGTGATGGCCCGAAACTGTCTGCTACTCCAGTTTCTGAGTACCCAACCCTCACACAGACACACGTGCAGGCAAAACAGAAATGCACATACAATAAAAATAAATTATGAAAAAAATGAACATTAAGAGCTCTTCTTAGAGCAAAGGATGAAGGTTAACAGTAGAAGAGTATTTGACCAGCATGCTTGGGGCCCTGAGTTTGATCTCAAGATTAGAGGAAAAAACAAAAACTAAATACTATATTTTTTTATTTTTAGATAGATAGATGGATATAGATACATGGTTTCTTCATGAATTGTTTTCTGACCTCTAAACATATATGCACAGTATACCTACATGCACACTAAACACATGTAAAAATTTTAATTGTATTCCTATTTATATGATTGTGTTCACTGAGTTTGTGAACAGTGATATGTTAATATGGATTTTATGTGCTATCTTCTTAGTCTTTTAAGTAGCAATAGCCTTATACTAAGGAAAAAATAATTTCAGTCAATAATGTCTCTAGAAGTGGGAAAAAATAAAACAAGACCTAGAAAATCCTTTTTTTTTTTATTTTTTAAAATGTTTTTGGTTGTTTTTTTTTTTTTTTTTTGAGACAGGGTTTCTCTGTGTAACAGTCCTAGCTGTCCTTGAACTCACTTTGTAGAGCAGGTTGGCCTCAAACTCACAGAGATCTATCTGCCCACTTCTGCCTCCCAAGTGCTGGGATTAAAGGGATGTACCACAATGCCTGGCTCTAGAAAATTCTTTTTTTTTTTTTTTTGGTTTTTTGAGACAAGGTTTCTCTGCGGAACTTTGCGCCTTTCCTGGGACTCACTTGGTAGCCCAGGCTGGCCTCAAACTCACAGAGATCCACCTGGCTCTACCTCCCAAGTGCTGGGATTAAAGGCATGCGCCACCACCGCCCAGCTAGAAAATTCTTTAAAAATTACTTTCTGTTCAGAATTTGTTTTCTTTGTTTCATAATGACCAGTGAAGTAAATGAAAGTGTGTGTGTGTGTGTGTGTGAAATATCTTTATCATCTCAAAGGATTCTTAGGGCCAAATTCTAACACCTGAACATAAAGCACTATAAAATGGAGAGAGAAGGTATTACGTAATAAAATATGGCTGCTAAACTGAAATAATCGTGAAAGCTAAAGACCAGGCAAAATTCCGTAAGTGACTGCCACCAACAGAGTTGAATATGACTTCCAAAGAAACTGATTCATTCAGAAAACTTCCTATAAAGTTAAGGAAAGATAGGCCAGGCGGTCGTGGCACACACCTTTAATTTGAGTACTAGGGAGGCAGAGGCAGGAGGATCAGCCTGGTCTACAGAGTTCCAGGACAACCAGAGCTACACAGAGAAACCCCATGTTTCTGGGATATTTTACACTGTGTGAAGACGTATTGCTTTCACTGGTGTAATAAAAACTGAACAGCCAATAGCTAGGCAGAAGGTACAGGCTGGACTTCTGGGCAGAGAGAGAACTCTGGGAAGAAGAAGGGTGGGGTCGCCAGGCAAATTCCGAGAAAGCAGGATGGACAATACAGAGATGATGCAATGCCACATGGCAGAACATAAGACTAATATAAATAGGTTACTCTAAGTTATAAGAGCTAGTGGGACAAGCCTAAGCTAAGGCTGAGCTTAAATAATTAGCAAGTCTCTGTCATTATTTGTGAGCTGGCTGCCCCCCCAAAAAATCCGACTACACTTTGTCTTAAAAACAAACAAACAGCCGGGCGGTGGTGGCGCACGCCTTTAATCCCAGCACTAGGGAGGCAGAGCCAGGCGGATCTCTGTGAGTTCGAGGCCAGCCTGGGCTACCAAGTGAGTTCCAGGAAAGGCGCAAAGCTATACAGAGAAACCCTGTCTCGAAAAACCAAAAAAAAAAAAAAAAAAAAAAACAAACAAACAAAAACATTAAAGAAAGGTCAAATCTTAATCCTTTAGATTTTACCTCCTTCCGACATAAGAACCACATAAATACACAGAGGAAAACTACTACCCAATGAACGGATTCAGCGTGTGTGGCTTGGCGTCTATGTTTCTTGTGCTTTTTCTTTGGCTCTTTTTCCCCCTGTTTGTTTTACCCTATCTCATTTATTATTATTTTATTTTATTAGTATTCTTTTTTAGATGCCTGTTTGTTTTCTAATGAGAGAAAGAAAGAAAGGGTGTGGATTTGGATAGGCAGAGAAGTGGGAGGATCTGGGAGGAGTTGAGGGGATGGGAAACCATCAATTAGATTATGTGTATGAAAGAAAAATCTTACTTTAAAAGAAAAAAAAAGCATGCTTTAGTTCCCTAAAAGCTGGTTTAGGTTCATGGTAACTGCACTTACGGCCACTAGCTTTGTTATAATGGTATTCTGTACACTTAATTCCCTACTTCTTCTCTTTAAATGACTTATTTATTTTTATTTTTTGTGCATTGGTGTTTTGCCCACGTGTGTCTGTGTGAGGGTGTCAGATCCCCTGGAACTGCAGTTAGACAGTTGTGAGCTGCCATGTGGGTGCTGGGAATCAAACCTGGGTCTTCTGGAAGAGCAGCCAGTGCTCTTAACTGCTGAGCCACCTCCTTAGTCAATTCACACTTACTCTTCATCGTTACTGTTCTCATTTATGAGCATTATTGGAATACTCCATCTATGCTTGGAAATATACCAGTCCAAACAAAAGAAAACTTCATCTGGGGACTTCATTCAACAGACATCGCCTGTTCTCTATTATAAATTCTACTTGTAGAGGAGAAAAAAAAAATCTCCTCAGAACCTTTAACGTTTTTGAGAGGAAAACCAAGGATTATCCTGTGTCCCATGCTAAGGCTGAGAAAGGTTAAAGGAACTGTCCAAATTCACACACTTAGAGACAACAATCAAGAATGAAAGCCATCAAGTGTCACAGTTAAATATCTGTGCACTGCCAAATGACAAGCACTGTTTTTAATGAAAAGTTTTCAGGATGCAACCGCCATCCATAAAAAAAAGGTGTAAGTAAAAAATCACCAGGTGCCAGCACTCAGAGGCTGAGCCTTACCTGCATGTGAGTAGGATAGGAGCTCCCAGGAGCCCTTGCAGAAGGTGCACTTGGTGCAGCAGAAGCAGCTGGAGCTGATGCTGGGGCTGCCTGTGGGGTAGCTGCTACTGAATCCAATGTATAATTTTTAAAGGCCTCAATATCCTCAGGTCTGAAGAAGAAAAAGAACATATAAACATGGAGTTTATAAAGCAAATCTAGTCCCCACCTACCAACAAGTCTTCAAAAGTCTTGAACTTCCACTTTAAGCTACAATGTTCTAGAAGCACCAAATGTGCACAAATTACAAGGATTTTTACTCACTTTTCAACTGTGATACAGATGATGGCTCCAACTGGAACATCTCTGGTCCCTTCGGCAACAAGGATCTTTGCCATATAGCACTCCTCCAAGCTCTCAAATCCAACAGTGGCTTTATCCGTTTCAACCTTTTAACACAAAGCATTAGCTTAGGTTTGTACTGCCAACACTCGGTGAATTACAATGTGACTAGAATCTCATATGAAGATAAACCCACTACCACAGACTGAAAAGAATGGTTAAAAAAAAACCATTTTGGGTAGTAGCCAGGTATTGCTAACATTCGGTAGCAAAAGGAAACAGATCTCTGAGTTGCAGGCCAGCCAGAGTTACACGATGAAACCCTGTCTCAAAAAACAGTCAGTTTAGCTAGTTGCTGACAACTTACCTAGCCAAACATCTCTAATGACTGTGAGAGGAAAAATAAGTTTCTTGAAGAGAAAGGAGTAACTACCCACCAGAAAGCTAAGGCTCAGGCGACTCAGCAAAACCACTCCCTTAACATCAGCGGCATATTTTAAAACTTACCTCTGCAATTAGATCACCCTCACTGATTTTTTCCCCTTCTTTTTTTTCCCAGCGGGCTATAGTGCCTGCCTGCATCGTAGGGGAAAGGGAAGGCAATGGAACCTGGGGGAGAAAAAGCAGCACCATTTAAACAGAGATACTTAACTCTCGGTGTGGTTTAGAGTTTCATTCCATTCAATTCCATGCAAAGAATTTACTGAGTCCCATTACGAACTGAACCCTGGGGATTCAATGGGAGTTCGTGCAACCCAGAAGTTCACGGCTTTCAAAAGTGGCAGGTGGATCCTCCAGTCGGTCTAGTGGATCTGAGACAGCACGTGAGAACCCAGACCTTTTGCATATAGCCCCAGGCTTGAAGCTTTTCTTTCAATGGAAGAGATCCCTACTGGGAAGGTCTTGGGCAAGGCAGTTGTCGATCCTGGAGGGAGCTGGCTCACAGAGGCCTCTCAAGGAGGATTTCCCCCCACGCCAAGGAACCACCGGCTCTGAAGGACAAACGGGGTCTGGGGTGGAGCACTCACCTTCTGGTGCGGGGGGAGGCAGTAAGAGCGACGGCCTGGAGACCCCAGGAGCTGCCGCAGTAAGCGGTTACGCGGCGCAGTGTCCGAGCCGGAGCTCCAGCCGCACAGCAAGCGGACCCCATAGCTCGGGGTCCCGCTGCTGCAACGAGCCGCGGCGGGGTCGGCCCGCGGGCTCCCGCATGGGGCCCCGGGGCCTTCCTTCAAGACTGCCCACCGAGGCCCGAGTTCGGCCCTGGGCACTGCACTCCGCGCCCGCCGCGCACAGACGCGCCACATACTGCCACCGACCCCCACGCCCCAAAAGCTCCGCCGTCTCCGGAGTGACCTCTCCAAGAGCAGCGCGGCTCTGCCGTCAGCCGCGCCCTACGGTCGCGCAGTGTCGTAAAAGCGGCTCCTTGGACTGGCGGCCGGAACGCGCGGCGTCTGCGCCCGTCTGCGCCCCTCTGCGGGGAACCGGTCTGGGGGACACCCGGGAAGGACCCCGACCACAGCTTCGGGTCCGCGGGGGCCGAGGCGCTTCGAGGCAGTCGCGGGCAGCGCACGTTGTGGAAAGGATCAGGGGTGTGGGTGGCCCGAGGAGAGGTGTCGCAGAGGATGGGACGCACGGCCCGCTCTAAGGTGGTGGCCTAAGAGACGGGGGTGTCGGACCGGCTGAAGCCTGCGCTCCGGGAGGCGGTGCCAAAGGGAACACCCTTCTTTGCTCTCAGAAAAAGCTGGGGAACGAGCCTGGGCCGACAGTAATCCAAAGCTTTAGGGAAGTGGTTGCGATCTGGAGACGAACCGCCCCAAGTTGGAGGAAGAAAGGCCCGCGAGTGGCCTCCGGGGTTCGGGGGTCGTCCCTTGGCTGCAGACCCCGCCGACCCTTGCAGGCTGTCCTAGGTTGAAAAGATTTCAGGTCCTTAACCCCCTCGAAATGGAAGCAACAGGGTTTTCATCAGCCAAATGGTAAGAAGGGCAGCCAAGAAGAAGGTACATTTTCACATTTCGAGTTTGTCTCAGAGGACTAATTATGTCCCCTATATAAAAATACTTGTTTGCGAAAACGGCTATATTACCCCCAAATTACCACCGTATCCTCTTAAATAACGAAAAGATTTAAGAAGCACACCGGACATGGAGGCGCACGCCTTTAATAACAGCATTCCAGAGGCCAGAGGCAGGTGGCTCACTTAAGTTCCCGGCTAGCCTGGTCTATATAGCAAGTTCCCGCCCAGCTCGGGCTACAAACTGAGACCCTGTCTTTTAAAAAAAAAGAAATTAAGATACAACTTTGCAAAATGCATTGTCCGGCCATTCTGCAGTTGTGTGAACTCAATAGAAAAAGGTTTCTTAAACTATGGAGTAACGAGGTGAAGGTCAAAATAAAGAAAAAAAATGGCAACAGTGAAAAGTATCCGAACACAACTACCCAAACCTAGGTTGTTTCTCGCTACTGTTGCCTACTCTGCATGTCACCGTGTCCTGGCAGCCCTGGCTCTGAGAACACTGGCACTTTGCACTGCCATGACCTCGGGGTCACTCAAGGCCAGCCAACACTGCTTGAAACACCTTGGCACAGATCATGTGTGGTATGATTCACACTGGTTTTACTGTACGGCTTTCTGCTCTTTTATGAACATAATGGTTAATTACAGAAAACAAAGACATTCTCACACAGTTATTCATTTTTTTTTTTTTTCGAGATAAGGTTTCTCTGTGTAGCTTTGCGCCTTTTCTGGAGCTCACTTGGTAGCCCAGGCTGGCCTCGAACTCACAGAGATCCGCCTGCCTCTGCCTCCCGAGTGCTGGGATTAAAGGCGTGCGCCACCACCGCCCGGCTAACACACAGTTATTCTTTAACGTGTAAAAATTATTGTAGTGTATCTCTGGATTGGATTTGCAGAGTATTTGAATTTTAAAATTGCTGCAGCTGGTTTGAGTTTGAGATTAGGACAGAATTTCCAGTAATTTCTGGAATGGCCTTAAATACAGGTTTTATGTTGTATATTTTTAATTTTTTTTTACTACGTTTATTTTCTGTGTGTGTGTGTGTGTGTGTGTGTGTGTGCGCGCGCGCGCGCGCGCGCGCCAGTGCACTTAACCTCTGAGCCATCTCTCCAGCTCCGCACTGAGCTATCTTGCCAGCTCATGTGCTACATATTTATATGAAGCAACATTCTCAGTATTGACAATCATAAATCAAAATATTAATCCACTCTGAAAAATGTTGATACTCTGTATTGCAGTACCATATATCCAGCCAAGATTTAACTCCTTTTCTTCTCTTGCACATCACTCTTCATTGCAACACAGTTCACACACAATCCCTCATTTATAGGACTAAACTCTGTGTCCATCCTAAAGGAATGGCTAACTAAAATGTGGTGTATATACACAGTGTAACTTTTTCAGTCACAGATAATGGAGTTTTGTCATTCACAACATGGATGCAACTTGATGAAGCAAATTAACTCAGTCTCGGAAGGGACAGGTTGTATATTTTCTCTCATTTGTGAACCTAGACTTTATATTCAAAATCATATCCATATGGGTGAGACAGCCAGGGGGGTAAAGGTGCTTGCCACTAAACTTGGTGGTTTAAGTTCTGTCCCTGGAATGCACATAGTCAAAGAGAACAGACTCTCCAAAACTGTCCTCCGACCACCTTCAGATGTGTGCCCTGGACACGGACACACACACACACACACACACACACACACACAATAAATGTAGTATGGGTGAGAAATAATATTTAGGTGATGGGACTTTAAAATGGTTTAACTTATCCTTTAAAAACTTCATAAACATACATGATGTGTTTTGTAAATTTAATTCTGTATGTCAAAACAAAGAACATCTAATTATATAGAAATTTGAGTTCACCGTTAATGACTGGTAAAACTGTCAAAGACTTGTTTTTAAATAAATTTATTATTTAATAAATGTTTTGTTTGTAACTTTATATACCTCGATACCTGGGGATCATGTGAAAATTCCTCACAGGTGTAGGAAACACAAGCAGAAGAAATTCAAGACGCCCCGTCATAGAAATGATTGCATCCACACGCTCCGTCATAGAAATGATTGCATCCATGCGAACAGTGGTGGCTGCAGTGCCGCTGAGCAACACAAACACTTGGTGACTAACCTTACGGGGGGGGGGGGAACCTTTGTATGCTGTACAGGTCATTAGCAGACCATCATTATGTGGCCCATAACTTTATTTTACAGCAAAACTAATCTGCTAAGCAGTTCAGAAATCTATTGTTTTGTTTCTCATTGTCTTCTGAGTTAGTGTAGTAATATCAGTTCCACGTGCATGACTTTTGAGTTATTATTGACCAACAATTTTATGTGCAACATTTATTAAATAAACATTCATTGTATGGCTATATAGTTAGAAAGCCTCATCATTTCTGAGCTGAAGGTGAATTGGATTAGGAAGAAGCATGTGCTGTATGTACACTAATTCCTCAATGTACATACAGATGGTCAGAGAACACCAAGAATGCAGGAAGAAATTGGGAAAAAAGCCAAACTGATAGCCAGCATGGTGGTGCATGACTGTTCTGGTGCCATGTGGCCAGCCTGGGCTACCTGCCTACACTCTACCTTTAAAAAAAAAGTTTTTTGTTTGTTTTTTTAAAATCCTAGCCCTTGAGACACAGAGGTAAGTGGATCTCTGTGATTTCCAGGCCAGACTGACTAGTCTACATAGCAAGCTCCAGACCAACCAAGTCTACATAGTCAACAAAACAAAGTTAAAAGTATGTAATCAGAAGCCAATGAAAGAAAGCACTCAGAGCTAAAGATCGAAACATATCAAACATTTAAATCAATAACATTAGTGATAAATGAAGCCTGCTTGAATTTGGGGGAGGCAGCCTTTAAATTGATTTGTGAACTCGGATTCTTTTAATCATTAATTTTTGGGCTGGGGTGGTAGTCCATGCCTGTAGTCCTAGCTACTCCAGAGGCTGAAGGAAAATGATTAATCATCTGAATCTATTAGTTTGGATAACATAGTGAGATGCTGTCTCAAAATAGAAAGATAGATAAATATGTATTTCTGGCTGGAGTCCTGAGTGGCTCAGTGGGAGAAAGCATGCTTAGCCTGCACAAGGGACCAGGATCCAGTCTTCTGAAACTAACACTTGTGAACTAATTAGGATTCACACTGCTTTTGAAGATTAATATTATCATAGAGTTTATGCTCTCAGGTTCTCCTGTGTCTGTACATTTACATATGATTTCAAAATAGGTGCAAAACTAGCTAATCATTTTTTATAATAACCTATCTTGTGCTTACGTTAGAAATACCAACAGTAAAATATCTCTAGCAATAAAACAATCCTTATCTCCACCTTCCTGATAATGAGTAAACATGCTACCAGGGAGATCACTTGAGGAAATTTACCTTCACTAAATCTAATGGCTTTACTGTCTGATCTCAGTTAAGAGACGTAAATGAAAATGATGAAGTGGATTTAGTTTGTAAACTCCATTTTATTCGTAGTGTGTGTATGTGGTTTTGACTTGTTCACAATTCTGGTACATACGGGCAGTTAAAACTGCTACCACTTTGATGATCAGAAAGCTCTGGCATAACAAGGTTTTTGTGAAGACACTGTAAAACAGAACACACGGTAGTAATCTCTGAAAGCAGTGGTTACAAACCTCCATGTTTCTAAGAAAATAGAACTTTATATATATGTAGTTTAAGCAAGCTATTCCTCTTAACAAGTTCAACAAAAAAGAGTGTGCAGTTACCGATGCTTATGATTAAAAGTGAAAATTTCAATTATAACCAGAATGCTTTTCAGTAATCGAGTACTCTTGAATTGGATGTAAAACATAAAGATCTTTTTCCATTTACATCCCAGACGAAAGACCTGAAAAGTTGGTAAGGAGCATTGCTGTTGCCAAATATATTTAAACCATACTTCCATTTCTTTCTTCCTTTTAATCCAAACACAGATCTCATTATGTAGCCCAGGCTGACATCAACCTGGTAATCCTCCTGCCTTAGCCTCCCAAATGCTGGAATTACAGGCATGTATCTATCACCAGGTGGAAGTTTAGCTACAAACTGTAAAGTGTTCCAACCCAGATGTTTTAGGGACTTGAGCAAGAAGAGGGTACTCTTCAGTTTTTAAATAACTAAATTAGCACTTATGGGGTCTTTTTTAAGATTTATTTTTGTTTTTAATTGTGTGTATACAGGGTGTGTGTGTGTGTGTGTGTGTGTGTGTGTGTGTGTGTGTGTGTGTGTGTGTAGGTACATTTCTGCACATGAGTATATTTGTTTTGGTTTTTTTGTTTTCAAGACAGGGTTTCACTATGTAGTCCTGGCTGTCCTGGAACTGACTCTGTAGTCCAGGGTGGCCTCAAACTCAGAGATCCAGAGATCCGCCTGCCTCAGCCCCCCCCCCCCCCAGTGCTGGGATTAAAGGCTTGAGCCACTATGCCTAGTTTACATTTTTTTAAAAACATGGTTAAGAGATTATTTTAGGACTCCCTAACATTTAAATATAGTTTTTCTCAAGGAAAGAATGTCGGCAATGGCGGGATGGACAGGCTCACACCAATACCATTAGGGAACAATATATTTTTTAATCCACAAGTTCTCTTAGAGCAGTGCTTCTCAACCTTCCTAATGCTATGACCCTTTAATAACTTCCTTATGTTGTTGTGACCCCCAAACAAAATTATTTTCCTTGCTACTTCATAACTGTAATTTTGCTACTGTCATGAATCTTAATGTAAATATCTGTTTTCTGATGGTCTTAGGCGAGCCCATGTGAAAGGGTCATTCAACCCCCAAAGGGGTCATGACCCACAGATTGAGAACCACTGCCCTGGAGCACAGCCAATCAGGAGATTATTCAAAACAGAAGGAATTCATGCTTGCTCTTGCTCTCCAGTGTTATGGACCGGAATGAGGATCCCTGGCCCAGAATGTACAGGAATTAATAAATATATCTTCCAGTGAAGATGCTGGGCCATTTTGCCCAAGGTACATGAGATTAGTGAGCTACATTGTCCCCTACATTAGACCTCTGCTTTTTATGTAGGCACTAAGACCATGTGGCTCCTTTTCCAAAAAGAGATAAAAATAAAACACAATATAGAGGACTTCGAAGCTTTTTCTCTGATTTAATTTTTGCTGAAAAGTTAATTCCACATAATGTTACGACTGTTTGCTGAAAGAAAATGGACAAGGGATATCTGGTTTAGGAGACAGACATTCAAGGTAAGTCGTACCTGGACTACAGTAACGAAGTTGAGCCTGGTCACCCTCATGCTGTCAAATAGCAAACATTAAATTTCATGCAACAGAGAAATTGGTGACGTACGGACTTTTATCCCTCCAGTCATCTTGAGAAAAAATTGGAAATAATACTGTTTTCTTCTGTTGGCGTTCACAATGAGTTGTTCTTGCCTATGGCTGACTTTCCTGAACTTTCCTAGTTACAGCTGATGAAAAATTGTTCTTCAATAGAAGACCAGGGTAGTGTGCATGAAAGACTTTCTTTTTGAAAGGTCCTTGATCTCTTTTAGAAGAGCAATCAACTAGATTTAAAAAAACAAAACAAAACAAAAACCCCTCTAGCAGTAAAACAGCAGGGAGAACTGGACAGGAATCGACTGCCATTAGTATACTCGTAACAAAATAAAGCTTGTTCTGAAACCACAAGAGGCGGTAAGAAGAGACCGTAGAAAAGCTATTGGGCACTCTAGAAAATGGGCGGGGTACAGGGAATGTGAGAATACACAGAAGTCACACGAGTTATAAAAATAGACATGGTTCTCAGGCAAAAGCAAATGAGCACCAAACAATTCTCAAACATGAACTATTTTTAAAAGACATGTCTATATAAAACAATAAGATGTTATCTCAGCGTTCCCAAGAGTAGTCTGTTCAAATGGCTGACAATGAGTGACAAACAGAGACAGGCAGATCCCAGGACTGACCGACCCATCTGTCCCACTCTTCTGTTTGGCAGTGTACAGGGGTGGTTGCAGACCGCTTTGAGGGACTTCTATAAATAATCATGGCTGATAGGTGGATGGTGCTAGATGTGTGAATGAGAAAACCCAAGTTATTGAGTAACCTCTGGAAACTGGACAGTGTTGCAATGTGAAATGACTCTTGACCTTGATTCAACCCTGCCATTCACAACTCATGCTCCATGCCCCGTGGGTTCCATTGTGCCCTAAAGGAACAGCCCAGACTAAGCATGTAACAGAAAACAACTCCAGTCTTGAAATCAGAAACAGACCAGTAAATTATGCTGGTGCTCAAATCACGAACACAAATTAATGGTCTGTCTCCTTGCAAATGCAAAGGAGATGCTGTGCGTTTGTCACAGAGAAGTGGTAGCAGCACCTTTCCGTCCCCTCCTGAATGCTCCAGGAGCCTCTCGCTTCTAATTCTTTTCAAGCACAAAGTTCATCTGTGTGGAGAGGAAGAAATGGCTCTGAAGTTAAAGAGTCCCCAGGGGAAACCAGCAGTTCGTGGGGGAAAAAATGCCCAAATGGGCGAAGGACAAGCTGCAGAAGAGTCGGAACCAGAAGAGGCGGTCCAAGGTCTTCATTATGGTTTTGGCATAGTATAGCACACTATGGGCAACCCTCTCCCCACCCAATCAACAAGTCAGCATCATCCATGTCCAAGGTCAACAGATGCAAGTGGGCTTTCATCTTTGGTACCACTTGAGTTACTCCTGGGCTGCAACGTCTGCAGAGAAGCAGAAAAGTCGGTACCTTTGCCTTGTCTGTGAGCACAGATGCTGGGACTCTGATTGCTGCAACCTTTGAGGCCAATGGAATGAACACTGTACCATAAAGGAGAGATGCATCCACTTCCAGGTTCCAGATAATAGCAGCCAGGCCCCTACAAGAGAGGGATCATCCACTCCTGGTGGTTAAGGCCTTCGGTTTGGTGTCCTCAGAGTAGAATAAAACACTGTTCCCACGGACAAGGAGCTCCAGATGGACCCATGGTCTGTGTTTGGACAGAGACTTTAAGTACTAGATATACCAGGCACACCAACAGGACTGGCCCATAACCATCATACTTGAAGAAGCTTCTTTTTGGCAGCAGGAATTAGAAACTCCTCAGCGTACTCTGGTGTTAGTCGTCTTTCCTGAGAGAAGCAGCCAGGGAGTGTCCGGGGTCCGGTTAATTCTCTCTGTGGTCTTCTTCCACCCAGGCCACAATTTTCCCCTCCCATCCAGGGATGGCATCGTCATCATGGAAAACCTAGGTTAAGAAAAAAAGAAGCCACAATGGAAAAATACAGCCTGGAATGTGGTGTGTGCCTGTAACTGGAGTGCCCAGCAGGCTGAGGCAGGAGAATAGCTATGAGTTCCAGGCCAGGTTGGGTCATGGTGTGAATGATACCCTGCCTCAGCAGAACAGAAACTACAGAGTGAAGTAACAGAGTCACTTAAACAACACTACTGTGCTGTGGGACGGTCTATATGTCAAATTGCTCTGATTGGTCAATAAATAAAACACTGATTGGCCAGTGGCCAGGCAGGAAGTAGGTGGGACAAGGAGAGAGGAGAATTCTGGGAAGCAGAAGGCTGAGGCAGAGAGACACTGCAGCCGCCGCCATGACCAGCAGCATGTAAAGATGCCGGTAAGCCACCAGCCACGTGGCAAGGTATAGATTGATAAAAATGGGTTAATTTAAGATAAAAGAACAGTTAGCAAGAAGCCTGCCATGGCCATACAGTTTATAAGTGATATAAGCGTCTGAGTGATTATTTTATAAGTGGATTGTGGGACTGCGGGGCTTGGGGAACCTGGAGAGAAGCCCTCCAGCAACAAATGGCGCCCAACGTGTTGGCAAAAGTTTCTACCTAAAACCTGAGAAAAGATTCTAAAAAGGAGCTAAAAACAGCTTCCTAATTGTCTCTCTTAAATGAGCGGCAGCCTGCCGGTTTGAGCTACTGGTGGGTTCCTAGTGTGTGACCTCGGTGTGCAGTATGGCAGGAATGAGGCCTCTGCAAGTGGCACATTAAGCTGCGTGGTGGATTTAGCCTTTGCTAGTACAAAACAAAAAGAGGTTTCTGGGCTACACGCTGCTTGGATAAAAGCACAGACCCACAATGGCTCCCAGAGCTGGCGGAAAACGTACCACCGCCATGTTGGGAAGCTGAAGTGGGAGGAGCCAGCAGCCACAGCACCGTTTCAGGCTTAGAAGGCTGCAGTTTAAAGCAATAGGCTCAAGGTAATATAAAACATAAGCCACATAAAGATGGCTACCACACAGAGAATCTGGATTATGTTCTCTTTGATATTCGTAACTGAAGAGAAACATTTGATTGCAAAAGCTGTTGAGTTATGCCAAAATGTGTATTTTAAAGGCACCTTAACTTCAAAATTTGGATGTAAGGATATGTTGCTTTGGAAAGGAGGCTCTGCTTTTGTTTCTACAGAAAGCCAGAGGCTATGGATTTGTTCCAGATTAAGATACATCAGGTTTGACCAGCCAAGACCACCTGAAAGGTCTCCGATGACACCATGGCCCAGATGATCCAACATCCAGAATCGTTTCAAGTCACGGACTACTCCATGATCCTAAAATTTTCTTTGTGTCCCCATAAGATACAGCGCCCCCCTCCAGCAGGAAGTAGTAAGAGAAGCTACGCCCAAATTCCCAAATATACCAAGCTGACTTTGGAGATGTGTAAAAGTTAAAACCTTCCTTTTAAAAAAAAGAAAGGGGAAGTGCTGTGGGACGGTCTATATGTCAAATTGCTCTGATTGGTCAATAAATAAAACACTACTGGTGAAAAGGGGAGCTAAGGGCTGGTGAGGTGGCTCAGTGGAAAAAGACATTGTCACAGAGCCGGAGGACCCGAATTCAATGACAGGACCCACAGAGTGGGAAAAAGAATCAACTCCTGACTCCACAAGTTCTCTCTGACTTGGAGAACAAACACGCACAAATATTCTTTAAGATTTACTTTTAATGACATGTATGAGTGTGTGTAGTTATATGCATGTGTGTGTAGGTATGTGCATATGCGTACAGATGTCTGTGAAGCCAAAAGCATTGGGTGCCCTAGAGCTGGAGTTACAGGAGGTTGTAAGCCATTTGATATGAATGCTGGGAATCCAACCTGGGTCTTCTATAAGATTATGCACACTCATGGCTGATATATAAAATTAAATTAATTATCAAATAAAAATATTTTTTTAAAAAAGAGTATGCACTCTTTTTTTTTTGTTGTTGTTGTTTTTGAGACAGGGTTTCTCTGTGTAGTTTTGGTGCTTGTCCTGGATCTTGCTCTGTAGATCAGGCTGGCCTCGAACTCACAGAGATCCGCCTGGCTCTGCCTCCCAAGTGCTGGGATTAAAGGTGTGCACCACCACTGTCTGGCCAAGAGTATGCACTCTTAACACTAAGCCATCTTTCCAGCCCCACACAAAATTTTTAATATAATAAAAAAATCTAAAAAATAAGACATTAAACACTAAGGATAAGAAAATATAAAAGAATTACTTAATTAGGCTATGTCTTTGGTTCTATCCTTTGAAACTATATATATGTGTGTGTATACATATGTTTGTGATATATGATACATATATATCATACATATATCATAACACATCCACACACACACACACACACACACACACACACACATATATGTTCTAATTTTGGGAGATAAAAACACTAACACTATTTCATTCATGGATATTTATAAGAATAGTAAATTACAATCCACAAAGTACTTTGGCCTTCCTAGGAGAAAGCAATACCGTATATGTTTAAAGAACAAGAAAGGAGACCATTTTGGTACCAGGCATATAGAAAGGTATAGAAAGAAGACTGGGGACTGGAGATGTCCCAGCAGTCAAGAGCACTGGGGACCCCCCAGATCAATTCCTAGCACCCACATGGTGACTCACAACCACTTGTGATTCCAGTTCTAGGGACTCTGACACCATCTTCTGGCCTATTTGGGCACCAGGCAGGAATGTGGTGCACAAACACACATGCAAGTAAAACAAATACACACATTGAAAATAAATGTTAGAAGATTTTAATTCTTCTCTATACTATAATCACAATGAAGGCATTTTTGGTAATACACCAGAACCCAGAAATTTCTTGTCAAAAGAAGGTTATATTTGGAAAATGGATGATGAGGAGAAGCATAGGCTGAGAAAATATCAAGGGTTAGTGTCTTAGTTAGGGTTTCTACTGCTGTGAAGAGACACCAAGACCACAGCAACTCTTATAAAGGAAAACATTTACTTGGAGTGCTGTGTTTACAGTCTCAGAGGTTTAGTCCATTATCATTATGGTGGAGAGCGTGGCAGCGTGCAGGCAGACAGGGTGCTGGCTACATCTTGATCAGAAGGCAACAGGAAGTTGCTATAACACTGAGCAAGGCTTAAGCAAAAGAGACTTCAATGACACACTTCCTTCGACAAGGCCACACCTTCCAATAGAGATACTCCCTTCTCTGTGTAGCTTTGTGCCTGTCCTGGATCTCGCTCTGTAGACCAGGCTGGCCTCGAACTCACAAATATCCGCCTGCCTCTGCCTCCTGAGTGCTGGGATTAAAGGCGTGGGCCACCACTGCCCAGCAAGCTTATTTTTTTGATAGCTGCTGAGAGACATGGGATTGTAAGAGGAACTGCTGAATTAAACCAAGCCTGGAGAGTTTAGGAATGCCTTAACTTTAAAATGGAAGTCAGAAAATGTATGGCTTTGGGGAAGAGGTTATGCTTTTGTTTTCACAGAAAACTAAAGGCTATAATTTCATTCAAGGTTGATTGAGATCAGATTTGATCAGGGGAGACCCCCCTAAAAATCCTGGCTACAAACATAAAATAAATAAACCTAGAAAAACTACAAGACAGGTGACACATTTTTTATTTGCTCAAACATAAGACAAAAAAAAATCATCCCTGGCTGGCTTGTGTACAACACATAGTCCATACTTATGCCAGTACAGATATGTATGTTACCTTTGAAAGTTTGTGTGTTTTCAGAGGAAGGGAACCAGACACCAATGAAAATGGGTGGCTGAGGTGATCCAGCCTCTCAGATGCCTCTGTTGCAGTTTCCTTAGAGTTCTACATCTAAAACAGCTTCAAGGCTGCTGGCTGAGATGGTCCAGACTTACAGACTATTCTAGCCAGGACTGCAGATAAGCCTTGTGCTTTCCCATTGCACAGATACTGGACAACAAATGTTACTGCTAGTTCTCCAAGGACTTGACCATTATCCTACTTTTCTCAGGGTCCCGAAAGATGCCATCACCACCAGACAACAGGAAACAGTCTAGAGAACATGATGCCTACATTCCCATGAGGTGGGTTGGTGGTTTTTGGTCATTCAATAGGTTATGAATGTTTCTCATGGTTTTGAAGGGTTGGTTTCAAATTGTTATTGGTCACGGTCAGGAAAAAAGCAGAACAAAGGCGATTAGATTCAGGGATCTATTTCTGAAGGCAAAAAGGAGGAAATGTTGTAGAATAATCATTTTGTACACTATAAAGATGTGACTTTGCCAAGGTGCCTTCTGAGTGGTTTAATAAAGAGCTAAATGGCCAATAACTCAACAAGAAGAGGTTAGGTGGGACTTCCAGGCAGAGAGAGGAGCAGAGGAGATAAACCGAGGCACGGAAGGAATGTCAGAGGACACAGAGAAAAATAGGAAGTACAAGATAAAAGAGAGGTTTAAAAGCCACAAAACAAAATGTAGATTAATAAAAATGGGTTAATTTAAGTTATAAGAACTAGTGGGACAAGCCTAAGCTATAGGCTGGACTTTCATAATTAATAATAAGTCTCCATTTTGTTTTTTGTGAGTTGTCAGTCAAAAAAAAAAAAAATCTGCCCACCTGTGGTGGCAGAAGTTGTTACAATTTGTGAGAATTTGGAACTCAGTGTGCCATCTTTGGCCATGGAGCTACACTGAGGCCAAGCATATTCAGTAAGACAGCAAGGCTTTAAGAAAATCTCTTGAGTCTGAGAAAGGAATTGCGTCCAAGGAGAAAAGGAGGGAGGGTCCAGGAAAGGGTGGCAGACCCAGGAGCATGTGGGCAGCTCCTTGGGGGAGGTGACGAGGTTCCAGGGAGGAGCTCAGGAGCCATGAGGGAGCAAAGGGATAAGTGTCCTGGTAACACGAATTTCAATCCAAGGTGTCCCCAAGTGGACTGAGAGACATGTCAGAGGAGAGATGTCCCTTTCCACGTGATGTGAGAGGAAGCTTCCTGGCACACCAGTAAAAGGAGACAAAGCCCGGAAATCCATAGTGACACTTACCCGGGAGAAGGGGAGAGACAAGTGCTGAGAGCAGGTAGAGGAGAAAACAGCTGGAGAGGTGTCTTAGCAGATAGAACTGCCCACGTGGTGGAGACCCCAAAGGGCACTGCAGGGGGGACCCCCACGTGGTGGGCAGCCCAAAGATTGTAGCAGGGATATGCCTACATGGTGGGCAGTGCAAAAAGGAAGAGAAGACACTTACTGAGTAGAGGAGGAGAGATGGATGGTTAGTTAAGGTGGAGGGAAGAAGCGGCTGAAGAGGCAAACTCCAGAATCAGATTCGGTGGGTGACAGAAACCGGCAGAATCAAATGATCCCTACATACCTTAGGAGAGTCAGAGCAGGGGCTTGGGTCAGAGTGGCTGAGAAGTCCTTGGAGAGGGAACTCAGTAAGCTACTCATGCAGTTTCAGCACCAGATGAGGAAAGAATGAGAGAAAGAAAGAATGAAAGAAAGCAAGAAGGAAGGAAGGAAGGAAGGAAGGAAGGAAGGAAGGAAGGAAGGAAGGAAGGAAGGAAGAAAGAAAGAAAGAAAGAAAGAAAGAAAGAAAGAAAGAAAGAAAGAAAGAAAGAAAGAAAGAAAGAAAGAAAGAAGGACATGACTGCTCCTAGGTATGGTGGAGGATTAAGTTTATTATAGACGTGTGGAAGAGCATGGTCAGAGGCAGGGACATCTGGGAGAGTCCAGAGAGGACAGGACCAGACTGAACTGTAGGAGAAGGGGAGGGGAAGGGAGAGGGGAGAGAGGGGAACCAGGTGCAGCAGCCAGGAGGACAAAGGTCCAAAAGGGGTGGGTAACCAAAATGTCCGGATTAGGGAAGAGCCTCTGGGGGAAGGGCAGTCCAGGCCCTGGGCTGGAGAGTTTAGGGTAGAGGGTGGGGTATGCAAGCCACACCCTGTAACAGGTAGGGACTGAGGGATGCTGGGAGAACCTGGTCCAGCTTTGACATGTCCAGCTTTGACATGTTAAATAGGCACCACAGCTGTTTGTGTGGGTTTGAAACTTAACAGCAAGAAGTTTTCTAAGGGCTGGTGAGGCAGCTCAACAGATAAGGACACTTGTCATCAAGTCCCCTGGACTCACACAGTAGAAGGAGAGAACCAATTCCCGCAGGTGTCTTCGGACCTCTACAAGTGCATGCATAACCATCCACTCTCACACACAGTAAGTAAATAAATACAAAGAACAGTGAAGTTTCATGACAACTGGATACAGATAGATAATGTTGCTTATGGTCTTGGATTTTGTGTGCATGGGACAGTAAATGCAAGTCCCGGCCCCTTGTCTTAGGGATTTTACTTAACCTAACAACACTCTTTTTTAAAGTAAAAATTCTATCCAAGTTTTTAGTAAAAAGTGATCAGTTCTTGGAGTTAGAGAGATGGCTCAGTGATTAAGAGCACTGGCTACTCTTTCAGAAGACTCAGGTTTGATTCTCAGCACCTACGTGGCAGCTCACAATTGTCTATAAGTCCAGTTCCAATGGATCTAACACTGTCTTCTGGCCTCCCTGGGCACTTATATGTGGTCCACAGGTATACATGCAAACAAAACACCCATGCACAAAAAATAAAATACAATGTTCAGTCCTCTAACTAACAAAGCTGTTAGCATCACAGGCTATTCTATGGAATTTAAAGCAATTGGTTCATGGACATGGAACCTCTCATACTTCCTGGGCTTCTTCAGGGGAACTGTGGTGGTTTGAATAGGAATGGCCCCTATAGGCTCATGAATGCTTAGTCATCAGGGAGTGGCACTACTTGGAAGGGATTAGGAGGTGTGGCCTTGTTGGGGTAGGTGTGGCCTTGTCGGAGGAAATGTGTCACTGGGGGTGGACTTTGAGGTTTCAAGAGTCCAAACCAGGCCCAGTGTCTCTCTCTCCCTGCTGCCTGCAGATCTGGATGTAGAACTCTCAGCTACTTCTCCAGCACCATGCTTCCCGCCATGATGATAACGGACTAAACCTCTGAAGCTGTAAGCAAACCCCAATTAAATGTTTTCTTTATAAGAGTTGTCGTGGTCATGGCGTCTCTTCACAGCAACAGAGCAAAAGATCTAGTTCAGGAGTGACCAGTAATACTCCCCCAACTGCCCGTGGATCCTTTACCTCTTCTTTGACCGTGCCAAACTCAGGATCCAGTGCTTTGAAGTGGTACCGGTGATTCCCTTCTCGATCAATAGCTGCTTTAAAATCCTTCAGTGTCACCTCCCCCAACCTGTAACAAAAGAAGAGTGTACCAAAATAGCTTGTTAATCAATAGGCTGGAAAGATAATGTGTTAGCTTTAAACCCAGGCTGCCGCCAAAGTCAACAGCCAGAGATAGCATGGCTTTAATACTAGGTCACCACGGCTCCTGATGACCAATATCACAAAAATACCAGAGGTTGGGCAACCAGTCACCACTAGGAATGAGCATGGCATTATACATCAGGTGATCAGAGAACTCGAATTCATTGCTTTTGCTGTTTTTAATCTGAAAATAAGGTATTTAAAATAAAATTTGTGAAATAACCATAAATACACCTAAGTTTTCTCTGTTTCTCCCATGAGATAAACAGTCCAGTTTTCTTAGGCTGATAAAATTAAATTCAGCAGGTGGGGTTTTGTTTTGACGGGTTCTCACTCTGTAGCCCAAACTTGCCTTGACTTTGCTATGTAACCTAAGGTGACTTGAAATTCACAGCCCTGGCTTAGGCCTCCCGGGTGCTAAGATTACAGGTATGTGCCACCCAGCTCAAGGATCGGCAATTCCTCTATGTTCAGAAAGCTTGCTTCTACCCAGTCCAGTCCAAATGAGCAGACTCCAAGAGAGGAGGACCTCGGAGCCTCTCAGTAGTTGATTTATTGCCTTAAGCAGTACAAGACAAGCACATTACTACTGAGGTACGGGCCCCGCTCCCTTACAGTGTATTTATATCACTGGGAGGAAGCATACTGAACATTTCTGGAACATTTTCCACATACATTCTTTTTTTCTTTTTTTTTTTTTTTTTTTGGTTTTTCGAGACAGGGTTTCTCTGTGTAGCTTTGCACCTTTCCTGGGACTCACTTGGTAGCCCAGGCTGGCCTCAAACTCACAGAGATCCGCCTGCCTCTGCCTCCCGAGTGCTGGGATTAAAGGCGTGTGCCACCACCGCCCGGCTCCACATACATTCTTACAGGCACGAGTTGCCATCATCACACAGTAATAAGCATCCACAAGTAAATGACTAAGAGATCATGGCTACCAGAAGGAGCTGTTTTGAACACTTAAAAGAACAAGCTTTTCCAAACTCGGAGTATATTTGTATAGCTATTAGGATAAGAAGTACTGTTCCTGTGGGGCCAGCTGTGGTGGCACATGCCATTAGTGTAGCGAGGCAGAGGCAGGTGGATCTCTGCAAGTTCAACACCAGACTAGACTGATCTACACAGTGAGTGCAGGTGGGCCAGAGCGGCAAAAGGAGACACCATCTCAAAAAACTAAAACAAAACAACACACAACTATTCATTCCTGTGTCTCGCAGTAGATCCTGCTTGTCCTCTATAATGCAAGGTGTGGTGGCACACACCTTTAATCCCAGGACTCAGGAGGCTGAGGCAGGAGGATCTCTATCACCTGGAGGCCAGCCTGGTCTACATAGAGATTTCCAGGCCAGCCAGGGCTACATAGTAATATTTGGTCTCAAAAAAAACAAAAACCAAACCAAATCAAAACCTGCCAAGCCAGAACTAGAACCTCTAGGTTCTGGGTTCTTCCTGCCACACAAGCTGCTCATGTGGCAGTAACTGATTTTCTCCTCCTTTCTTTCTTTCTTTCTTTCTTTCTTTCTTTCTTTCTTTCTTTCTTTCTTTCTTTCTTTCTTTCTTTCTTTCTTTCTTTCTTTCTTTCTTCCTTCCTTCCTTCCTTCCTTCCTTCCTTCCTTCCTTCCTTCCTTCTCCTCTCTCTCTCTCTCTCTCTCTCTCTCTCTCTCTCTCTCTCTCTCTCTCTCTCTCTCTCGTTGTTGTTTTTACAGTGAGATAATGACTTGAGCACCTCACCTCTTTGGTATATTGACCATGAAGGGCGTGAGTGACCGGTCGGTGAAGTAGAGCACTTTGGTGCAGGTGCTGCTGACGGACGGAGAACTCTGGGAGTGAGGCAACGCTGCAATCAGAGACTCTGGTTAGAACATTCGATTGGATCCAAACTAGTCCTCCTTTCGTTTACTCAGAACGTCTCAGGGGGCTGAAGCCACCGGAGGTCGCAGCGCCTCCATCAGCCTTGCCAAACACTGTGTCCACAGAGCATGGCTTATGATCACCACGAGGTCAGGAGATGCCTTGGGCATGGACACCATCCTGGGAACCTCATTCCCCATGCATTCCAGGGATTTCTGGCAGAGGCATACCTGCTCTGACAGCGCTGTTGCTCAAGATCAAGAGGTCAGAATACTGCCTGGCCAGATTTCAGGGGACTCAGAGTAGACACCCGGCAGGACCTACAAACTGCCTACATTCAGATTTTGGAATAAGAATACCCACATGATTTATGGTTTAAAAAAAAAAAAAAGGAAGAAAACCCAGAGACAGAGTACTTCAGTCTACAAAGTACAAGACTTTCCACATGGACTGTTCTGTCCTGTGTTTGTTTTTTTTTTTCTTTTAGACAAAGTCTCACTATGTAGCTCTGGCCTAGAACTCATGATATAGACCAAACTGGCCTTGAACTCACAGAGATCTACCTGCAGTAGAGTGCCTTCACCCACTGAGCCAGCTCGCCAGCCCCTAAAAATATGTCTTTTGGGGGAAAAAACTTAAAATATTCTACTACATGATGTAGATGATTCTGGTAACATCCATCCAGTTACCAAACAGGATCTGTACTAATAACCAATATGGTGAAAACAATCAGAACAAACAAATCAAACACAAATAATTCCACTATGCTTCTGAACTTTGTGCAATGTCAACCTCCACCTTCTAAAACACAACTTGGAGTCAACAGCTGTCAGAGAGAAAGGAAGAGGAGGAGGAGGGGGGGGAGGAAGAGGAAGCAGGAGGAATTCTAGGAAAAAATATGCATGCCAAACCCCAAACGCCTTCATAAGAAAGGAACTTTGGACTTTGCTATTTTTATTATTACTTTGCCAAACAGACTTTGTTATTAAGCCTCTCTATTTATATGAAGATATATGTAAATTTTGAATGTACAAAAACGTTAAAATACATTAAAGTACCAGGAAATATGTGTTAAAATAAGAGTTGGGGGACTGGAGAGGTGGCTCGGTGGTTAAGAGCACTTGGCCACTCTTGCAGAGGACCCAGGTTCCCATAGCCCACATGGTCACTCATACCCTTATTCCTGCTCCAGGGGTTCTGATGCCCTCTTCTGGCCTCCAGAGGCACTGCACCCATATGGTATGCATTGATGCAGGCAAACAGACATAAAATATAGAGAAAGGCATAGTGGTGTGCACCTTTAATTCCAGCACTTGGGAGGCAGAGACTGGCAGACCTCTGTGAGTTCAAGACAGCCAGGGCTACACAGTGAGTCCCTGTCTCAAGCAACAACAAAAATGGCACTAGAAGATTAAAGACCCATTAAAACAGAATAAAAGTGAGTTTTGAGCCATGCCTCATGCAAATCCAAATAAATAATAAGCCTAAACTTAAAAGCTAAATATTGCTGGGCTCAGTAGCATATACATTTAATCCCAGCAGGCAGTGGCAGGTGCATTTCTCTGAGTTTGAGGTCTGGTTTATATAGCAAGTTTTAGGACAGCCAGGGCTACATAGTGAGACCCTGTCTTCAAACAAACAAACAAACAAACAAACAAACAAACAAACAAACATCTTTCATGTCATTCTCTCCATTTTAAGCAGGTTAAAGTGCTTTCTTAAGTGTCGTGGAGACTGTGGAGTGGAGCAGCCATGTCTTGTAATCCTTTTAGTTCCCTCCTTAAGCTTCTAGATCCCTAGCATGTCCCAGTCCCAAAGCAGAGGCTGGCAAAGGACTCAGTTCCTAAATTTTGCTATAAAAAATTCCTTTAGAACCTTCTAACTTACTAATCTCAGTGACCCCTGGAAAGTCTTCAGATGTCAGTTCTGTCCTTTGTCCTGCCAGTTGCTGCTGGAGCTCTGCTATATTCCAGCTCTCCCTGGTAGGAGTGGCTGGCAGTAAAAGGACTTGATCAGTGGCTGGAGAGATGGCTCAGTGGTAAGAGCACTTTACTGCTCTTGCAGAGGACATGGGTTTGGTTCCCAGAACCCACATGGCAGCTGACAACTGCCTATAACTCCAGTTCCAGGAAATGCATAGCCTCTTCTGACCTCCATGGGCAAAAAGCATTCATGTGGTATACAGACATACATGTAGGCAAAACACCTGCATACATTAACAAACAAAAGACCTGGCCAAATGTTATGTGCTTATTTTTTTTCTCTTGTAGACAGGGTCTCAGGCAGTCCAGGCTGGCCTCCAACTTGCTATACAGTCAAAGAAGACCCTAAACGTCTGATTCTCCTGCCTCTACCTCTCCAGGCCTGGGATTACAGGCATGCACCACCTCATCCAGTTTATGCAATGGTAGGGAATCAAACCCATGGCCTCAGGCATGCTAGGCAAGCATTCGACCAAGTGAGCCACATCCTCAGCCCAGTTTTTTGTTTCACTCCAAAGTTATATTTTCCCACCAAACTAGGTATCTTTCAATTACTATGATGCTGGCCACAATCTACCCAGGCTAGCATCAGAATCATCATCCTCCTGCCTCAGCTTCCTGAGTGGCATTATGGGTGTGTGTGGCAACAGGTTTAGCTATTCAAAAGCGGTTTCGGTCCTATTCTTAGTCTACTCCTCCAGTGATTCCAATTGCACACATCCTGGTCTGATGTCTGATCCACTCTGCTTGAGTTGTGTTTCTTTTCTGTCCCTTTATGTTTTCTCTTTATGTTTAAATTTTGCTAATTTCTATCATCATATTTTTAAGTTTGTGGATTCCTTATGTGGCTGTGTTGAGTCTACTGAGGCCTATGCTGGAGAACATCTTCATATTTATCTGTATTTTTTTTTTTTTTTGGTTTTTCGAGACAGGGTTTCTCTGTGTAGCTTTGTGCCTTTCCTGGAACTCACTTGGTAGCCCAGGCTGGCCTCGAACTCACAGAGATCCGCCTGGCTCTGCCTCCCGAGTGCTGGGATTAAAGGCGTGCACCACCACCGCCCGGCAGTATTTTTATTTTTAACCTCTCTATTTTATTCCTTATCATTTCTGTCTCATGTTGAGACAATCTTTTTGTACACTGTGTGAAGATGTGTCTCTGTCCTCCCTCACCTGCCTATGGCACCTTTGATGGTTTAATAAAGAGCTAAATGGTCAATAGCTAGGCAGCAGAAGATAGGTGGGACTTCCAGGGGAGATAGGAACTCAGGGAAAGAATCTGAGGCAAGGGAAATTCGCCAGCCAGACACAGAGGAAGTGGGATGTATTACGGTACTAAGAAGAGGTAACACAAGCCACCTGGAAAAATGTTGATTAATATAAACAGGTTAATTTAAGTTTTAAGAGCTAGTTGGGAACAAGCCTAAGATAAGGCCAAACTTTCACACTTAAGAAATCTCTGTGTCATTATTTGGGAGCTGGTGGTCCAAAGAGAGACCTGTTACATTTGGTATCCAATGTGGAGGCACATATATCCAAGCATAGGGCTGGAGAAAGCTGAGAAAAGTTCTAGATGAGGAGGCAGATGTAGCTTCCAGGCCTGATGCTCACAGCATACAGAGGTGGGGCTTCTTTTAGAGGCCCTGGGATGCAGCCAAGCATTACTCCCATTGGCGCTACTCAGTGGGAGAATAGGTAGAACCGCCTGCAGGCCCAGCAACATTCCAGGGCAGACAGGTACGGCTCCTGGCCAGTGCCCACAGGGATGAGGCTCAGCTCTCACAGAAGGGCAAGCAGCAGTTGCAGCCCAGAACCAGTGAGGTAGCATGATGGACGGACCCTAGGGGGACAGAGCTAGAGGCAGGCTGCAGAAGGAGCCTACAGATGCACAGAGGTGGCTTGCCCTTTTAAGGCTTGGCTCACATGGTCAGAGAAGCCTGCAGGTACATAGAAAGCCAGGTTCAGACCAAGAAAACCTCTGAACAGGTACAGTATGCTTAAAAATATTCTTGGGTGCTAAAGAAAAGAAAATGGATATATACAGACATAGAACAAAATAGTTTAGAAATAATAAAGTCTATGAAGAGAAATTAAATTAATATAAAAAGAATAAGCCACATAAGATGGGAAATACCATAACACAGAGCATTTGGACCCTATACAGTGCTTTATTAACTTTAAATTTTTAAATGCTAATAAACAAAAAACAACAGCTACTAAAAGACATTTGATTATGAAAAAATGCTGAATTAAACCAGCATATTTTAAGGATGTTTTAAGTTCAGAATGGAAGTCAAGAAATATGTTGTGTTGAGGGAGAGGTTATGCCTGTGTTTCCAAAGGAAACAAAGAGGTATGGATTCCTTCAAAATTAATAAAGATCAGATTTGACCTGGGGAGGCCTCCTGAAAGTCTTGGCTACAGACATGAAGGAAGAAACCCAGAAAAACTACAAGACAGGTGACATGTATGCTGATGCCTCTACATGGGAACAGCTCTGATTAGATGAGACATGGTAACTCTTGTTGGCTACAGAGTCCTCATGACAGTTTGGTTATGCAGTTCAAACAGATTTATAAAGTTGACAGATAACTTTTCAGCTGCTCAAACATAGAAGAGAAAATCATCTTTAGCTGACTTGTGCACACTGTTCCATACTTGTGTTAATGCAGATATGTATGTTCCCTTTAAAAGTTTGTATGTTTTCAGAACAAAAGGACCAGACACCAATAAAGACAAGACAAATAGCCCTGGTGATCCAGCCTCACAGAATTCCCCCATTGCCATTTCTCAAAATCAGCAGCCAGGACAACTTCAAAGCGGTTAGGTGGAAGGAAAGAAATGACTCCCATAAGCTGTCCTGTGCCCTTCAGACATGCACTGTGGTACTCATATAAACGTACACATGTAATATATGTCCTTTTTAAAAAAGTATTTTTTCACTTTGTGGTGCGGGGTGGGGGTGGGGGGGATGTACAAGCCAGAGGTCAACGACAGGTGTCTTCCTCAGTCACTTTCCCCCTAACCTTTTTGAGACAGGGTCTCTCACTGAACCTGGAGCTCACAGATTGCGTGAGACTAAACTGGCCAGAAAGCGCCAGTGACCGCATGTCTGTCTCCTCAGCACTAAGACTGCAGTTGTGCGTTGTCATGCCCAGTTTCTTACATGGGTGCTGGGGATTTGAGCTCAGGCCCTCACACTTGTAGGGCAGGCACTTGAGAAGTGAACTGTCCTTCGGGGTCTGGCGTCTTGTACTTAGCATACTGTGTTTTCAGAGTTCATTCACATTCTATCGTATATCAGTACTTTATGCCTTTCTGAAATATCATCATTTCTCAGTTGACAGACATTTGTGTCCATTTTTTGGTTTTGAACATTTGTTTTCAATTCTTTGGGGTATATACCTATAGCTCTCCTGTGATAATTCTGTGCTTTGCCTTTTGGAAAACTGTTTCTTCAGGGGTTACATCATTTTAGAATCTCAAAGCAACACAGAAGAGTTCCATTTTCTCCACATCTTTTGTTAACACTTGTTACTTTCCATTTTTTAGAGCTGCATGTGCTTTTGATGTCATATCCAGAAATCCAATGCCATGTCTAAAAGTATATTTCTCCTTCTCTAGAAGTTGTATAGGTCTATCTTTTACATGATATGGTAACAGATCCCATGTTGTAGGATATCCACTTGTCCCAGGTCAAATGTCTACATATATGGGTTTATAAATGAACTCTCAATTTTATTCCACTAACTTTACTGAAATAAGGGGCAGGAGAGATAGCTCCGAAGCCCTCTTGTAGCCTCTGCAGGCACCCACATATATATGTAGTACACACACACACACACACACACACACAAATAAACAAAATAAACCTTAACTGAAATAATTATTATTGTTTTTCTTCATGAGTCAATGGCAGGGCAGGAACTGACTGGGATGGAAAAGAAAAAGGTGCAGCCAGAGCGGGACGGAAGGAGTTCTTGACCAGCTACCACTGCCTCGCATATCTTGTGTGCCCCCATCTTTTGCCAGTGATTTACTAGGTGGAGTTTCATTTAATACTCAAATCTTTCAAGATTATCTCCATTCGATAACACAGAAAGTCAGACCAAGTGCCATCGATTAGCATTCTTGTCTGCAGCCAGACGCTGTAGATTGGCAGCCCCCAGACTGCACTGCTGAGATGTCTGATTTTATAGTCTCTATTTTTCCTACTCAGTTTGCAGTCAATGTGAGGAAAGAATTCCAAGTGCCTTTGAACTTACGAAGAGGAGTATCTCATTGGCATCCAAATACATATCCTTGAAGCTCAGAAAAGCTCTGGAATTAGAATAAAACTGGCAAAGTAACCCACATACAAGAATGCTTGAAGCCACATGGAATGGAAAGCCATCTCTAAAGAGACTGTGAGACAGTCTGGGATGAGGCCTCAAATGGCATCGCAGGGCATCAACATCCAAGGGCAGGTAGAGGAGGAGTTAAAGAATTAGCATTCAGAGAATCTAAGGAAAACTGATGACTCTAGCTCAGCAGACTGCAATGAAAAGCAGCAGCAAGTCTGTCTTGTTCCCGTCCACACCTGCACGGTCTGACTTTAGTGGTACTACAGGGGTCCTCAGTGTGCAGGCATCAGGACACCACTGCTCAGCACTGGCACTGACTGTTTGAGAACATTAAATGCTAAAGACAATGGAAGGCAAGGCTTGAGATGCAGCCATTTGACCACACAATGAGAAGATCACCTGCAACCCAACAGTGAGGATGAATGGAATAACTGAGTAGAGGAAGAGTGAACTACACTGCGTGGTAAAGGCAAGACAGAGCCAGAGAGATGGTTCAGCAGGTAAGGGCGCTTGCTGCAAAGCTGAGTTCGGTTGCTGGAACCCAGAGAGCAGAAGGGAAGTGACTCCTGCAAGTTGTCCTCAAGGCTCTACATGTGGACTGTGGCACGTGGGCTCACAAACACACACTGTAGATAGAGAAAGGTTAAGCACTTTTTTAAGAAAATGAAAGAGAGTAAGTATGACCTGTTCAGAAGTCTGGTGTAGGGGATTAAAAGAAGTCTGTAGTTAAAGGGCTTCCATAGTGACACAGGTTTCTCGATCTGATGAGACGGGGACATGCTGGCCTGTTTGTGAAAATGGATGTCACTGGAAGTTCTGGTTAACATTTAAGTGAGCTAAGTCTAGTAGTTTAAATAATACTATATGTTAATGAAAGAATCGGTAGAGGATGGAGTTTATTATTTTTTTTTAAAGATTTATTTATTATGTATACAATATTTTGCCTGCATGTGTCCCTGAAAGACAGAAGAGGGCACCAGATCTCATTACAAGTGGTTATGAGCCACCATTTGGTTGCTGGGAATTGAACTCAGGACCTCTGGAAGAGCAGTCGGTACTCTTAACCAATGAGCCATCTCTCCAGCCCAGTTTATTATTTTAAAAAGAATATCCAAGAACTTCTACATTGGCAGTTCATACCAACCTTGAAAAGGTATCAGAGGGGATAACAATCAAATTCAAATCCTAACAAAGCATGGTGGTGCATGACTTTAACCCCAGCATTTAAAAGCCAGAGGCAGCAAGAGCTCTTTGAGTTTGAGGTCAGTCTGGTCTACATAGGTCTACACCAGTTGTTCTCAACCTATGGGTCATGACCCCTTTGGGGGTTGAAAGACCCTTCCACAGGGGTTGCCTACGACCATCTGTATATCAGGTGTTTGCATTATGATTCACAACAGTAGCAAAATTACAGTTATGAAGTAGCAATGAAAATAATTTTATGGTTGGTGGTCACCACAACATGAGGAACTGTGTTAAAGGGTCACAGCCTTAGGAAGGTTGAGAACCACTGGTCTACATACATACCAGTAATCTTATCACCTGGGAGGTGAAGGGGGAGGAGTAGGAGTTCAAGGTCATTCCCGGCTAGATAGTTTGAAGTTAGCCTGGTTTACAGAAAGACTCTGTCTCAAAAAAGCAAAACACATTTAAATAGAAAAAAAAACAGACCACAGAGCAAAACCCTTAAGATATTTGCCCAAGTATGAAATATGCAAGTTTTTGAAGAGCAAACTGTTCCCAAATTTCTGATTGTAACATTTCCTTGAGTGAGATGATGCTGATGCTGGGAGAGAAACCGATGACTTTAGTCCCAAAATTAACTTCAGAATCTTCTCCCCAAGAGTCTTCTGAAATACACTTAACTTTTGGTTCAGTTGGTCTGGTCTTTTTGTTTCGTTTTGGAATTTTGCTCTTGTTTTAAGACAGAGTCTCACTATGGAGGGTCTCAAATTTATAGCCTTCTGCTTCAAGGTCCCAAGTGCCAGGATGATAGGCATGTGCTAGCGTGCCCAGTTTTTGTATGGTTTTAGAAACTGTACACATGCAATGGAGAAATAACTCTACAGTTAAGAGCACTGGCTGCTCTTCTAGAGGACCTAGGTCCAATTCCCACCACCCACAAGGTGGCTCACGAATGTAACCAGGGGAACTAATGCCCTCTCTTGGCCTCCACAGGTAACACTCACCCAAGTGGTGCACAGCTGTATATGCAGGCAAAACACTTACACACATGGGGGAAAAGGAAAAATAAATTGCACACACACACATACACAAGTTGGTA